>NC_092752.1:6346875-6648264 GCF_047496795.1 Chiloscyllium punctatum
CTGGATCTGGGCGGGCTGCTCTTTGGAAGTCATTGCAGACTTGATGGACCAAAGACCTCTTTCCATGCTGGAGGGTTTTTATGATTCTATGAACATAACAGGAAAAATAGAGCTAGGGCAGGACATTCTGCCTCCAGTATTTAACATGTTCATGGCTGATCACCTCCCTCAACTCCTGAGGTTCTAACCCTATATTCCTTCATCCCTTTCAGTTCCCCATCATTGATGAACCTCTGCCTTGAATATACCTAACACCTTGGCATCCACATCTCTGCAGGATAATGAGCTCCAATGACTTAAAACACTCTGGGAGTGCAAATATTTCTCTTTTTCTCATTCCAAAATGTCCAACCCCTTATTCTGAGTGACAGTGTGGCTTTGAGTTGCTGGGCAGGAAGGAATATCCTCCCACCATCTATCCTGCCAAACCCTTTAAGAATAGGGTGGGTCTCAGTGAAATCCCCTTCCACAATCCAGGCCTGGGTTACACAATCCTTTCTTGTCCCCTCATCCACAACAATGATGCACAGGAACATTTTGTGTGTGTGTATCTTGGAGAATGAGAAGTGGAAAGTGCCTTAAATCAAACAACACCCCACATTGTGCTATAGCCTATGGGACAGTCAAAGAATCAAATAAGTTCCCAAAATTAGCAACCATGAGTTGCTGAGTGCTATCTATGAGTGCAGAGCATGGCCTGTCCCACATTCCATGACAACCATTAAGATGAACTCTGGTTCAGTGAGAAGTGTCAATGTGTAAGGGACAGTACGCAGGTACCAGACTCACTAAAGTGAGTGATATTGCATTCAAACACTAAAACCCATGAGCAGTTGACTGAGCTCAGCAGCAGCAAGCCGATGGATCAGGCTACTACTCTGTCGTTGTATACATCAAGTCAAGAATGTTATTGGACAATCAAGAAAATAATGGGAGGAGGATGCTCCACAAAAAACCCTACCTCAAAATTTGGCAGAGCCCAGAATGTAGGCATCAGAGCATCAGAGGCTGAGGGGTGACCTTATAGACATATATAAAATCATGAGGGGCATGGTTTGGATGGATAGTTAAGGTATTTTCCCTGGGGTTGGGGAGTCCAGAACTAGAGGGCATAGATTTAAGGTGAGAGGGGAAAGATATAAAAGGGATCTAAGGGGCAACTTTTTCACATAGAGGGTGGTGTGTGTATGGAATGAGCTGCCAGAGGAAGTGGTAGAGGCTGGTACAATTACAACATTTAAAAGGCATCTGGATGGGTATATGAACAGAAAGGGTTTCAAGGGATATGGGCCAAATGCTGGCAAATGGGGCTAGATTAATTTTGGATATCTGGGTCAAAAGCCAGATGATTCCTGATGAAGAGCTTTTGGCCAAAATGTCGATTTTCCTCCTCCTCTGATGCTGCCGAGGATCCTGCTGTGCTTTTCCAGCACCACTCTGATCTTGACTCCTTAATAAGAGACAATCTAACCACTGCCCCTTGACATTCAATGGTGTTGCCATTATTGATTCCCTCACTATCAATATCCTAGGGGGTTATCATTGACCAGAAATTCCAATGGACTCAGCATTTAAAAACAAAGGCTAGAAACCTTTCTGCATCTACCCTTCAAGACCATTAAGAAAAACAGCAGAGTTCACTGAAGTTAGTATTACCTTTGGGCCACGCCTATAATTTGGCTGCAGGGATAACAGCTGTCGGTCAGAATTAGGCATTTCCCTACCCAGAGCAGTTCTAACATTGGCATTGGCTTGTCAATGTCGGAAGTTCCCCAGATACGTCTGATCCATGTTGTGCATTACAAATCAGACTTGGCTGAGTGCTGTGAGGAATGCAGTATAGCATTGTGAAGTCAGGGCAGACTCTGCCATGTCACTTCAATGTGTGTCTGTAACAAACTGTCCTCAGTGTGAACCTTGTGAGAGAGTGATATGCTGAGGGAGCTGTTAGTCTAACATTAGCAGCACGAGGAAATGCTGGATGGTAATTTTGCAGGGCTTTGCCAATATCTGCTCAGAGTTAAAAGGTGACAAACAATAATAGCTAGCAGAAGCTGGCTGTGAGTCCCAGTTTGTTCTTGGAGAAGATGGTACTGCTATAGCAAGTGGGTATGTCACTAATACAGTGTAGCCCAGGACAGATTTACAAAGATTTTGAAAGCAATTTTTAAAAAGAGGTCCTTATGCATGGATTAAATGCAAAGTTAGTTACATGTGTCAACCATGTCTCAGTGAGCAGGGGTCTCAGGTTCAAGTTTTGCTCTTGAGACATCAGCAGAAGAAAAATCCTTGCTGACTCTCCAAGGCAGAACTTAGACTCAGAGTCAGAAAGATGTACAGCACTGAAACAGACCCTTTGATCCAACTTGTCCATGCTGACCCAGATATCCCAACCTAATCTATTCCTATTTGCCAGCATTTAGCCCACATCCTTCTAAACCCTTCCAATTCATATACCCATCCAACTGCCTCTTAAATGTTGCAATTGTACCAGCTTCCACCACATCCTCTGGCAGCTCATTCCATACACGTACCACCCTCTGCGTGAAAATGTTGCCGCTTATGCCCTTTTATATCTTTTCCCTCTCACCCTAAACTTATGCCATCTAGTTCCGGACTCCCCCACACAAGTGAAAAGACCTTGTCTATTTATCCTGTCCATGCCCCTCATGATTTTATAAACCTCTATAAGGTCACCCCTCAGCCTCCAACACTCCAGCGAATACAGCCCCAGCCTATTTAGCCTCTCCCTACAGCTCAAATCCTCCTTGTGAATCTTTTCTGAACCCTTTCAAGTTTCACAGCATCCTTCCGATAGGACAGAAACCAGAATTGCACACAATATTCCAAAAGTGGCCTAACCAATGTCCTGTACAGCCGCAACATGACCTCCCGACTCCCCTACTCAATACTCTGACCAATAAAAGAAAGCATACCAAATGCTGCCTTCACTATCCTATCTACCTATGACTTGTCCTGTTGGAGGTGCTCTCCAAACCCCTAACAGCTCTCTGAGGTGGAAATGAACGATCCCATGGCATTATCTTAAGGAGGAGCATGGGAGATCTCCCTGGCCTTCTGGTCAGTATTTATTCCCTCAATCAAAACCAGATTATCTGGCCACATTGCTGTTTCTTGGAACTTGCTGTGTGAACGTTGGCTGCCACATTCTCTACATTACAACAGGGATTTCGTTTTAAAAGTCCTTCATTGGCTGAGAAGTGCTTTGGGATGTCCTGAGGTTTTGAAAATTGGTAGATCGCTGCATATAAAGATAAAATATTGCAGATGCTACAAATCTGAAACAAACACAGAGAACCACTGGAGAAACTCAGCAGGTCTGGCAGCACCTGTGGGCGGAGATACAGAGCGAGCATTTCAGATCCAGAATGGCCCTTTGAGGACTTGACTGGACTTGAAACATTTACCCTGTTTCTCTCTCCACAGATGCTATCAGACTTGCTGAGTTTCTCCAGTATTCTGTGTAATTGACAGCAAGCCCTTCCTTGTATCAAGCAGTCCATGTTCCAATGCAACAGGATTTTGATTTTGGGCTGACAAATCACAAGGTTCATGCCACACATATGCCAGGCAATGTCCATCTCCAATTAGAGACAGTCTAAGTACCACCCCTTGACATTCAATGTTGTTACCATCACTGAGTCCCCCACTATTAATATTGGCTGTACATCCACAAGAATCCACTCCCTCCATCACTGACAGCAGTGTGCACTGTTCACAAGATGTGCTGTAGAAATTCACCAAAGATTCTTAGACAGCGTCTTCCACACCCACAACCACTTCCATCTAGAAGGACAAGGGCAGCAGATACATGGGAACACCATCCCCTGCAAGTTCCCCTCAGAGCCACTCACCATCTTAACTTGGAAATATATCTCTGTTCCTTCAATGTTACTGAGTTAAGATCCTGGAATTCCCACCGAACAGACATTGGGAGTATACCTATAGCACACGGACTGCAACAGTTCAAAAAGGCAACTCACCCTGACCTTCTGAAGGACAACTAGGGATGGGCAATAAATATTGGGCACAGCCAGCAATATCCATGTCCCACAAGTGAATTGAAGAAAAGATTGACTTAGCTGGAATTACCGGGAAATGAAGATCAGTGCTGGAGTTGACAAAGGAGTGATGATTACAGATTGATTGTGGGTCCTTCACAGCTCATACTATTATTGCACAATATGGAGAAGATGACTTTTACTTAAACTAAACCTGCCAGCAACAAACAAGCTGATTGGCCGAATGATGAGAACAATAGAGCTGGGTTCCTTTAAGGGACTCACTTGTAAAGAGAAGCTGAACACTAACCCAATTGTGGTCTTTAAAATTATGAGCGAGAGTATTGACAGGCAAGAAATCAAGAAGCTTTTTCACTAATGGACGTTAATAGATATAAAATGGTCAGTAATAAATCCAATGAGGAATTCAGGAGAAACCTCTTTCTACAGAAAATAGTGACACTATGGAATGTACCCCGTAAGGAATCATACTTTCTTTATTCATTCATGAGATGTGTACATCACTAGCTGAGCTGGCGGTTATTCCCATTCGTAACTGCTGTTGAACTGAGTGAAGCGAATAACAAAGATACATTTAAAGGGAAGCTAGATAAATACATGTTGGAATGAGGAATGGAGGGATGTGGTGGCTCAGTGGTTAGCACTCATGCCTCACAGCACCAGGGACTCAGGTTTGAGTCCAGTGTCAGGGATTGTGCAGAGTTTGCACATTCTCTGTGGGTTTCCTCCCACAGTCCAAAGATGTGCAGGTTAGGTGAATTGGCCATGCTAAATTGCCCATAGTGTCCAGGGATATGTAGGTTAGGTGCATTAGCCAGGGGAAATGTAGGGGAATGGGTCCAGGTGGGACACTCTTGGGCTGAATGGCCTGTTTTATAATCGATAAAACAGGAAGGGGTCACAGTCTAAGGACACACATTTAGGACTGGAATGAGTAGAAATTTTGTTCACCCAGAGAAAGCATTTGAGGCTAAAGCATTGAATGTTTTCAAGAATGAGATAGATTTAATTCTCAGAGCTAAAATGGTCATGGGATATGGTGAGAAAGTGGAGACAGGAGACTGATTTGGATGATCAAACGTGATAGTATTGAATGGTGGAGCAGGGCTGAATGGCCAGTTCCTGCTCCTGACTTATCTGTTTTCTATACTGACAGTGAGCTCACAGATAGTGGGTGTAGGCTGATCAGGAACATTAATATCAGCACAGATCTGTCAATCTAAATGGCCTGGTCCTGTCTTGCAAGTTTGATTCAATTCTCTTTAATACATTAAAGACCCAAAAGGAACACAAGATAGAATTTAGTTGTAAATTTTTCCACAGCTGGTGAGGATGTTGCTCTTGAGATTGTTCAGGCATTGTGAAATGTAATGAAGGGGTAAATTGTTTTCATGCTTTAGATTCAGAAAATAGACTTTGAAACTAGCACAAAAATTTCTCTGAAGGGAAGGACTCAGGGGATCAGATTTCTTTAGACATCTGTGAGTACAAACTGAACAAAGAGAGTTGGTGTAATCAGTGTCACCCAAAAACTCAGCTTGGTAAAACGTATCTCCGGTGACCTGAGTTCACACAATGGAAAGCTCCCACAGGTCAGACTTAGAGCTTTGTTGCATCACCATCGTCTTATCAGACCTTAGGGGCTGCTCTCGCATTAGAGAGAGATGACTGGTGGTGATTTAACCAGAGGGCAACCAGACCTCAGTGAAGGGAGAGGTTGAGTCTTTCATTGTAACCCCAACCTGATGCTGAGCTGGTAATGAAGGGAAAAAGTGAGGACTGCAGATGCTGGAGATCAGAGTTGGAAAATGTGTTGCTGGAAAAGCACAGCAGGTCAGGCAGCATCCAAGGAGCAGGAGAATCGACGTTTCGGGCATAAAGGCTTATGCCCGAAACGTCGATTCTCCTGCTCCTTGGATGCTGCCTGACCTGGTGATGAAGGGCTTTTGCCTGAAACATTGATTTTCCTGCTCCTCGGATGCTGCCTGACCTGCTGTGCTTTTCCAGCACCACTCTAATCTTGACTCTGATTTCCAGAATCTGCAGTACCCACTTCTGCCTTAGAGTTTGGCAAGCCTTGTCACCTGACCTGGAGATAGTGAGGACTGCAGATGCTGGAGAGTCAGAGTGAATAAAGAATGGAGCTGGAAAAAGCACAGCAGGTGCAAGCAGCATCAGAGGAACAGGGGGGGTCGACGATTCAGGTTGGGACCTTTCATCAGGACAGGGGGAGGGGGAAGGGGGCTGAGAAATAAATAGAGGGAGGGGCTGGGCTGGAGGAAAGGTAAGTGGGATGGCGAGAGGTGAATTGTGGGAGGTGATTGTGATTGGTCAGTGGGGAGGTGGGAAGCAAGATAGGCCAAGTTAGGTCAAGTCAGGAGGTTGGGATGGAGAGGGAGGGCTGGAACTGGGTTGGGGGGTGGGGGGGGAGTGGGTGCTTTGGAAGCTGGTTAATTCTATGTTAAAGCCGTATGGTTGTAAGCTCCTGAGGTGGAAGATGAGGTGTTGCTGTAACTAACCCCACTCATATGCAGAATGGTTCCATATAAATTATGATGGAATGTCCAGCAACAGGTGGCGCTAGTGAAGGAGGGTGCCAAGCAAGGCAGCTGGGGGAGTTAAATGGTTCCTTCCTGGAAAATAGGGCATGTTTGGTGCTAGGAGGATTCATGGGGGAAGGTTTAAATGAAAGATTTCTTCACCCACATTAGACCAAAGACCTGTCTCCATGTATGGACAGTGTCCATTATTTAATCTTGATTTCCCTTCATGCTTGTAAAGACCTGATGACAATAAGACCATAAGACCATAAGATATAGGAGCGGAAGTAAGGCCATTCGGCCCATCGAGTCCATTCCGCCATTTAATCATGGCTGATGGGCATTTCAACTCCACTCTTCCCGTAGTCCTTAATTCCTTGAGACATCAAGAATCTATCAATCTCTGCCTTGAAGACATTTAGCATCCCAGCCTCCACTGCACTCTGTGGCAATGAATTCCACAGGCCCACCACTCTCTGGCTGAAGAAATGTCTCCACATTTCTGTTCTGAATTGACCCCCACTAATTCTAAGGCTGTGCCCATGGTTCCTATTCTCTGCGCCTAACGGAAACAATTTCTTAGCGTCCACCCTTTCCAAGCCATGTATTATCTTGTAAGTTTCTATTTGATCTTCCGATAACCTTCTAAACTCCAATGAGTACAATCCCAGGATCCTCAGCTGTTCCTCATATGTTAGACCTACCATTCCAGGGATCATCCTTGTGAATCTCTGCTGGACATGCTCCAGTGCCAGTATGTCCTTCCTGAGGTGTGGGGACCAAAACTGGACACAGTACTCCAAATGGGGCCTAACCAGAGCTTTATAAAGTCTCAGTAGCACATTGCTGCTTTTATATTCCAACCCTCTTGAGATAAATGACAACATTGCATTCGCTTTCTTAATCACGGACTCAACCTGCATGTTTACCTTTAGAGAATCCTCGACTAGCACTCCCAGATCCCTCTGTACTTTGGCTTTATGAATTTTCTCACTGTTTAGAAAGTAGTCCATGCTTGTATTCTTTTTTCCAAAGTGCAAGACCTCACATTTGCTCACATTGAACTTCATCAGCCATTTCCTGGACCACTCTCCCAAACTGTCTAGATCCTTCTGCAGCCTCCTCACTTCCTCAGTACCACCTGTCTGTCCACCTATCTTCGTATCATCGGCAAACTTCACTAGAATGCCCCCAGTGCCTTCATCCAGATCATTAATATATAACGTGAACAGCTGTGGCCCCAACACTGAACCCTGCGGGACACCGCTCGGCACCGGCTGCCATTCCGAAAAATAACCTCTTATCCCAACTCTCTGCCTTCTGTCAGACAATCATTCCTCAGTCCATGCCAGTAGCTCACCTTGAACACCATGGGCCCTCACCTTACTCAGCAGCCTCCCGTGTGGCACCTTATCAAAGGCCTTTTGGAAGTCTAGATAGACCACATCCACTGGGTTTCCCTGGTCTAACCTACTTGTCACCTCTTCAAAGAATTCTAACAGGTTTGTCAGGCACGACCTCCCCTTACTAAATCCATGTTGGCTTGTTCTAATCCGACCCTGCTCTTCCAAGAATTTAGAAACCTCATCCTTAACGATGGATTCTAGAATTTTACCAACAACCGAGGTTAGGCTAATTGGCCTATAATTTTCCATCTTTTGTCTTGATCCTTTCTTGAACAATGGGGTTACAACAGCGATCTTCCAATCATCCGGGACTTTCCCTGACTCCAGTGACTTTTGAAATTGACTTTCGCTTAACAATAAATTAAAGAATCCCTGTTTCATGATCTTTGAGCCATCTGTGTGGTTCAAATCTCATGTTCATGTGTGGGTAACTGCTGATAATATTTCTTTAACAGTTGAGGGTGATGTAAGAAGCAGTTCTAATGTCACTTAGGAAAACACTCAATGTCTTACTTCACTTCAAAAAGCTTGATCTTATTACTTAGTGGCAATCCAGTGACAAATCAGGAGTCATCAATGCTCTCTGCAATCTATTCAATACTTGAGAAAGCACAGTTTAAAAAAGGAAAGAATTTGAGTACTTTTTGAGTTCTCTGTCTAACCCACAGTGCTGCCATCTTCATTGCGCATAAGGCATGGAAACAGGTCCCATATACAGCCAGCTGGAGCTGAACTCAAACCCCATGCTGTCAGTACCAATCTGATCCACACCAGCCATCCCACCAACTGTGACAACTATTCCGCCGAACTGTCAAGGATTACAGGCTGTGTCAACACTTTTATCAACATCTCGTAGACTGGAGCTATGGATAATCCATCACATGGCTGATGAGGAAACTCTCCCACTTTTACCGCCTGCTCTTGGCAGGTGTTGGAAGGACTCGGAGGTTAATGCTCCACCTGCTTGGCTGGGTTTTGAATGCAGCTCCTTGGGCCTTCAAGTCCTGTTCTGACCCTCTAACCTGGAGCCTCCATTACAGAGGCAGACACTCTACCCACTGTTCCACAAGCTCTGCTAACTTGTTGTGAAATAGTGACATGGTGTGTTCATATGAAAACCCAAAGCATTTCAAATATAATCACCAATCGCATAGGTAAAGGTGCAACCAATTTGATTGAAATGAGATGTTATAAACTGTGAATGAGATTAATGTCTAATGTTTCAAGGGGGAAAACTGTTAGAAGCATTTTGTGGGTGGCACGGTGACTCAGTGGTTAGCACTGCTACCTCACAGCACCAGGGTCCCAGGTCCAATTCCAGCCTTGGGCAACTGTCTGTGTGGAGTTTGCACATTCTCCCCGTGTCTGCATGGGTTTGCTCCGGTTTCCTCCCACAGTCCAAAGATGTGCAGGTTAGGGTGAATTGACCATGCTAAATTGCCCGTAGTGTTAAGTGCATTAGTCAGAGGGAAATGGGTCAGCGTGGGTTGCTCTTCGGAGGGTTGGTGTGGACTGGTTGAGCCAAAGGTCCTGTTTCCACACTGCAAGGAGTCTAATCTATGTTGGGAACATTTGTTTGAAGAGGATTTTCGGATCTTTTATGTCCAGTGAACCTTTTGATTGACTAGTTTTATCTTACAGTGGATGTTCAGTGGGGATTTCTGCTATTACCAGCTTTGCTGGATAGCTCTCGTTAGCATACGATGGTTTGAGCCTTAATAAAATGTAGGGAACCGCGAATATCTTTGCGGGGGGGTGGGAACAGCTTGAATTTTGCTAACAATATTGATCTGGTGACAGAAACAGAATTCAAGGCTTGTGCTGATAGGGAGATTTTAGACTGAAGTGTAGGAGGAAGGAAACAATGTCGATACTGATCGGTCAAACCCGAAGGAATGACAATTAAAAGCAAATATTTGTAATCTTATCGAGTCACCTATCTGACAAGAGAGAATAAATTGAACATATCAAGTGCTTCAAGGTATCTGGGTCCAAAGTAACAAATGAAAGATGTCAGCATGCAAACAACATTGGCACCAAATGTGACAAACAAAATATATAGTGATACTGAGCCAGTAGTCTTAACGGCAATCACTGTCAACGTATTCCTGCTGCATGCTTTGCTCTTGCCAGGATCAAGGCTGAGTTATTGATCTAGCAGGAACATTCGGAGTTTGCAATTTTGAAGCCCATTGAATTAGAGAACACATGAAGACAGAACCAAAGCTGATCATGATGCAAGACACCTGAGGTACCCAATAATACAAATGTGTCCCTCCTAACACTTCCAAAGGAGACGACTGTGTTGGGGGAAGAATGATAAGATGCATGTTCATTAGCTCTGCCAGTAGAAGTAAATTACTGCATCACTCCTTCACAAAGCCATTAAGAGCCAGTGGCATATTACTATTTTATTTAAAGTACTCTCTCACAGGTTTTCCTCCATCCAGTCTTGCAATTCCCCGACCTGAGGGAAAAGGCACTTGCCATTCACCTTATCTACACTTCTCATGATTTTATAAACCTCTATGAGGTTACCCATCATCCTCCCACACTCCTGTCGAAAGAACATAGAACAGTACAGCACAGTACAGGCCTTTCGGCCCTCAGTCTTGTGTCAGCCTTTTAGAATCCCAGCTTCTCCAGCCTCACCCTATAACTTAAACCTTCCATTCCTGGCAACATCCTGGCAAGTCTTTTTTGAATCCTCTTCAGCTTGATAATATAAAAAGGCGACCAGAACTGGACACGGTACTGCAGAAGAGGCCTCATCAACATCCTGTACTATCTCAACACAATGTCCCAACTCCAACACGCAAAGGTCAATCAATGAAGGCAAGTGTGCTAAATGCCTTCTTAACCACCCTCTTCACATGTGACAAAGCTTCAGAGAATTATGTACCTGAACCCCTAGGTGTCTCTGTTCTACAACACTACCCAATGCCCTACTTTCAATGGTATAGTCCTTTCCTGTCTCAGTTGTTTGTTACTTAAGTACACCACTTCCTTCTTAGCATGCGGGGCAGCACAATGGCTCAGTGGTTAGTACTACTGCCTCACAGCACCAGGGACCTGAGTTCAATTCCAGCCTCCTTATTAACTCCTTGTGGAGTTTGTACATTCTTCCCAAGTCTGTGTGGGTTTCCTCCCACAATCCAAAGATGTGTAGGTTAGGTGAATTGGCTGTGCTAAGTTGACCATAGTGTTCAGGGGTGTGTGGATTAGGTGAATTGGCTCAGCTAAATTGCCCATAGTGTTCAGGAATGTGTGGGTTAGGTGCATTAGTCAGGGGTAAATATAGGGTAGCAGAATAGATCTGGGTGGGTTACTTTTTGGAGGGTCAGTGAGCACTTGTTGGGCTGAAGGGTCTGTTTGCACACTGTAGGTAATCTATGTGTCATACCATTTATTGGGCAATGAGAAAAGGGAGATGATTGTTTATACCTTCTCCATCATTCAGTACAATCATGGCTGAATGTTGAAACACCACTTTCCCACTCTCTCTTGTGTCCCTCAATTCCCTGAGTGTTCAGACATTCTGTCTGATCCAGCCCTCATTATAGTCAATGATGGAACATTCACAAACCCCTGGGGTAGAGAATTCAAAGGAACCATGCAATGATTCACAATCCTTTGAGTGAAGCAATTTCTCCTCACCCCAGTCCTCAATGATCCAATCCCTTATCCTGAGATTGTCGAGTGGGTTTCTTTATTCAATGTTATGTTTTGCTCACAGTTTGGTCCATTCCTGAATGCGTTTAGATGGATTTATCTGCAGAGCAGTGTAGATTGTTGGATGGATGAGCAACAGTGAGGTCACACCCTAAAAAAAACAAGGAAATAAATAAAAACAAACTGAAGTAATGATAGCAATTTATCAATTTAAATTGTAATAATAACTTAAGGTGTATTGTTGTGTCCTTAGTCAGCGATG
This sequence comes from Chiloscyllium punctatum, assembly GCF_047496795.1. Lineage (NCBI taxonomy): Eukaryota > Metazoa > Chordata > Chondrichthyes > Orectolobiformes > Hemiscylliidae > Chiloscyllium > Chiloscyllium punctatum. Next base: position 6,358,799 of record NC_092752.1, read on the forward strand.
AATGGTCCAGCATTGAGCTTTCTGACCACCCTTATTAAAAATCCATCTGTTTAAAATAACCTCATGTCTTATAAATATCCAGCCTTCTGTTCCATTGTAAAAGAACTGGGCTTTGGGTGGAAACAGACACCTGTAGATATTGATAGCCAGAACTGCTGTTGATAATGATAGCTCTGAGTTATAAATAGGCCTAATGTTAACATGAATGACACAGCCATCCGTGTTTAAAATATTTATTGTGATCAGGTTTTTGTGTTTGATTAAGAAATTGGACTGAGTTCTCTGTCCATTGGCACTTGCATTTTAATCTTCTTGAAGTGTATTTTTGAGTTTGTGTCAGACTGTCACTTTAATTAATAACAGTGTAGACAGTGGAGGTACAACATCGCCCTGCGCATACATTTCTCTGTCATTTCGCAGAGCTGTGTGAACAGTTAGCAGCTGCAACCAAATGGAAATGTTCCTTTACTGAAAGAAACATCTATTTGATCAGAGAGAGAGTGGAGGGATTTTAGATTCTCAATTCATTTAAGTGTTTACATTATATAAAAGAACGACAGGGCATAGAATTGTGTGACTGCAGCAACAATTGAGTGATCTGTAGCAATCTGCAAACCCTAAAAAAAGGACTGAAATAGTTATCCTTAATAAGCGTGACTATACTGATATCATGCACACCATTCTTAATGATGGAGGCAACTTCATACGAACTTCAGTGGATCAGCATGGTTAGACAGGCTCACTCAAAAGCAGCATGTGTGTGCACAAGAAACAAGCTACCCATGGCTCACTGCAACCAGGCAGATACAAACTGTCCAATGGATACCATAGCGATGTCTCTTTATGCCCTTTCAAGTCTATGATTGGTTCTACGCAATATGAAGCTGCAGACACTTGGAGACAGTAAGGACTTCAGATGCTGGAGGTCAGAGTCAATAAAAAGCAGAGCTGGAGAAGCACAGCAGGTCAGGCAGGATGGGAGGAGCAGGAGAGTCGATGTCTTGGATTGAGACCCTGATCCTGATGAAGGGTCCCAACCCAAAACTTCGACTCTCCTGCTCCTCCCATCCTGCCTGACCTGCTGTGCCTTTCTAGCTCTACTTTTTAACGACAATGTCACTGTAGATATCTGTGCAGCAGCACCATCTCATGATGATTGAGACCATTGTTCATTGAACTAATGCACCTAGCAATATGAGCAGTTAAGATTAACAACGTCACATCCACTCGAATAAACGGTGTTGCAATGGGAGTCCCCACTGGGCCCAGTTCTTGTTAACATCTTTGTTGGATTCCATGAGAAACATGCGTGTGATGGAACAGCAGCCCACCTCTGACCCATTGCATATTTCTGATTTGTCAATCATATGTTTGCTGTATTTGAATCTGCTGCTGCCTGTTAGAATCTCCTGACATGTCTTAATGGGCCCCACCCAGAGCTCAACTATATTTTGAAATGGAATAATCAAACCAGCTTGTTTCCTTCACTGTCTTTGTTGAGAAATTATGCAGAGAATTCTCTGTTTTTGTGTACCACAAACCTCCCTACACTGGTGAATGTGCACATTGGAATTCTTACACTTTTACATTCTATAAGATTGTACTTATCATCAAACTTGTAAATACAACCCTAGCCATTTGTTACTGTCGGCCGTTCAGCCCATTGAATCTGATGCTCCATTCATGGCTGACCTGATCATCCTCAACTCCACTTTCCTGCCTTTTCTCCATAACCTTTGATCCCCTTCAATCTGTCTCTCTCCGCCTTGAATATACTTAATGACCCAGCCTCGACACCACTCAATGGTAAATAATTCCTCAGATACACTACACTCTCAGAGAAGAAATTCCTCCTCATTCAGTCTTAAATATGCAACCCCTTATTTTGAGATTAACCCTCAAGTCCTAGACCCTCCCACAAGGAGAAGCAACTTCTCCACATCCACCCTGTCAAGTTCCCTAAGAACTTTGCACCTTCCAAAAAGGTCACCTCTCATTCTTATACTGAAATAAGGTGCATCAAGATATCTTGCAAGATAACGGTTACCCTGATCAGATTGTTTCTTCCTGTTTATCACACCCATTAAGGCCTGCAAACTATCACTGTTAGTCCTGAAATTGCCCAGTCTACCTCAGATTACCCCACAGTTTGCTATTAACAGGATGTTGCCTTCAAGCCAAAAATGCATTCTGCTCATTACTCAAATGGGGAATGTGGTATATGAATTTCAGTGCTGGCATGCAGACTGTCTGTCCTAAAGACTGCTGGATCATATCAACAACATATCTCTCTGGCTGTTCATAACAAGCAAGGTGCCGACTGTACCCAATCAGCTTGTGTTGGCTAAACTCACAACATGATGCCCAATAGTAGATGTGATTCTACAACTGGGCAACACTTGCTGAATAGTCCCGAGGATACAAAGATTCCTGGTGAAGGGCTTATGCCTGAAGCATTGACTCTCCTGCTCCTTGGATGCTGCCTGAGCAGCTGTGCTTTTCCAGCACCACACTTTTCGATCTTGATCTCCGGCACCTGTAGTCCTCACTTTCTCCAATGCAAAGAATCACACTGACAGCCAAGTTCAGATCGTCAGATGGCCTCACAGTATGGTGCACATGTGTGTAATGAATTGTACATTGGCAACTCCTTGGATAGTAAAGCGACCCTTATCCAAATGGCAAGATCTGAATAATATCCAGGCTTGGGCTGAAAAATGGTAAATAACATTCACCCAGACAAGTACCAGGCAATGACCATCTTGAACAAATGAGAATTTAACTGTCTGCCTCTTCTGAGGAAAGGTCAGTGGACTTGAAATGTTAACTCTGATATCTCTCCTTTCCAGCAATTTCTGTTTTTGTTTCTGATTTCCAGCACCTGCAGTTCTTTTGTTTTTTTCTGTAACTATCTATCCTTGACATTCAATGGCATTGTGATCATTGCATCCATCACTATCAACATCCTGGGGTTACTATTGACCAGAAACTGAATTTGACTAGCCATATAAATATAATGGTTACAGGAGCAGGTCAAAGGTGATTAATACTGCAGCTACAAATATTAATATACACGCCTCTGTTTTTTGTAGACACAATGAATATATACATGCATTGTGCCAATTTCGACCTAATAAATATGCAGCAGTTGTTTGCTGGTTCATTTTTCAGGGCAATGCTTTGACCAATCAGAATTTATATGCCTGGTTTAAAATTTAAACAAAACCTAATTGTTAAATGTCAATCATCATTGACAGAGGCATTGCCCATAGCAACACCTTGACACTTATAGTCCAGTTACTGGATTAGTGGTGCTGGAAGAGCACAGCAGTTCAGGCAGCATCCAACGAGCAGCGAAATCAACGTTTCGGGCAAAAGCCCTTCATCAGGAATAAAGTCCAGTTGCCAACCTATTAGCACTTTCCCCTTATGCAGTGTAAATATTGATTTTCCCCCTACATTTGTATTCTTGTGAATTGGCCTGATGAGTACAAAATGTAAAACTTGTACCTAATGCAACAATACCTGATCAGTAACTGTTGTGTTCAGATCCAAATAATGCTTCTGTGGGTAAACATGTGTAATGCAATTATGGCATTGACCCAGAGTTAATGGTGCTTGTACTGCTAATTGATAGATTTGTTAATAAAGTTACTGGGGCTTGACTTCGAATGGAAAAGATACGTTAAGTACCTGTTTGTTGGAGTGAAGGAGTTAATTTACAGTATGTAGACATATATTAGTGGAGTTTAGGCAAATGCATGAAGAAACAATTTGCATTTATGTGCCTTCAACATCGTTAAAAAAAAGGTCTCTTGACAGTTCAAAGAGCAGAATCAAAAAGATATGATAAAAAGTGTCAAAGACTGATCAAAGAGGTGAGTTGGAATAACGATCTTCATCGAAAATAAGGAAGGGATTTTGATTTTCAATCTTTGCAAATGAAGCCAATTCCAGGAAAGTGGGATGAAAGAAGGACTGCTGGTTCAAGCAGAAGAGGAGAGAGTTGGAGAAATCGAGTTTGCGTTGGAGGATGTTACAGAGATCGGAAAGGGTAAGGATATGGAACAGTTGAAATATGAATATAGGATTCAATATTTGTGGTTTGTGAGGACAGGAGTCCACTTTAAACCAGAGAAGTCAAGAATGGTGAGTGTGGAGCTGATATTTGTAGTCAGTGTAGATCAGGAATTTAGCACATTATGGTCCTGAATGTAAAGCACGACTGTGATAATTTAGTTCATCTATCATGTTCAAGGTAAATCTTGAATCATAGATTGCTTATAGTACAAAAAGAGGCCTTTAGGCGTATTGAGCCTGTACACACCTTCCCAAGGAGAGAATTGAACCCACTTCCCTGGCAACATGAGGCAACAGTGCTAGCCACTGTGCTGCCCTGACATCTGGTGTTAGGGAGGCACTTAATTGTTGCAGTATAACCTGAGGACTGTTTGTGAAAATAATCACGGGGTTTGTGTTCAATATTCGGACTCTTCACCTTCCAAGACAAGGCTGGAGTTTCTGAGACATTCAAGGTCACAGGCTCTTCACCTTTGCAAAGGTGGCACCAGAGGGATAAATTCAGATGGTCTGCAACAGAGTCCACCCTCACAGAGAGGGAAAAGGAGCTGGGTGTGCTGTTAAAGTGCAGTTACTTCAGTCATATCTGATATTTAAAAGTTGAGAATTTAAAATTTCATATTTGATAAGGTAGCACATCAAAAGTTAAAACACCAGATGAGAGCACATGTTGGGTTCAATAATAAAGGAAAGATTAGCCAAGAGGAAGCCGGAGTAGGGAATGAATATATCAGTTTCATATTGGCAAGTTGTAACCCATGAAGTGATGCAGCCACAGTGCTGGGATCTTTCAACTACTTCCAATTTAGATAGGGGTCAAATAGATGGCAGCTAAATTGGTCACACTCAAGAAAAACAGATCGGAAAGATAGAGAAGGTAGTAAATCTGCAATGGGATGTAAGGCAGTAAAGTGAGTGGGGCAAGAGTTTGGTAGATGGAATAACAGGTTGGAAAACATGAGCTTGTTCACTTTGGCAGGAAGAACCGAAAAGCAGTGTACAATTTAACTGGAGAGAGTTTCAGAGCTCAGCAGTACAGAGTGATGTGTGTGTCTTCATACATGAATTACAAACCGTTACTCTGCAGGTTTAGCAGGTGATCAGGATGGTAAATGGAATATTGGTGTTTATTGCATGGGGAATGGAATATAAAAATAAGGATGTTTTACTGCAGCTGCCTTAAGCCTTGGTGAGACCACATGTGGAGTACTGTGTACAGTTTTATTCTCTTTATTTGACAAATTATGTAATTGCATTAGAAACAGGTTGGAAGCAGATTCATTCAACCAATGAAATGCTTAGCTTATGAAGAAAGATTGGGTCTGTATCCATTGCAGATTAGAATAATGCAAGCTGATCATATTGCAAGATTCCATCAGGACTTGACAGCGCGGATGCTGGGAGTATGATTTCCCACGTTAGAGACAGTAGGACCAGGTAACATTGATTAAACATAGAAGGTACTCACTTAGGACTGAGGAGACCTTTTTTCTTTCTATTTGAGGGTAGTTAGTATATGGAATTCTCTTTCCCTGGAGGCTGGGCCGTTGAATTTAATCAAGGCAGTCAAGGATTAGGGAGGGTAGACAAGAAAGTGCAGAGACCACAACCAGTTCAGTCATGATCTTATTGAATGTTGGAAAAGACTCGATGGGATAAAAGGCCTATTGTTTTTCCTTTATCTTTCGGTCTTACAGTCTTAAATGCATCAAATGAGAACACAACCAAGGCAGTTGAGGGCAGAGTCTGTCTGTGCCAGCCAGGTAGCCAAGTGGCATAGGTCAACCACCAAACTCCTGGGAACTCATGGTCTATCACTCCAACCCTAGAAGCTGCTGTCCAGTTTATGCATCAATGATCTGTTTTGATCTTGCTGTTCCATGTTTCTGGAAAGTTGCCACTTCTGTTTTAAGTGGACAGTAGTGTAATTTCTTGGTTGCTTTATAACAGCTGACTAATCAGGACATCTGGTCAATAACCAGCAACATGTTTATGTTTTTCTGAAGCTGTCAAGTGTTGGCAGTTACTTTGCTTTAATACAATTTACAGCGAAGGTCTGGAGTGATTATCTGGGTTGACTGGAATGAGGGTTATTACTCAATGCAATAGAACTCTGGAGTCGATGCTTGCTCATGAAGAAATGACTTTTGCTTTTGCTACAGAACTCTTCATCATCTACAAATCCCATTGAAGGGAGAGACTACATCATGAATCACTGCAGTTTGTGAGTTTTATTTCAATAATCTTCTCCTTTGAGTTTGTTGCACATTCCTGAAACAATCAGTGCATCCAACAGCTAGGACATTTATCTATTTTTCTTTCAAATCTCCCTTTAGGTTTCTCTTTAACAAGCAGTACATCGTATTGTAAAAGCACCAAGCAATTGTGCTCGTATTTCTTGTATATATTTTTGTCAACAAGGATATTTTTCTTCAATTAATTAAGGTGAGGTGAAAGGTTTGAAATAAACAACAATGCATTTAAACAGAAAAGGGACTTTTTTCCGGACGGGAAATGAATTTTGTTTTACATGTTTGAACCCATGCCAACATTCAGAGAATTATTTCGTCAGAATATTCATTGACTGCTTCCATTACCAAAAATAAAACAGGAGACTGGGTCTGTTACAAGCTTGCTCAATGAAGCCAGAACTGGATAAGAAGCATTGCTAAATTATAACACATTGATCATAATATCACAATAAACCAAGTCTTTATCATGGCAAGCAGTTTGCAGCACACGGAATAATTGGGTGTTGTTCTCAAGATGGAAGGATGTATATAGTGTGTATAACAGTTGTCTCACCGAGTGGTTAAGAAGGCATTTGGCACATCTGCCTCCATTGCTCAGTCCTTTGAGTATAGGAAATGGGACGTCATGTTGAAGTTGTACAGGACATTGGTGAGGCCTCTTCTGGAATACTGTGTCCAGTTATAGGAAGGATGTTATTAAGCTGGAGAAGGTTCAGAAGAGATTTACCAGGATGTTGCCGGGTATGGAAGATTTGAGACATAAAGAAAGGCTGGGTAGGCTGAAACATTTTTCACTGGAGTGTAGGAGTTTGAGAGGAGACTTGATAGAAGTTTATAAAATAATGAGGGGTACAGCTAGTGTTAATGGTAATTGTTTTTTCCCTCGAATGGGAGATTTCCAGACTGGGGTGGGGGTGGGGGTGGGGGAAGGGGGGGACCAGATTTTTAAGGTGAGGGGGGAGAGATTTTAAAAAAGACATGAGCAAATGTTTTACTCAGAGGGTGATTTGCATGTGGCATGAACTTGTATGGAATGAAGTGGTGGATATGGATACAATTACAACATTTAAAAGACATTTAGCTAAGTACATGAATAGGAAAGGTTTGGAGGGCTATGGGCCAGGAGCAGGCAGGTGGGACTAGTTTAGTTTGGGATATCTGGTCGGCATGGACTGGTTGGACTGAAGGGTCTGTTTCCTTGCTATATATCTCTATGACTTTCTATAGACAAATGCATATAATATATGTCTGTGTATGGAAAATGTATCTACTGTATATAATGGATGGTCTCTATATGGCTGAATGTATATCAATATAGATAAATATATTTGCCAAGTTGAAAATGTATTTAACAGATGGTCTCTATCTGGACAAATGAGAGTAACGATGGACCCATTTTGAGTAACAGAGAAAACATAGCGAGAACACTTCAAAGAACTCCAAAACTGTGATGCAATCGTAACTGAGGACATGTTTAAGGAGCTCCCCCAAATCCCCATCAAAGGTAATCTTTGACACCCACCTGGTGTGGCAGAAGTTAAAGCTACCATTAGACATATGAAGAATGGAAAAGCCACAGGCGTGGATGGAATTCCAGTGGGGATTTTCAAACTTGGTGCTTATGTGTCATCTCATTACTGTTCCTGACAATCTGGGACAAAGAAGTAATTCCCTGCTAATCTCAGGGATGCTGCCATTGCCACCGTATTCAAGAAAGTAAACAAAGTGCACTGTGGGAATTAGTGAGGAAGGATGTGGAGGCTTTAGAGAGGGTACAAAAAAGATTTACCAGGATGTTACCTGGATTGGAGTGTATTAGCGAGAATAAGAGGTCTGACAGACTTGGATTGTTCTTGTTATCACGTCAGAGGTAGAGGGGCAGATCTTTATACAGAAGTAGATATGATTATGAGAAGGGGTGGATAGAGTGGATAGTTGGAGTCTTTTTCCCATGGTGGAAGTGTCAAATATTAGGGGGAATAGGTTTAGCGTGAGAGGGGAAATGTTTAGAGGAGATGTGCAAGATAAGTTTTTTACACAGAGGGTGATAGGTGCTGGGAACATGCTGCCATGGGAGGTGGTAGAAGCAGATACGTTAGCAGTATTTCAGAGACATTCAGACAGAGGCATGAACAGCCAGGGAATAGAGGGATACAGATAGGTGCAGGCAGATGGGATTAATTCAGAATGGCATTATGGCCAGCACAGACATGGTGGGCTGAAGGGTCTGTCTCTTTGCTCTACTGTTCAATGTTCTAAGGCAGTTCACCACTACTTTCTCAAGAAGGTGCAATAAATGCTACCCTTTACACTAATGACCATATCCTCTGAATATATTTTAAAGAAGTTAAAATATGTAAAGATTGTTGAGGCAATTGAGAAATGTTTCAGACAGATATCGCCGCCAGCACATCTGGAGAACTGCTCTCCTTATTTCAGGAAGAAAAGTAAACACACTGGCAGCCTTTCAGAGAATGTTTCCCAGAATAATGCCTGGAATGGGCACGTTGTCTTATCAGGAATGATTAGACAGTCTGGGCATGTATCTACTGGGGGTCAGAAAAATAAGAGGTAACTGTAAATGCCATTGAGGCAGAGTCAATTGTAACATTCGGTGATTACTTAAGTGGAAACAATGTATGAGGATAGGGGGAAGTCTGGCAGAATGGTACCAAGTTATAATGCTTATTGGAGAGCTGGCTCACACATAATGGGCCGAATGCACTGCAATGATTCTGTCATTCCTGAAGATTTGGTGGAAGAGTCTTTGAATATGTTTAAGCCCAAGGTCAGTAGATACTAGAGCGAGGGGGTGAAAGGCTTTTTTTTAAAGCTAGAGACGTGATTACTGGGCCTCTTGCTGAGATATTTGTATCATCGATAGTCACAGGTGAGGTGCCGGAAGACTGGAGGGTGGCTAACATGGTGCCACTGTTTAAGAAGGGTGGTAAAAATAAGCCAGGGAACTATAGACCGGTGAGCCTGACCTCAATGGTGGGCAAGTTGTTGGAGGGAATCCTGAGGGACAGAATGTACATGTATTTGGAAAGGCAAGGACTGATTCGGGATAGTCAACATGGCTTTGTGCATGGGAAATCATGTCTCACAAACTTGATTGAGTTTTTTGAAGAAGTAACAAAGAAGATTGATGAGGGCAGAGCAGTAGATGTGATCTATATGGACTTCAGTAAGGTGTTCGACAAGGTTCCCCATGGGAGACTGATTAGCAAGGTTAGATCTCATGGAATAAAGGGAGAACTAGCCATTTGGATACAGAACTGGCTGAAAGGTAGAAGACAGAGGATGGTGGTGGAGGGCTGTTTTTCAGACTGGAGGCCTGTGACCAGTGGAGTGCCACAAGGATCGGTGCTGGGTCCTCTACTTTTTGTCATTTACATAAATGATTTGGATGCGAGGATAAGAGGTACAGTTAGTAAGTTTGCAGATGACATCAAAATTGGAGGTGTAGTGGACAGCGAAGAAGGTTGCCTCAGATTACAACAGGATCTGGACCAGATGGGCCAATGGGCTGAGAAGTGGCAGATGGAGTTTAATTCAGATAAATGCGAGGTACTGCATTTTGGGAAAGGAAATCTTAGCAGGACTTATACACTTAATGGTAAGGTCCTAGGGAGTGTTGTTGAACAAAGAGACCTTGGAGTGCAGGTTTATAGCTCCTTGAAAGTGGAGTTGCAGGTAGATAGGATAGTGGAGAAGGCGTTTGGTATGCTTTCCTTTATTGGTCAGAGTATTGAGTACAGGAGTTGGGAGGTCATGTTGCAGCTGTACAGGTCATTGGTTAGGCCACTGTTGGAATATTGCGTGCAATTCTGGTCTTCTTCCTATCGGAAAGATGTTGTGAAACTTGAAAGGGTTCAGAAAAGATTTACAAGGACATTGCCAGGGTTGGAGGATTGGAGCTACAGGGAGAGGCTGAACAGGCTGGGGCTGTTTTCCCTGGAGCGTTGGAGGTTGAGGGGTGACCTTATAGAGGTTTACAAAATTAAGAGGGGCATGGATAGGATAAATAAACAAAGTATTTTCCCTGGGGTGGGTGAGTCCGGAACTAAAGGGCATTGGTTTAGGTTGAGAGGGGAAAGATATAAAAGAGACCTAAGGGGCAACTTTTTCACGCAAAGGGTGGTACGTGTATGGAATGAGCTGCCAGAGGATGTGGTGGAGGCTGGTACACTTGCAACATTTAAAAGGCATCTGGATGGGTATATGAATAGGAAGGGTTTGGAGGGATATGGGCTGGGTGCTGGCAGGTGGGACTAGATTGGGTTGGGATATCTGGTTGGCATGGACGGGTTGGACCGAAGGGTCTGTTTCCATGCTATACTTCTCTGTGACTCTATGACTCTATGAGTAGGTGGGAATGTGGAATGGACATTACAGTCGGATTGTAGACTCAAGATGCAGAGAGACTTACTACTTTTTCTTATTCTACTTTTTCACCTTCTGGGAAGAATTCCACCACTTTGCGATATTGAAGGATATTGCGACATTGCGATATTGCAATATTTATCCTAGGATCCTCTGGGAAGCTAGGGAGGAGATAGCAGAGCCATTCGCCTTGATTTTTATGTCGTCGTTGTCTACAGGAATAGTGCCAGAAGACTGGAGGATAGCGAATGTGGTCCCCTTTTTAAAAAGGGGAGTAGGGACAGCCCTAGTAACTATAGGCCAGTGAGTCTCACTTCTGTTGTGGGCAAAGTCTTAGAGAGAATTGTAAGGGATAGGATTTATGAACGTCTGGATAGGAATAATGTGATCAAGGATAGTCAGCATGGTTTTGTGAAGGGCAGGTCATGCCTCACAAACCTTATTGAGTTCTTTGAGAAGGTGACCAAGGAAGTGGATGAGGGTAAAGCAGTAGATGTGGTGTATATGGATTTAGCAAGGCGTTCGATAAGGTACCCCATGGCAGGCTAATGCAAAAACTACGGAGGTATGGCATTGAGGGTGCATTAGAGGTTTGGATTAGGAATTGGCTGGCTGGAAGGAGACAGAGGGTAGTAGTTGATGGTAAAGTGGTAAAGGTTCATCTTGGAGTGCAGTTACTAGCGGTGTTCTGCAAGGATCTGTTTTGGGACCATTGCTGTTTGTCATTTTTATAAATGACCTGGAGGAGGGGCTTGAAGGCTGGGTGAGCAAGTTTGCGGATGATACGAAAGTCGGTGGAGTGGTGGACAGCGAAGAAAGATGTGGCAGGTTACAGGGGGATATAGATAAGTTGCAGAGCTGGGCAGAAAGGTGGCAAATGGAGTTCAATGTAGCTAAGTGTGAAGTGATTCACTTTGGTAGGAGTAACAAGAAGATGGATTACTGGGCTAATGGTAGGCTACTTGGTAGTGTGGATAAGCAGAGGGATCTTGGTGTCCATGTACACAGATCTCTGAAAGTTGCCACCCAGGTAAATAGTGCTGTGAAGAAGGTATATGGCGTACTGGGCTTTATTGGGAGAGGAATTGAGTTCCGGAGTCCTGAGGTCATGTTGCAGTTGTATAAGACTCTGGTGTGGCCTTATCTGGAGTATTGTGTGCAGTTTTGGTCGCCATACTATAGGAAGGATGTGGAGGCACTGGAACGGGTACAGAGGAGGTTTACCAGGATGTTGCCTGGTATGGTAGGAAGATCCTATGAGGAGAGGCTGAGGCACTTGGGGTTGTTTTCATTGGAGAAAAGAAGGTTTAGGGGAGATTTGATAGAGGTGTACAAGATGATTAGGGGTTTAGATAGGGTTGACAGTGAGAACCTTTTTCCGCGTATGGAGTCAGCTGTTACTAGGGGACACAGCTTTAAATTAAGGGGTGGTAGGTATAGGACAGATGTTAGGGGTAGATTCTTTACTCAACGGGTTGTGAGTTCATGGAATGCCCTGCCAGTATCAGTGGTGGACTCTCCCTCTTTATGGTCATTTAAGCGGGCATTGGACAAGCATGTGGAGGTTATTGGGCTAGGGTAGGTTTGGTAGGCTTCGGTCGGCGCAACATCGAGGGCCGAAGGGCCTGTACTGCGCTGTATTTTTCTATGTTCTATGTTCTATGAAGGGTGCCCTCTGGAATAGGTGTTTGCGTCATTGTGCAACCCTGCATTATAGAAAACTCGAGCCTTAGAAACAGTGTTTAAAGTGTTGGCAATGTAATTGTGTTCCAGCCAACACACACTTTAAAAGTTTGCACTATAGAAACAGTGCCCCCAGTTCATCAATCACATCACAGCCAATTTGCGTTAACGAAACGCGCGGTATAGCAGAGTGACCTGTGTCTGCAACCAACTGTGAGAGGGAGAGATCAGACTGGATTGACTGTAATGACAGTCTTCAATTCTCTGCTCATTCTCAGTTTATGCTAACAAGTGGTAGAGATGTGGAAGCATCTGTCTGTTGTGTGGAACTGCGTGCTGAAGTTAACTGGTATCTTCTGCAAAGAAAGGAGAAGATTTAAGTAAAAACAAAAATGCTGTGCTACAAACTATTTTTATATGAACGAAGAAACACTCTAGTTAGGTGTGAGTTGAAAGCACCATCCTATTGAGAAGTAATGTCTGGAAATATGCAATATTCTCAGAAAGGAAATTCCTGTGTCAATCACACTGCTTTCAGGTGGGAACAGCTTGTTTGCATATTTATAAAGAAGCTGAAAACACCACTATTATAGTGCAGATAAGCCTGATTTGGGAGACAAATAAAAGTAAAAGATGGCATCATGATGAAGAGAAAGAAAATCACCTATATTTCTTCAGCATTTCACAAATCCACTAAGTCCCAAAACATGATTACTGTCAATAAAATATCTTTGGACTGCAGTTGCTGTTGTAATGTGCAAAATCCTCATTCATGCCTTTACTACCTGCAGGCTTGTTTCTCTTCCAGCTGATCTCCCATAATCTAATCTCTTTAAACTTCAAGTTGTAGGATCACAGGAACATAGGAACAGGGGTAGGCCATCCAGCCCCTCGAGTCTGTTCCACCTTTCAATGTGATCATGGTTGATCTGTGGCCTAACTCCATATATCCATCTTTGGGCCATATCCCTTAATATATTTGCTGAACAAACCACTAGCTATCTCAGATTTATCATTAACAACTGATCCAGCATCCACTGCCTTTGGGGAAGAGAGTTCCAAACCTCTCCCATCCTTTGTGTGTAGAAGAACCTCCTAACATCTCTCCTGAATGGTCTGGCCCTAATTCTCAGACTATGCCCCACGTTCTAGAATCTCCAGCCAGTGGAAATCGTTTATCTTTATCTACTCTGTCTTTTCCTATTAATATCTTGAAGACTTTGATCAGATCACCATTTAACTTTCTGGACAAGGTCTAATTTGCATAATCTCTCTTCGTAACAACCCCTCAAGTCCAGGTATCATTCTGGTAAATCTACGCTGCACTCCCTCCAAGGCCGATACATCCTTCAATTGTCAAAAACTGTGTTGCAGCAGATCCTATCCATCATGTAACTAAGCAAATTTGGCTCACTGGCCAACATGTTGATTTAAAAGTTTTCATGTTCTCACCCCACCGAGCTTTGTATTCTCCTATAGGTCCTACAACTCTCTGAGATATCAGTGTTCCTCTAATTTGGCTTCTTGCTGGTTACTGATTCTGACTCCATGGATGGTTGTGACCTCAGTGATGAAGGTCCCTAACCACTGAAACACCCTCTGTCCATCTCCATCTTTTTCCTGACAATCCTGAAAAACTACAACTTCAGCCACAATTTTGGTCATCTGGCTTTATATTTCCTTATGTGGCTTGGTGTCATATTTTGTTTAATCATGTCACTTTGAAGAGTGTTAGAATGTTTTGTTACATTAAAGGTGCTACACAAATATGAGGTCAAGTTGCCCTAGGCCTACTCTCTCATTACAGAGAGATATCTGGTGGTGGTTCAACCTGAGGGTCAGCATGTCTGTGGTGAGTGGGAAGGTTGAAGAGATGGGTCCTTCAGGATAACCTCAGACATTGTGGGATTGGAACCCAAATACTTGGTATCACTCTGCATTGGGAACCAGCCATTCAGAGGTAGATAGATTCTAGATAAGAGAGGGGGTGGATGGTGTTTTGGAATAGGTGGGAATGTGAAATGGAAGTTGCAATCAGATCAGCCATGACCTTATTGAAAGGACAAACAGGCTTGAGAGGCAGAGTAGCTTACTCCTCTTTCTAATATGTTCACATACTGTTACCTCCTGGGCAGGCTGGGCTGGAAAGAATTCCATCCACTTGGCAATACTAAATAGTGCCCTCTGGAACAGCTATATCCACAAACAACTGTGTGAGGGGCAAATCGGACAGAGATGGCTACATTGACAGCTAGCCAAACCCCGAAGTTGTTGTTGAAACACAGCTGTGACCTGTCCGCAGCTAGATTTTACAAACAGTACTGTAATCATCAGCAGAGAATCCTGAGGTGATATTGGTTGTTGGACAATATTGATCAAGTTACTGGTGATAACTCACCAACCCTGCCTTAAAGTGGTGCCAGAGACCTTTTACATCCAACTAAGACGGCAGAACTCTGTTTAATCACACATTCCAAATTCACAGCCTCCGCGCCTTTCTGATTATTGTCGTCACCATCATCAGTTGTGGGCTGTGGGTGTTGCCGGCTGGGTCAGCATTTGCCCAACACTAATTGCCCTGAGAAGGTGATGTTGAGCTGCCTCCTTGATCTGCTACAGTCCATTTGCTTAATTATTATTATGTAGAGGTTCTGTCGCTTAGATCTTGTGCTGCAGTGAGACTTGAACCCAGAACCTTCTGCATCAACAAAAAGTGCTGCTAACCAAGCCATAGGTTCTCCAGCCACATTGGCTCTGTCGGAGTGATAGATGCATAGTTCCAAGATGTGGCAAATCGTGATTTCAAGGAACAGCAATCCAAGACCTGTCTGCATTCAACATTTTCACATTGTGATTTTTTGCAAATTATGATACTTCTTGTCATTGCAATGGCCCCTGTTTTGCAGGAGTTTTGAATCTCATGGCTTACCATGTTTTCTTTGTGAATGTCCAGGTTTTGGAATGTTTCACCTCAAATTTGTCAGAAGTGTGAACTGATGTTGACTCAGCGAGAGCAACTGAACATCCGGGACCTCAATCCACAATCCTCAAACTGGCACCACATCCACAAACATTCACTCGCCCCACCATCAATAGCAGTGTGTACCATCAACAAGATGCGCTGCAGAAATTCGCCAAGGCTTCTTTAACAGCACCTTCCAACTGCATGACCATTTCCACTTAGAAGGACAAGGGATACATGGGGTGCCACCACCTGCAATTTCCCCGAAAAGGCACTCACCATCCTGATTTGGAAATGTATCACCATTTCTTCAGTGTTGCTGAGTCTAATTGAATTGAATTGATTATCACGTGTACCGAAGCACAGTGAAAAGCTTTGTCTTGTGAGCAATACAGGCAGATCACAGAGTTAAGTAGCATAGATAAGTAAATAATAGTTAAACAGCAGCAAAAACAAAAACACAGGTACAGGCAAATGTTAAGAATTTTGTGAGTCCATTCAGTATTCTAACAACAGTAGGGTCGAAACTATTTTGAAACTGGCTGGTGTGTTCAGGCTTCTGTACCTTCTCCCCGATGGTAGAGCTTGTAGAAAAACATTGCCAGGGTGAGATGGATCTTTGAGAATGCTGGCGGCCTTTCCTTGACAGCGGGCCTGGTAGATGGATTCTGTCGATAGGAGGTTGGCCTTTGTGATTGTCCGGGCCGTGTTCACCACTCGCTGTAACTGTCTCCGATCTTGAATGGTACAGTTCTCATACCAGGTAGTGATACATCCAGACAGAATGCTCTTAGTGGTGCACTTATAAAATCCTGGAATTCCATCCCTGAGGACATTGTGGATCTACCTACAGCACATGGACTGTAGCGATTCAAGAAGACAGCTCAGCACCACACTCTTAAGGGGCAACGGGGATGGGCAATAAATACTGGCCCAGATAGTGACACCAATATCCTAGGAATGGATTTTAAAAATTAACACATAGATCAGCAGTCTATTTCCGTTTACCAATATTAATTATATATTGAGAAAGAAATGAGAGAGAAAAATGTAAAGGGTAACATTTTCATGCAGAGGGTGGTGTGTGTATGGAATGAGCTGCCAGAGGAAGTGGAGGAGGCTGGTACAATAACAACATTTAAAGGCATCTGGATGGGTATATGAATAACAGTTTTGTAACAGTTTCTACCCTACTGTTGTTAGAATACTGAATGGCCTCACAAACTCTTAAGATTTGCCTGTACCTGTGTTTTTGTTTTTGCCGCCGTTTACCTATTATTTACTATCTATACTAGTTAACCATGTAACCTGCCTGTATTGCTCGCAAGACAAAGCTTTTCACTGTGCCTCAGTATACGTGACAAATAAATTCAATTCAATTCAATAGGAAGGATTTAGAGTGATATGGGCCAAATGCTGGCAAATGGGATTAGGTTAGTTTAGGATATCCAGTTAGCATGGACGAGTTGGACAGAAGGGTATGTTTCCATGCTGTATAACCCTATGACTCTATAACTGAAAAGGAATTGAGGCAAATTCAAACCAAATCAAATTCAGAAAGATTGTATCAAGAGAAAAAGGGAAAGAAAACAAAATCTTCTTAAAATGTCCCAAAACAATTCTCTACTTGAAAGGAATCAGACTCCCCACTCATATGGACCGCAATTGGGTGAGAGGTTAATTGTTAATCACTGAGAATTACCATGTTGTTCAAAAATGCCTGTGCTGTTCATTTACTGAACGAACATTTTGCAGCACTGTTAGCAATCAAATCATGTGCATAGGGTTAAATGGTGAGATGATAGCTTCGTGAAGTTAAGGAACAGCATAAATCATCTCCCAAATTGAAGTGATTTTCAATTTAAGGGCACCTCTTTCTTGTCACAAGTTATTAGCTAATATGTTCATTAATAATGCTGTGGGTTATTCGTGTGTCATTACTGTATCAGGAATATTTGATTAATCGTACATACCTGTGCACCAAGTATGAATTGGACTTGAGCCCATTGTTATGAACTGGATAAATTGATCTTTGCAACTGAATTTCTAAACCTTTTTCCTGAACTTTCTGCTAAACAAGAATATTGCCAATGAACTTCAGAACCATTTTCACAACAATCCATTATGATTTTGCAATTTGTCCTTTTTTATCCCAATATTTAGATTCAAGCATTAAAAACACAGTGCCACTGAGTGTCAATTGTGAATGAGCACAAGTTTAAGGATGTGGTGCCAATCAAGTGAGTCACTTTGTCATGGATGGTGTCAAGCTTCTTGAGTGTTCACTATTTATAAATTCTTTGGTCCATCCTTTTGAGGTTCACTTGGTGGTAAGTTGCCCAGAGGTGGAGTTAGTAAAGAGGTAACTTAAATATTACTGAAAAAAGACAAATTTCAACAAAGCACTCTTTAATATGAGAGTTGCCCAGGTAATGTAAGCTGGGAAGCTTCAACCAAGCATCTTTTTGTTTTCCACATTACTCAAGTTTTGTAGAACCAGATGTATAAAGGGTTAATTCTTGAGCATGCTCAAAGGTGGCTATGACACTGATCACACCATAGCTGTAAGATTACAGAAAGACTGTGAAGAAAGGAATGTGGAATGGACAGTAGATAGTTAATATTGTTAATATTGAGTCATTAAAGAATTATTTGAAAAGTGCAGACACTGGTCACATCTCTTTTCAGATACAAATACGCTCCAAACATTCTCCAAGGTGCCCCACAGCCAAAAGGAATGTTGTACAGAATTTTGGACATTATTTCCTGCTTATTGTATTCCCTACCTTTTGCGTCTTGCTGTTAGAAATTAGAGTGGACTGATTAGCACTTCCCAACAGAAAACCTTGAGGAAAAAGTGCCCATTTACCTCCTAGCGAACCTCAAATCAAAGTACATTCTAAGTGGTGAAAGTAGTGAACAGTCAAGAAGCTTGACACCATCCAGGACAAAGCAGTCTGCTTGATTGGCATCACGTCCACTGACATTCACTTCCTCCACGACCGATGCTCAGGAGCAGCACACAAGATGCACTGCAGAAATTTACCAAAGATCCTCAGGAAGCACCTTCCAACCCATCTAGAAGGACAAGGGCAGCAGATACATGGGAACACCACCAAGTTCCCCTCCAAGTCACTTACCATCCTGACTTGGAAATATATTGCTGTTCCTTCAGCATTGCTGTGTCAAAGTCACGCAGATCCCTCACTAACAGCATTGTGGATCTACATACCCCAATGGACTGTAGCAGTTCAAGAAGGCAGCTCAACATCACCCTTGTAAGGGCAATTTGGCATTGCCCAGCCAGGGATGCCCACACCCCACAAATGAACTAAAAAAAAGAAAAACTTTAAAAGTAAGGATCAGTGTGAATATATCTATGGACAGGGACAGAACATAAAAGAAAAAGCTGATGAAATTCAGGCCTTTATATCCAATGGATTAGAATATGAGAGGTTAGAAGTCATGTTTCAGCTATATAATGCCTGGTAGGTCATATTTGGAGAACAATCTGTTTAGTTCTGTGTATGAAGGGCAACGTTTTCACACAGAAGGAGGTCTGTATGTGGAATGAACTGTCAAACAAAGTGGTAATACAGGTACAATTATATAATTTAAGAGACATTTGGATAGGTACATGAATAGGAATGGTTTAGAAGGATAAGGGCTAAGTGCAGGGAAATAGGACTAATTTAGTTTGGGAAACCTGGTTGGCAAGGACAGGATGGACCGAAGGGTCTGTTTCTGTGCCGAATAACTCCGTGACTCTATGATCATATTGACCTTGGAATGCATTACAGGCAGTCCCTGGGTTATGAATGGGTTGTATTCTGGAGTATGTTTGTAAGTCAAATTGCGTGTTGGAGGGAACTTTAATGCATTATAAATATCCATTTCTAAGTATGACTGAATGTTTGCATTTTGGATCCTTAAAATTAACAGTAATATGGCAATGGTATTATGGGATCATATTTGTAAGTACGAGTGTTTGTGAGTTGGGGATCATCAGACTTGGAGTGAGATTTAGGGCTGTATTTTGGAAGAAGATTACACAGGCCCAGACTGCATGTCCCAGAATTCAGAAGGTTTGGAATCCAGGAGTGGGGATAGGAGGGAGGATTCAATTGATGATTTCACAATATTTTTAAATATTAACAGAATAGACAGAGACAACTTCTGGTTGGGGAGCGCAGGACAAGAGGAGGCAAAGTCTCAAAATTAAAACCAGGAGTGAAAATACAGGCAAGGTGTGGAATTAGGAAATTTTTATCAAGCATTGGATGGTGGGTGTTTAAAACTTGCTTTCAGAAGTGGCTGTTGATGGTCAATCAGTTGTTCATTTTACATCTGGGATTGTTGGAATTCTGTTTGCCAAAAAGTATAATGGGATAGGTAACAAAGGTGGCTTTGAGATGGGTCACAGATTGACCATGGTTTCATTAAGTGACAAAATAGCTCATGCCCATCGTGACTGATTTACCAGCAGAAAAGCATATTATAGTAGGGAGTAAGGAAGTAATCAAAGAGTAGTGAGTGAGAAAAGATACAAGACAGGGAGTCTAAAATTAAAAAAAACACAGTGCATTTTATAAATCCTATAATTTCATTTAAATGTAAGATTTCAATGTGAATTCATAAGTGGTTATAATTTTTGTGGAAGTATTTGTTCACTTAATGGGGACTGCCTATTTTTGAATTCCACTGTACTTCATTCAAGTGACAAATTAGAAGAGAAACTCAAGTGAGACACTTTACTATGAGTTGTGCACCAGTTCTGATTTCTGCCCTGTGCACTTAATCAACCAAAGAGTTCTATATTTAAATGATTTTTGCATTTTAAAGCCTTTATTATTTGTCACTTTTTACATCTACTTCATTACAATTCATTATTTGACTACAAATCAGTGCTAAGTAATGAATTAATTTGATCAATGTTTAGGATGGCCAAACTCGTTTAATTTAAATAAATGTTTTCTTTGATGTCTATCACAAATTGCACACTTCAGCTATTGACCTCAGCCTCCAAATCATTGGCCATTCTTTCAGGATGAAGGGTACTGTTCACAATCTCTCCATCCTACTTCACCCACTCCTGAGCTTTGAATCCTATATCCTGTCTGCTGTTGAGACTGCTGCCCTTCTCTGTATTGCCTATCTCTATTGCATAAGGCAATAGAATGACTTTAAGCTGAATGATGTGAATTTGGACCTGGGATACACGTGCAACATATCATTGAAGGTGGCTGGGCAGATTTTTAAAAAAATGTCGATGAGGCATGCAGGGTTTTATAAACAGATGTACTGAGTACAAAAGCAAATAAAAAAATGCTTTAGATTGGTTTAACACTAGTTCAACATCGACTGAAGTATTTTTTTGCTAACCTGGGCACAATACTTTGGGATGAATGTGAAAAGGTTGTAGAAAAAAAATTTCAGGAATATTTCAGGGAGTGACAGTGATGTGGCAGCAATATCCCTGGAATCCTAATCCAGAGGCCCAAATGATCATGCTGGTTGAAACCTGATTATGACAGGTGATGAAATTCAAGCTCAATGAATAAATCTGGAATTGTAAAGGGACAGTGACTATAAAATTATCTTTGATTGTTGCTAAACCCCATCTGGTTCACTAATACCCTTCAGTGAAGGAATTCTGCTATCGTTACCTGGTCTGGCCTACCTGTGACTCCAAACCGAAAGCTAATGTGGTTAACCCCTAACTGCCCTCTGAAATGGCCCAGTAAACCACTCAATTCAAGGGCAATTAGGGATGAGCAACAAATGCAGGACTTGTCAGTGACACCCACATCCCATGATAGAATAAAGGAAACGATCCGTCTCAGCTTTCAAAATGAAATTGGCTGATGATGAAAAAAGAAGGCTACAGGGCAAATGTGACAATTTGGATAACACTGCATTCTGGGAGATGTTTGGCCTTTGAAGGGTTAAAGAGCATTGCATCACAGGCGAGCTGTAGGTAGACAGAGATAATATTTTTGCAGAGGCTCCCTTTCACTGAAAATATTGATTCACAATTTACTCGAGAACTATATTATTAATGGAGTTAAATTATTCATCCGGAATTTGGGTGTGGAGCGAGGGCCTGCTATTCGTGCCATTTACATAACACCGAAAATGCTTACTGTCCAAACTTTCATCATTTACTGAGATGCTGATATGTGAGTGAGAGATTCAAAGCCCAGAAAGGGACATTTCCAGGAAAACCAAATGAGCAGTAGAGATTGATGCACAATTCCCAGTGTATCTCAGATTAGACATAGATCACCTTTTGTACTACTGCATCTGCAAACGACCGGGATTTAGTTACTGAGGCGGCAGACTTTGATATCCCCCGAATTGATTTATTGATCTGACGCCATGTTGATTGTATTGCAATATTGCTATTTGCTATAAAATGTAATGAGAATATTCTGGAGGGACACCCCAACTCAATATGATAAAGGAGCAGATTGCTGTCAAATGGGAACCTGGGCTTAATTAAAATCCAGGGGAAACTGAAGCCCATCATTTGGACCTGGATCTTCAATATTATCGTAGGTAGTTTCCTAAAGCAACATGCGATCTTGTCCCAGTTTGTTCTCCAGCAATCAGTTCTGAGAGAGAGAATGATCAAGGGTTATTCCTGAGGCATGACCCAACATCCACTTCACCAAAAGACTTTCCGATTTCACCTCTATATTATCACCCATCTCCATCCCTGGCACAGCTCATCTGCTGTCAAAACCGTCATCCATGTGTTTTATTACCTCAGGACTTGACTGCTCAAATGTTCCTCATGTTGACCTCCGGCATTATCTCATTAGAGAATACTGAGAGCCCTGGAAAGAATGGATGTGGAAAAGATGTTTCCACCAGTAGGAGGACTAGGAGCCAAGGGCATAGCCTCAGAGTGAAGGGATGACTCTTTAGAACTGAGTTGAGGAGGAATTTCTTCAGCCAGAGGTTGGGGAATCTGTGGAACTCATTAAAGACCAAGTCACTGAGTGTATTTAAGAGGGAGCTAAATAGGTTCGTGATTAGTAAGGGGATCAAGTTTTACAGGAGAAGGCAGGAGAATGGAGTTGAGAAACATATCAGTCATGATTGAATAGTGAAGCAGACTCAATGGGCTGAATGGCCTCATTCTGCTCCTAGGAAGGGCTTTTGCCTGAAACGTCAATTTTCCTGCTTCTCGGATGCTGCCCGAACTGCTGTGCCCTTCCAGCACCACTAATTGAGAATCTGGTTTCCAGCATCTGCAGTCATTGTTTTTACCTAATTCTGCTCCTATATCTAATGGTCCAATGAACAGCACAACCTCTGTAAACGAAAGTTCATCTGAAATTCTACTGATTCCAACTTAACTCAGACCAAGTCCTCAGCATCATTTGCCCCCTTTTGCTTGCTAACCTACATCAGCTCCTGCTCCAACAACGAGGTGATATTAAGGTTCTCATCCCATTTTCCAATCTGCCTCTCCCTTCCATTACAGCATTTGAACTAGGAACTGAAGTAGGCCATTCAGCCCCTTGAGCCTGCTCCGCCATTTAGTACAATCATAGCTGATCTCATCTTGGCTTCAGCTCCACTTTCCTGCCCGCTCTCCAGAACCCTTCACACCATTACTGATTATAAATCTCTCTGTCTCCTCCTTAAATTTACTCCATGTCCCATCCACCACATTCTGGGAAGTGAATTACACAGATCCACATCTTTGTGCCAAGTTGGATGGCAGAGTTTCAGTGAGATGTGTCAGTGCCAATTTATTGAAGTAGAGGAAGGGGGTTTAAAGCAGTACATGCAACTATTAGCTGGTAGGTGAGATGTATGGTCATAGGGAATATTCCCAAGTTATCGATCCTGTTGAAAGGTTTTGTCCTGAAATGTAGACTTCCCTGCTTCATCTGCTGTGCTTTTTCCAGCTCCATATTTTATCCAGACAGATCCTGCTGTTCAACTCTCCTTACAGTGCACTGACAAATTTGTTTGAAAGGATTCCCTTTGTTGGCGTCGGTGCTCAGAGTGGACTGGGAGAGAAAGCTATGAAAAACTGGAATTTTGCCTTGGACAGTGGTTGGAATTCTGCTTGTGCTATCATTCTGTCTCTCTCTCTCCCACCAGATGGCATGGTTACATTTCTGGCAGGTTTGCTATTACAGAGAGTAACCTGGTATTAATTCCTGCGAGAAAGCGTGGTGGCAGGGGAGAGATAGATGGTCAGTTTGTTGCAGTATTTTTCTGGTCCATGTATTGCGTCCTACTGCACTTATTGGCCATCAGCACCTATTGTCCTTACGGTGGGTATTTCTGTGGAGTGACAGGAACAAAGTGCATGAGACAGGCAGTGGAATTAGCTGGTAGCCAAGTGGATGGGTTAAGCTGTCTTTTGTCTTCCCCACACTTCTTTAGAGTTTCTGCCAAAGCAATTCATTTAAAGGCTGGACTCTAATGACCATAGATTCCAGGAGAGGTTATCTGGGCTCTTGTAGCACAGTGTCAATGTCCTTACCCCTGTGCTAGTTGACTCAAGTTCAAGTCCCACCTGAAATGAAGGCATTTCATAGTGTGTCTGAATATGTTAATTCAAAAATGAAAAGGGGCTAAATATAATTTAATCTCCTTTCTTATTTCCATTACTGTTGCATTACCCCTGGTGAGAAGTGTGTGGTATTATTTGTTAACTGGGTGAATTAATGCTTGGCTTATTTTTCGAAAAAGTGCTAAGTATTTAGAGAGATCTGAACTTGGTAGGGGCTAGGATGCATTATCTTCACCTCCAGCATTATCTTGATTTAGCCCGTGCCTCCTACCTTCCTCCTTTTTGATATTGTTTTCAGTATCTTGGGTGGACAGTTCTTCTTCATTGTTCTTCAAATAACTCCACAGAGGCTGGTGTACCAAAACCAAGTCACCCTTTATTTACACACAGACAGTCCTTGACACTGACCCAGCTCCCTCAGAGTGAACCGAACTCTGACACTCCTGTCTATTTTTTTTTAAGATAGGAAAACATCTGAGTGGCCAGTGACAAGCAGTGCCCTTCACAAAAGGCAATGCTGTGTGATAAATCTCCTGGTTTTTTTTGTTTTGATGAGCAGTGCCCTTACACTCCATTTTTTTCTTTTTTATTCTTTTTTAGTGCTTATTATTTTCCCCAGCCCCCATGGTGTGTGTGTGCAGGTGTGAGACACAGTGAGAGACACAAGGTGCACGAATCTTCATTCAATTTCCACCACCAGGAAGAAAGGAAAACACCCGAGTGGCCAGTGACAAGCACTGCCCTTCACATCAAAGGGCAATGCTGCATGACCCTCAGTTCATTTTTTTTCTTTTTTTTGTGATTGACACTCCTGTTTATTATTTTTTTTCTTTCCTTACCCCCACACTACTGCCTAACTGCAGTAGTGCTTATTATTTTCCCCAGCACTCAGGGTGTGTGTGTGCAGGTGAACACTCCTGTTTATATCTGTCAGCCAGGACTCCCTGATTGGTCCAGAATAACAGCTCCAATCTGGGAACTCATATTCTGTGAGGTCCACCTGGCTGACACTGTTACAATCACTAGTTATTTGTTTAGTTGTTTAATTGGGTGACCTGGTTTACAAGAGAACAGGTTAAATATTGACCGGGATACACATCCCACCTCCTTCCCCTCACCCCTTGACCCCACCCCCTCAACCCCATCTCCCATCCTGCACACTTCTTCAATGTACTCCCGTAGAATCTTGTCCAGGGAGCAGGTGAGTCCTCAGCTCGACATCTCAAGAGTGCACCTCTCTGTAGTGAAGTTGTCAGTAACAATGTGCAAGTAGACAGAGTACTTAACGTCAATTACTGAGTAACTTTGTCAAGGACTGAAATTGCAACTAATAACTACACAGAGGCAGCTCTCAGGTTTGTCAGAGTGAGAGCATATGAATCTACAGCCGAGTTTCTAATACAGTATGCTACCAGGTTTTTCATATGCTGCAGTCAGTGGTTAATGAGTGGAGTCCAGACTCATTCTCAAAGACAGGAAAATAACTATCACCCTGACAATTATGTTTTTAATGGGGCTGTTTGGTTGTCTGGAAGTTGGGATGATCCTGCACTGCCTCTTGATAGCATTCTCTTGCCTTTCATGGTTACAGGGCAAGGGAGAAAGATAAGACATCATTTAAACCCAGATTATCTAATATCCTTTAGTCATGACTGAGTAAACGGATAGTTCAGAGGAGCATCAAAGGTTACAGATGAATAGAAGATGAGCCCCTAATGGCATCTGAACCATATTAAAAGGAGCACTGCATAAGCATTACAAAACTGGGAACTGTTATTACCTCTCATCTTCTGGCACTGTATCCATGGTTACAATAAGTTTTGCAAATTCTACGTTCAATCAGTAAACACTGCAGTATGCCCCTATGAAAACACTTCACTGCTGAGGGGGTGATGGGAGAGAATTAGATGATTATCAGGCTTACCTGCTTATTTTTTAATTATCACAGGGCATCAGAGTAAAACCGCACTCACAGAACCCAGGCACATGACAATGCTCACCTCAATGTGGATGAAAAGGTCAATTGAAGTTCACTCAATGATAGCCCAACTTGAAGTTCACTCAGTGATAGCCCAGCTTGATCTATCTCTCACAGACAGCAAGCAGAGCCATCAATGTAGTTGCTGGATGCTGCTGTAACCCCTGACCCCTGATTCCCCTGGATGGGCTATACCGGACTCATAGGGCTGACTGTGGCTAACTTCCTGGGCTTTAGGGATATTGACTCCCTCACGGTAACTCCCATGAGTGGCCAACTGATTGTGCCCAAGCTCGTGCTCCAATACCGGAGATTTCTGTTGATTTACTGTGCCAGGATTCCTTGCCTGGAGGATGTCTTTCTGGACATGATGAGGACTATGCCCCTCAGACTCTGAGACATGGCCATTTGCTTGAGGCAAATGCAGTGTGTTTTTTGCATACACAGTTGGCACACGCTGTAGGTGGGATATTGATGTAACACAGTGCCACACAACAACATAACCACCCCTTAACTGGTGACTGCTGACCAACCAGGATAGCCTGGCTTTGGGTCTGCACTGAAGGGGCAAGATAGAGGCACTGTGAGCTTTAAAACTCTGGCTGAGGGAGCAAAGTGCTTGGCCAAACATGAGGGATGCTGGGAGCTTCAAAGTAGGAATAAGGTGAGTGGGCGCAAATGGAGATCTCTGAGATGCAACCTCACGAGCTGTGCAACTGTCCCTGTACAGAAAGTGTCCTTGCATCAGCATTGCCATGAATGGCGCTGGTGCCCTCTAAAGGGTATCACTGAAATGCAGAAGAATTCTGGAAGTGGCTAGGAGATGGGCTGTGAGATTTCAGTGAGGTTGGTATGTGTCAGATGGCAAAGCTCATAGATATGCCATATATGTGGTTGCTTTCCATGAAGTGTTCCCTGAGAACTCTGGTACCAGGTGTCCAAGGTGGAGCTTGGGAGAGCTAGCAGCGAGGAGGAGATACTAAGTACCTGCTTTGACCTTCATGTCAGGAAATCCTCGAATCTCGTTTCTATCTGGAGGGTGGGAGAATAGGAAATTGCATATTAATGAAGTAGGATTACATAGTAATGAACTGTTAAAATCTAGAACCATACAGTACAGAAGAGGCCCCTTTGGTCCATCAAGCCTATGCCTTCAAAGCCACACTGAACCTACATGAGAGCCACCTCCCAGCACTAGGCCCAGAGCCATTTGGTTGAAGATGAGACATTGTGTTCTTGTCTTCGAAATGTTCCTCACTGGACAGCTCACCCAATTTTACCAACCTCCTCTCCATGGCTCATGCCATTCAGGAACTGGGAAAACTCTGCCCATTAGATCCAGCCCAGAGTGTCTAGGAGAGTCATCAAAGCTAACCACCAAATGTCAAGTTGTAGAGTCATGCAGCAGGGAATATCTTCAATCCCTCCCACCCAGTAATGTGTTGATGTCTTTTGGCAGAAGCAGCAGTAGTTTTATTTGAGAAAGGGTTGTTGGAAGTCCTTGTAAAAATTCTGCAGGTGCTGCATGATGCATTCATAAAAGAACACTTCCACCATTTTACAATTTCTAACACCAGTAGACTCTTTATTTGGTTGTGACAGTCATGCCCACCTCTATGTCTCTATTCAGCACGCTTACTCCAGATGCAGTTCCAGATGAACCAGTGTCATTCAATGCCGCACAACTGATTGATCGTTATGATGCTGATGGGAAGAGAAAGTTTAAGTGACTTGATTTGCTGGTCTCTCTTGTTAAATGGTATTGACTGCTGTCCTTACTGAAGAGGAAATAAAGGAGACAGTGTGAGCTTGGTATTGAGCAGGGAGCCATTCATCATCTGGCGACATAACAGATAGACGTCCAACGTCACATACAGAGTGCAAGCAGAGAAAAAAGCACCATGACTTGCAGGAACAGGAAATCAATGGGCTGTATTAGAAAGCACGGAGGTTAATCAGAGTGTAATCTCTGTGACTTTATCCCTTTGTGATCTACCAAGTACTTTCAAGAAAAAAAACAGTTCAATTCCAACATGGAACATGAAGGAAATGAAGCAAGGGAAATGTAAACTATTTATCATTGGAATTTTGTCTATTAAATCAAATTTCCAGCACTATTAAACTATGAAACTGGAATCACGTAGCAGAACAGCTCAAGGTGGTTCACAAGAACTTGTATCTAACTGCAATGCATTTACCTCCAGCAAGCTACACATTTGTATTTAAAAAGGGCTATATTTATAAAATCAAGGTGGGACACCTGACATTAATGTATACACACTGAATTAGCGCGAGGCACATGTCGCACAGGTGTTCCTGTTGTGGAGCTGTCCCACCAGCTAGTGAAGCCTAATATTCACACTCGCACACTTTTTGATCAATGTTCCAGACTTTAATGGCCATTCTTGGGTACATACTGTCCTACCAGTGGGAGGCAGCATGCAATAGGGAGAGAGTAGCCCCAGAGTTCACACAATGGTACCAGGAGAACAGATATCAGAAAACTTCCTGCTGATGACTACTCCACCATCTTTTAGCAGATGAGTCAGTACCCCTCCAAGTTGAGCATTACATGGAAGAACCAAAGATAGCAAGGGCTCAGAGTTTACTCTCTGCTTAGATTAGAACCCCTACAGTGTGGAAACAGGCCCTTTAGCCCAACAAGTCCACATCAACCCTCCGCAGAGTAACCCACCTGAGACCCGTTCCCCTACCCTATATTTTCCCCGACTAATGCACCTAACCTTAACATCCCTGAACACTATGGACAATTTATCACGGCTAACTCACCTGACCTGCACATCTTTGGATTGTGGGAGGAAACCAGAGCACCCAGAGGATACCCACACAGACATGGGGAAAACATGCAAACTCCACACAGCCAGTCGCCCAAGGTAGGAATCAAACCCAGGTCCCCGGCGCTGTGAGGCAGCAGTGCTAACCACTGAGCCACCATACCACCATACTTAGAGTTTAATGCTGGTCACCAATACAGGCTTGGTAGCACTGAATGATCCCTGAAAGTGTATAATTGCCAAGCTGGGCTTACAACAGATGGTGAGAGAAGGACCAACTTAATCAGGCCCTCACCAATCTACTTCCACTTCTACATGACAGTATTTGTACAAGTAACCACCACAGGATTATAAACATAATGTAAGCCCAATAAACCCAATTGACAATTTAGGAGAAATGTCTTTACCCAGACAGACATTAGATTATGAATCCTACTACCAACAAGAGTCTAACCACCTCGCCTTGATATTCAAAGGCATTACCTTCATAAATTTCCCCATTATCAACATCCTTCGATTCACAATTGACCAGAAACCTAACTGGACTATTCATAGGAACATTGTCATTATCAAAGAATAGTTCAGGCGTTGGGCACTCTATAGTGAGTGACCCACCTCCTGACTCCCCAGAGCCTGTGCACCATCTACAAGGCACCAGACAGGAGTGTGATGGAATCCTCCCCACTTGCCTTGATGGATGCAGCTCCAACACTCAAGAGGTTTGATGCCATCTAGGATAAAAAGCAGCCCACTTGATTATTATCTCATCCACCACCTTCAACATTTACTCACCTGAGATTACCACACTGAGTGCACTATCAGCTGTAACAATGAACCTGAGATGGGTGCTGGGGAAAATTAAGCACTACTGCTGTCAGGTGGTAGTGAAAGAAAAAAAGAAAAAAACAACAGTGAACCTCAGGTTGAGAGTCACTATGGGATGAGGAACATAGAAATAGCAGGATTAGGCCATTCCGCCCTTCGAGCTTGCTCTGCTATTCAATAGGATCAAAGCCTGAATCCTCTATCTTGATGTCATATTCTCACATTCTCACCATACCCTTTGATGTCTTTTAAATCCTGAAGTTTATCTATCTCTTTCTTGAATAAACTCAGTGATTTGGCATCCGCAGCTTCTTGTGTTAGAGAATGTTACTGGTTGGCCACCCTCTCAATGAAGCAATGTTTCCTCATCTCAGTCCTAAATCTCCACCTGCACAACCTTCTAGATATTCTCCCTGTATCCTGATCCTAGTTCTAGATTTCCCATCCAGGGGAAGATCCTTCCTGCATCTACTCTTCCAGCCCCTGATAGGATGATATCTGTTTCAATCATCTTATGCAGATATAAAACTTGTCAAACCAATCCGTTCGTTCTTAGGACTGTCCCGCTCAACCCAACATCATCCTGGTGAACCACTGCTGCACTCCCTCTGGGGAAAATACATCAGAGACAAAAACTGAAGTACTTCTTTCTTAGAATATAACAATAACATCACTGAGCAGGTTGGTTAGGAAAATATTCATAGTTTACATATTTTAATCAATTTATGTCGGCTCTATTAGTGTTTATTCCCTAACCCTAATTGCACAGAGAGCAGTTAAGAGTCAACCCTATTGCTATGGGTCTGGAGTCACATATAGGCCAGACCAGATGAGAACAGCAATTCTTTTTCCCTAAAGAACATTAATGAACCAGATGGGTTTTTTCTGACAATGGCCATCATTTTTTTAAATTCTAGATTTTTAATTCTAATTCCACCACCTGCCATGATGGGATATGAACCCCCACTCCTATGGCATTAGCTTGGAATTTATTTAGATTGATAGAGCCTTAGTGACCTTACCACTATGCCACAGCCTTTCCCTAGCTGCAGAGCTGCATCACTGACTATTAAATACATCACACTGTTAAACACCATGTTCAGAAGGGACCTGTATAAAATATGAATTCTTATAGGTACTTTTCAGATTAGTAAATTTGATAATGTTTGTTTAGATTAGATTCTTGAGTTCTGATCAAAGGTAGTTTGCATATAGCTATTTTAATCTCCCTTTTGCGAAAATGCTAAACTCAGTTGGATTCTTATCCTCAAATAATAGTTCTTAGAATGCAAGTCAGACATTTAAGTATAACAGATATTGCATTTAATTAGACGACTATTAGAAAATTAAAGCTGGACTAATTGGAATTGTACGATTTAAAGGTATAGAGTCTTTGATCTTTTTCATAAATATAATGTTACATTGACTTTACAAAATACATTTGCATCATTCAGACCATCTGATCCTTATAGAACATAACACAGGAACAGGCCCTTCAGTGCACCATGATGCCATTCTAAACTAATCCCATCTACTTGCACGTGGTCCATATCCCTCTATTTCCAAAATAAAAACGGAAACAATTGTGGATGCTATAAATCAGAGACAAAACTGAACTCACTGGAAAAGCTTAGCAGGTCTGGCAGCATCTGTGGAGTGAATCAGAGTTAACATTTAAGGTTAAGTGAGAAAGGGTCACTGGACCTGAAACATTAACTTTAATTTCTCTCCACAGATGCTGCCAGACCTGCTGAGCTTCTCCAGTGATTTCTGTTTTTATCCCTCTATTTGCTGCCTGTTGATGCTTCACCTGATCCTTCATCCAACCCTCTTCACCTGGCTCGAACCTTCAAGATATTTCTAATCAACGAGTTCAGAGATTTTATTGCACACCTCTGGAGTGGGTGGAGTTTGACATCAGGCCTCCTAGTCCAGAGGTAATGACACTGCTACCTCAAAAGTATCACCTATTCTTATCTCCCCTCTGGATGTATCTAGTTTACCCTTAAATGCATCAGTTCTCTTCACCTCATCTACTCACCAATTTCCACATTTGAAACGCTGTTGGAAACAGCGATGTTGATTTCTATCTTTGACACTTCTAAAGGTATTGGCCACAGTACATAAAGCTAGAGAATCTCAGCCAGCTCAGACAGAGACTGTCTGCTTCTGGTTAACACCCCCAGCTCACCAAGGACCATACAGTCAGAGCAGGTGGTCATTTAACCCAATAGCTCCACCAGGATGAATCCAAGCCAGTTTCTGGTGGGGGGTGAGGGTGGGGAGAAGGGAGTGAACAAGAGAACAGTTCTGAATTAATACTTTATAGACAGGGAGACAGTAAGTACTGCAGATGCTGGAGGTCAGAGGCAATAGATGTGAAGCTGGAGAAGCAGGTCAGACAGCATCTGGGGGGGCAGGGAAGTCAACATTTCGGGCCAAAACCCTTAAGGTTTTCAGTGCGCTCTTCCAGTTTCACATTTATTAATTTTGTGGAGAGGGAAGCCTGTTGCCCTGATGGACAGCAGCTCCCATGACAAGGAACTCACAGGAATGGAGGGGTTAGGGTTCAGTCTGTCCACACCCTCTTCATAGATCAAGCTCTCCATCCCAGGCAATATCCTGTGAAATCTCCTGTATACCCGCTCCAGTGCAATAATATCCCTCTGATATCGTGGATTCCAGAACTGCATATGATACTCTCGCTGTGGCCTAATCAAAGTTCTAGACAGTTCCAGCATCACCTCCCTGCTTTTAAAATCCATGCCTGGGAATTTAAGCTCAAGTGATTGGGTTTGGTCATGAACTGTTTTGGCTTTGCCTGCTGTCTGCAATACTCGGTTTGCTTGCTTACAGCATCTCAGGAACATTTTATTTCCCAACAATCGGCTTGTTCCAACAAGATATCACTCCCTGTGAGTTTTCACCCTTATATAACTTCTTCCAGCTAT
This sequence comes from Chiloscyllium punctatum, assembly GCF_047496795.1. Classification (NCBI taxonomy): domain Eukaryota; kingdom Metazoa; phylum Chordata; class Chondrichthyes; order Orectolobiformes; family Hemiscylliidae; genus Chiloscyllium; species Chiloscyllium punctatum. The sequence continues at coordinate 6,391,250 of NC_092752.1, forward strand.
TCTTTACTGAGCTACTTCAGTGCATGCTTTGTTCATGCAATCCCACAGCTGCAGACTTCATTGATCCTACCTGTCTACAGACATTCAAAATAAATAATTTAATCAGCTCATCCATAAATAAAGCATTTGGTTCCAAGTATAAGTGCCAGAATAAATGAACATGTTTATATTTGACAACACAATTCTTGTGCATAAAAAAAGTCTCATTTTGTTCAATATCCCATGAAATGTTTAGTTATGGCTTTTTTTTTATTACGGTTGTCAGTATCTCTGATACATAGCCATTATCTGTCCTTGTCACAGAGCATAAACTTCTAAGAGGGATGATAATTATTGCTCTATTTTATGTACCATTCCAAAAAAGCTTGCATTTATGTAGCACCTATTGTTACTTTGGGAATTATCAAGGCACGTTACATTTCAGAACTGAGATGGGAGGGATGAACTAAGATTACACTGGTCTCACTGTTCCACAGATCACAATATAGGGGAGGCAATTGCTGGATTGTTAATCCAGTCACCCAGATAATGCTCTGGAGACCCGGGTTCAAATTCCACCACCGCTAATGGTGGAGTTTGAATTCAATAAGCATCTGGAATTAAAATGATGCTGATGACCGTGAATTGATAACCCATCTGATTCACAAATATCTTTTTGGGATGGAAACTGCCATCCTTACCTAGCCTGGCCAACAAGTGACTCCAAGCCCACAGCAATGTGATTGTCTCTCAACTGCCCTTCGGATGGCCTATCCAATGATGGTCTCATCCCAAGAATGAATATTTAAAAATCCAGTTTTCAATGTGGGGGAACTGAATGTTTTCTCTGTATTAGAATAAAAAGATTAGTTAAATGGTTGTTATTGACCAGCCCAGATGTGATCGAATGAAGGACATTGTTCTGTATTGTGGACTCTACCCAACAAATAGGTTTCTGCAATGAACACAAAATTGTCAATTTATTATATTGAAAGATCCAATGCAGGTGGAGAAAATGCTTACCCTTGTAAGTAACCCATATGACTAGCATTCAGATAAGTGGGGAGAAAATTTAAATCTTTCTGCAGAAATTCACATATAATAAATAAAAACATCTTCTGGACAATTTTAATTATTCTTGAAGGAAAAAGGGATAAGATAGACAATGCTCTGAAGTCTGTCTATCTGATGTTCTTGCAGCTGTGATCAAGTCACTAACCATGCACGGAATTCTCTAGAATCTTGGCAGACACAGTTTGCTCAAAAAAATACAATATGGATTTCAGCCACTGCTCCAGAGAAACAATTAAGTTTCACATTAAATTCACCACAGGTGTGCTTCAGAAGCAGGAGAGTCAAGCTGTCAGAGCTGCTTGTTATGTAGCAGGCTTTCCTCTTCTGCAGAGCCTAATCATAAACATCACACCTGCAAACACTGTACAAACAGAACTACCAGAAAGTCCCATTGTAAAACAGTCGAGTGTTTTCCTTGATGTGAGTCCAAGTAGCAAAGACCAGCAATTAATTAAAACTAGGTGGCTTTCAAGAAAACTTTTTAGAAGTTCCATTGGATCTTTTCATTGACATTTGGAAAACTGTCATGACATCTCCTAATCCATCAAACTGAAGTCTACAGAAGTTTTAAATGTGAACTGAGTTCATATAATGAAGAACTTTATGCTGTAGGAGAGGTGGTAACCAATTTGAGGAGAGTAAGGTCCCACAAACAGCAATGTGATAATGCCCAGTTGTCTGCTTTGAGATGATGTTTGACAGGTAAACTTTAACTAGGACATCAAGGAGAACCTTTTTTTCAGCACATCAGCAGTGAATGACTCAACTAAATCGAACATATGGCTTTGTTTTTTAACAGTCAGCCACATTTTCTCAGGAAGCATCATGCTGTTTTTTAATTGAATTCAATTCAACTTCTTTCCTTAAATATGTTTCTAAGATTTGCTGTAATTAATCTAAGTGTAGTGGTGTTCAGTTGGTTTAGTTACAGAACGCGGTTCTAGCTATTTAAAAGCAAAATACTGCAAATGGTGGAAATCTTAAATAAAAGCAGAAAATGATGGAGAAACTCAGCAGTGTCTGTGGAAAGAGAAACAGCTTTAAGCTTTCGAGGCCAATATGACTCTTCTTCAGTATGATTAAACTGTACAGTATTCAGTATCATTTCACTTTGAAAAGGTACCTTCCAGACTCAGCAAATGTGTAATAATGCAGGTGCTGAAAAATGGAAAGGAAAATGTTGTCAAGGATCCTCTGTGAGAGAGAAAGGGTCAGGCAAAAGGTTATCCACGTGAAACATTGGGCTGGATATTGCAGGGAGTTGAACCGCTCAGTCTCCCAGTATGTTATGAAGAAGGAAAATAGTAGTTAGCCTTCATTTCAAGAGGATCTGAGTTCAGAGGACTCATTAAACAGGGACTTGGTGAGGCCACCCCTCGAGTATTGAGACTGGCCACTGTGAAGATGGGATCTCATCCTGATGGAAATATTGTAGAGATCCCAAATTCTTGGCAGGAATGATCAGGTGCAAAAAGTCAGCATAGAAATCACAGTGGCACAGTGGTTAGCACTGCTGCCTCACAGCACCAGGGACCTGAGTTTGATTCCACTCTCGGGTGATTGTCCGTGTGGAGTTTGCACATTCTCCCCATGTCTGCACCCGTTTCCTCCCACAATCCAAAGATGTGCAGGTCAGGTGGATTGGCCATGGGAAATTGCCCACAGTGTGCAGGCTAGGTGAACTAGTTAGGCGAAAGTGGGTATTGCAGATGCTGGAGATTAGAGTGGTGCTGGAAAAGCACAGCAGATCAGGCAGCATCCGAGGAGATTTTCCATTCTAGGTGAACTAGCTATGTTAAATACAGGGTCACAAGGACAAGGTAGGGGGTTGGATGTGGTTCTCAGCGTCAGTGTAGATTCGATGGGCCAAATGCCCTGCTTCCATGTTGCAGGTGATTCTATGAAGTTCAACCATCCAGAAATGTCTATGCGAGTATTGGTAAGCTAGGCACAAAATTTCAAATCAGGACATTCTTTTAAGGGAGGACATGAATTGTCAGATGAAATGAGCCCAAGGGCCATTGTCTTTGCTTTATCTTGTCCGGGTCATAAGGTACAGCAGTATTAGGATTGCTGACTAGTCATAGCAGTCAATCTCTATCAGTGAGTTCACTACATACAGACGGAGGTGAGGAAAACCTCAAGTGATGCAGAGCTTTGGGAAAATAGGTTCAAAGTAATCTACTCCTCCAAGGAATGATACATTCTCCACATGTTACTTAAATAATGCATCATCGAATGTTATGTTTTGCAAGATATCTATCTACTTAGTACGTGAATGAATCAATATTGACTGCTTTCCAGGGAACCTGTTCTATATATTGACCAGTCCCTTGCTGAAATAATGCTCCTACAGGTTTACTTTGAAATATTATGCCCCTTTGAGTGCAAAGCTTTTTTCCTTTGGTTCCACTGTCCTGTACAAGGTGAAATAGTTTAATGACAAAAACAGAGGTAATAGGCATGAAGTCACTTTCTCAAGAAAACAATTAGAAAAATGTGGAGTGGCTTATTTGCACCAAAGCAGCTTGTGCTTTAGGAGTTACTGCATTGTTTAAAGAATTGTTGTTATTCAGTGCTACCTTGGTTAGAGACATTGACACCCAGATCCCACTTTAATAAATCACAATGGTATTGTTGCTCATTACTCGTATCTCAATCCAATGATTTACTCCATGACATTAACATAATCTGGACACATTTGGAACTGTCCCTCAGTTTCCCCAAGTTATCATGAAAGTAGGGTTCAGCAGTTGTGAATGATGCGAGTAATTTGAGTCATTCTAACAATGAAAGAAGCTTCTGATGGCGCTAATTCTTTGCATAAAAAGGATTCACAGAATACAAAACAGCTCATGAATAGATTGTTGGAGCATCATTCTTACACAATTTAAATGAGGACAAAGTAATTGCACTAATTTTGAAAACAGCAAACATAATTTTGTTATAGCTTTCAATTTCAGTCTATCAATGGAGAAAGAAATTACTGGTGGAGTTATAAACTCATTAAATGAAATTACTGTCACTCAAATTTGTTATCAGTGAAATCTCTCCTACGTGGAATGGATTTAATCATTACATTCTGACAAAGAGTGAGCTAACATCAAAATATTAATCTTTTCTGTTTATTTTAATTGCTTTGGCTGCCTTGTTCCCAATTATATTTCCATCTTTATTATCTTTGTTTTTAGTTGTGTACTTTTGGATTGTTATCAGATTACAGGCTAAATATGTCAATTCAAATTATCTCCCATTCCAAATAGGATCTGATGATGGAACAGGTTGTGGGCAGTCATACTCACATTACCACGGGGATGTGATTTATTCTTGTTATTTTCATGTTAAACTCAGCTTGTGTGAGGTTAATTGTTTGGTATCCATAACACAACCTAAATTTCATTGCAAATGCCTCGCTGCTGTATGTATCCAAGGCTAGTTCTTTGTGCTGCAGTTAAACGTCTGATATCTGGATTGTGATGCAAACCGCTGGGAGAATCCCAACTCCTCCTTTCTCCTAAACAAAGCTGCACAGAGGAAAACTATTGGCCTGATGTATCTGTGCCACTTCAGTGTCAAATTGGTGGGACCACACCTTGGGACCACACCCCCCATTTATCTCTCCACCCTGGAGGCTTCCTGCCTCTATTCCTGATGAAGGGCTTTTGTCCGAAACGTCGATTTTCCTGCTCCTCAGATGCTGCCTGACCTGCTGTGCTTTTCCAGCACCACTGTGATCTAAACCCTTGAGTATTGAGGCTGGCCAGTGTGGAGATGGGATCTCATCATGACTAGAAATATTGTAGAGATCCCAAATTCTTGGCAGGAGTGACCAGGTGCAGAAAGTCAGCATACAAATCACAATGACACGGTGGTTAGCACTGCTGCCTCACAGCGCCAGGGACCTGAGTTCATTTGCTAGGACTCTCACCTCAATTTCATAAGATGCCAAGTTTGAGTCCCAACTCAGAATTGCAGTCTGAAGGAGTGCTGCTCTGTCAGGAGTTGCTGTCTTTCAGATGGAATGTTAAACTGAGGTTTTGTCTGTCTTCCTGAGTGAATGTAGAGTTTAGAGGGGAGACAATATCCTGGTGGTATTTATCACAAGATTGTTAATCTATAAATCCAGGTGATATTCAGGGGACCCGGCTTCAAATTTGCCATGACAGCTGGTGGCATTTCAATCCAATGAAAATCTGAAATTAAGAGTCAAATGATGATCTTAATCGACGGCCATAGGGAAGTCAATGGCTTGATGGTATTATCACTGGTGTGTTAATCTAGAAACCCAGATAATATTCTGAGGACACTGATTCAAATCCATCGTGGCAGAAAGTGGAATTTGAATTTAATGAATATCTGGAATTAAGAAACTAATGACTATTTGCAAGGTTTGTGAAGGTTTGTAGCTCAGCTTGAGGTTTAGGGTGTAGCTTTGCTCGCTGAGCTGTAGGTTTGATATCCAGACGTTTCGTTACCTGGCTAGGTAACATCATCAGTGGTGACCTCCAAGTGAAGCGAAGCTGTTGTCTCCTGCTTTCTATTTATATGTTTGTCCTGGATGGGGTTCCTGGGGTTTGTGGTGATGTCCTTTCCTGTTCGTTTTCTGAGAGGTTGATAGATGGTATCTAGATCTATGTGTTTGTTTATGGCGTTGTGGTTGGAGTGCCAGGCCTCTAGGAATTCTCTATCATGTCTTTGCTTAGCCTGTCCCAGGATAGATGTGTTGTCCCAGTCGAATTGGTGTTTTTTTTTATCCGTGTGTAGGGCTATGAGGGAGAGAGGGTCGTGTCTTTTTGTGGCTAGCTGGTGTTCATGTATCCTGGTGGCTAACTTTCTTCCTGTTTGTCCTACGTAGTGTTTGTGGCAGTCCTTGCATGGAATTTTGTAGATGACATTGGTTTTGTCCATGGGTTGTACTGGGTCTTTTATTGTTGTACTGAGTCAAATACTTAACTACACCAGCAACCATCCCAACACACACAAACGAAGCTGTATCAGAACACTATTCCAATGAGCCATCACACACTGCAGCACAGACAAACTTTGGAAAACAAGTAGACCAAACACAGCCAAAAACCCTAACCACCTTACCATACATCAATGAAGTTTCAGAAATGACAGCCAGGTACTAAGACCCATGGGAATCCTAGTAGCACACAAACCCACCAACACTCTCAAACAAAAACTAACAAACTTAAAAGACCCAGTACAACCTATGGACAAAACTAAAGTCATCTACAAAATTCCATGCAAGGACTGCCACAAACAGGAAGAAAGTTAGCCACCAGGATACACGAACACCAGCTAGCCACAAAAAGACACGACCCTCTCTCCCTCGTAGCCCTACACATGGAGGAAAAAAAACACCAATTCAACTGGGACAACACATCTATCCTGGGACAGGCTAAGCAAAGACATGCCAGAGAATTCCCAGAGGCCTGGCACTCCAACCACAACGCCATAAACAAACCATAGATCTAGATACCATCTATCAACCTCTCAGAAAATGAACAGGAAATGACATCACCACAAACCCCAGAAACCCCATCCAGGACAAACATATAAATAGAAAGCAGGAGACAACAGCTTCGCTTCACTTGGAGGTCGCCACTGATGATGTTACCTAGCCAGGTAATGAAACATCTGGATATCAAACCTACAGCTCAGCGAGCAAAGCTTCACCCTAAACTAATGACTATTATAAATCCATTGCCAATTGTCAAAAAACCCCATCTGTTTCTCTAATGTCCTTTAGGGAAGGAAATCTGCTATCATTACCTTGGTTTGGCCTACATGTGAATCCAGGCCCACAGCAATATATGGTTGACTCACAATTGCTCTCTTGGCAATTAGGGATGGACAATAAATGCTGCCTAGCTAGTGATGCCTTCATCCCTTGAATAAAGAGATTCTTGACAATATTTGAGGGAAAAATACATTTATTTCTTGAATGTCCTTTAGGGAAGGAAATCTGCTGATCTTACCTGGTCTGGTATGCATGTGTCTGCACACCCAGGACAATGTATTTGATTCTTAACTGCTCTCTGAGTAATTAGGGAAGGGCAATAACATATTCCAATCACTTCGGCAACTGTCTGTGTGGAGTTTGCACATTCGCCCTGTGTCTGCATGGGTTTGCTCCAGTTTCCACCCACAGTCCAAAGATGTGCAGGTAAAGTGAATTGGCCGTGCTAAATTATCCATAGTGTTCAGGGATATGTAGATTCGGTGCATTAGAAGTTCCTCCTACTCTCTGTCAATGGCAAAGTCAATGATGCCCGCATTCTGTAACTGAATAACAAAAGAAATCCCAATGCACTCTTTTGAATAAGAGCAGCAGGGAGTTGGCTCTGGTGACCTGGCTGATATTTATCCAACCATCATCATCCCAGAAACAGATAGCTAAAGATAGTCACATTTCTGTTTTGGAGAGTTTGCTATGTGCAATTTGGCATTTATTGCATTGCAATAATTGGCTGTGGAGCACTTTTAAAATGTGTGGTGCTGGAAAAGCACATTAGGTCAGGCAACATCTGAAAAGCAGGAGAATTGACATTTTGGGCACAATCCCTTCATCAGGAATGTGGGGGTGGGGTGAATGAGGCTGAGAGATAAACAGGAGGGTGGGGATGGGGGTGGGGTGAGGTAGCTGGGAAGGCGCAGGTGGAGGGTGATGGTGATAAGTCAGAGGGGAGGGTGGAGTAGATAGGTGGGGAGGAAAACAGATAGGTAGGACAGTTCAAATGGGAGGTGGCGAGTTGGAGGGTTGGGTCTGGGATATAGTGGGGAGGAGGGGAGATGAGGAAACTGGTGAAATCTACATTAATCCCCTGTGGTTGGAGAGTCCCAAGATGGAAGATGAAGCGTTCTTCCTCCAGGCGTCAAGTGGCTTGGATTTGGTGGTGCACGAAGCCCAGGACTTGCATGTCCTTGGCGGAGTGGGAGGGGGAATTGAAGTGGTTGGCCTCAGGGCGGTGGGGTTGTTTAGTGCATATCCCAGAGATGTTCCCTGAAACATTCCATGAGTTGGTGTCCCGTCTCCCTCATGTAGAGGAGCCCACATCAAAAGCAACAGACACAGTAGTTAAGGTGTTTGGATGTGCAGGTAAATCACTGCTGGATGCTCAAGGATCTTTTGGAGTTTTGAATGGAGGTGAGGAGGGAGGTGTCAGCGCAGGCTTTACACTCTTGCGATGGCAATGGAAGGTGCCGGGAGTGGAGAGTGGGCTAATGGGGGGGGAGCATGGACCTAACAAGGGAGTCATGGAGGGAATGGTCTCTCTGGAATGTTGGGAGGGGTGGGGAAGAAGATATATCTCTGATGGTGAGGTCTGAGTGTAGGTGGTGGAAATGGCGATGGCTAATGCATTGTATCTGGAGATTAGTGGGGTGGAAGGTGAGGACCAGGGGGCTTTTATCAGTGCTGCAGTTGGAGGGGTGGGGTTCAAGGGCAGGGTGCAGGAAGTAGAGGGGATGTGTTGGAGGGCATTGTTGATCATGTGGGAGTGGAAATTGCGATCCTTGAAATAGGAGGCCATGTGGGATGCCCTGGAGTGGAATTGGTTCTCCTAGGAGCAGATGCAGCGGAGGCGGAGGAATTGGAAGTAAGGGATTGCATTTTTGCAGGATGCAGAGTGGTGGGAGGAGGTGTAGCGCAGGTAGCTGTGGGAATCAGCGGGTTTGAAGTAGATGTCACTGTTGAGTCATTTTGAGAGTATCCTGTGATTGTTAAAATCACAATATAAACATACTTCTTTCTTTTGAAAAGCTTTTTAGATTACTCTGTAGTTTCTTCATACATTTGCGTTTTCCCTCTTCTTAGTATTTACTTAATTTTCTTTTCTTGAGTATAATTATAAGATCATTGAAGCAGGAATAGGCCATTCAGCCCCTCAAGCCTGCCCTTGGTTCATCATCTACCTCAATGGCATATTCCCATGCTATCCCTAATTTCCTTGATACCATTAGCAATGAGACTTCTATCGATCTCAGTCTGGAACTTACCCAATGACAAAAAGTTTACATTCCTGTGTGATAGATATTCATTACCCCGAGTGAAGAGGTTCTTCCCAATCTCAGTCCTAAATGGTTTGTCCTTAATTGTGAGACAGTGCCCTCTAGAAAGCTAGAGGAAACATCCTTTCTGCATCTACTCTGTCTCTCCCTTGAAGAATTTGGTAAGATTCAATGAGATCATCTCTCACACTTGTAAACCAGAGTGAATACCACCTACTCAATTGTTGCTTATAGGACAGTTCTGTCATCCCAGGAATCAGTCTCATGCCTGCCCCTGCACTCTTTCCAGAAAGAGGTATATCCGCCCTTAGGCAAGGAGACCATACTGAACACAATACTCAAGATGCAGCCTTACCAGTGTAATATACAATTGAAGCAAGACTTTCTTTTTGCTTCTACACTCAAATACTCTTGTAATAATGGTTAACATGTTGTTTGCCTTTTGAATTGCTTTCTCCATCTTGTTTCAGTGACATGTCAACAAGGACAATTATGTCATTACCCATCAACATTTTCCAACTTCTCAACCAATACTCCACACTCCTGTTCTTCCTCCTAAAGGTTAAACTCCCAATTATTCTTGGCATATTCCGTATTCAGCCATGTTCTTACCCACTCACTCAATTCCCCCAAAGCCTCCTTGCATCCTCCTCCCAACTCACACTTCCAAATCATTGGTCATCGTTGCAAACTTGAAATTATTGCAATTGATCTCGACATCCAGATCATTGATATAAATTGTGAAAACCTATGGCCTGTGTTCTGACCTTTGTTGTATCTGCCAAAATTAGAATTACCCACTATTTCCTGTTCTCTGCTTTCCGCCTGTCCCCCATGGCTAGGGGAATCTCACAGCTATTGAAGTCTGCCATGTAACAACTTTATCCCTCCTATAATATTGCAGGGCAAAACAACAGCAATGTAAATATTTATATCAACTTTTATTTATATTTTATGTATATGTTTATGTTCCTATAGTATATGATGGCCTTGTCAGAAACTGCCCTTACATTTTGATTTGATTTTGATGTGATTTGATTTATTGTTGTCACAGGTACCTAAGTACAGTGATAAGTTTTGCTTTGCGTGCAGTACAGGCAGATCATAACATAAAAAGATTGTAGAGTGATTGAACAGACTGAGGAATACAAAGTTATGGTTGCATAAGAGGTGTACAAAAGCAAGATTAACATTAGATTTGAAATTTTGGGGCAGAGATTTATTATTTGCCAGTATCTCCTTAGTCTTCTCTCACTCTTTGACACACTCACAGACTATTTGCTCTCGGCTTGGTTTGATTACCAAAGTTAACATCAGCAGAATCTTCTGAAAGGATTCTTTTTATTGGACATCATTTGACTCTTAGCCCTCACCTGGGAAGACCCATTGAAAGAAAGAATATCTTGCCTTTAAATTGCACCTTGCCAAGCTTCTTGAAGGGGATTAATGTTCACACTATGTTGGCTCCACCCTTTCTCCTGATATCGCACTCAGTCTGGTTTTGAAGAACAGCAAGTTCTAGTCTTTTTTTCTGAGGGAGCAGATGCACCTGTCCCACCTGTCCAAGCTCCTCCTAATTCTGCCTGACCAAATGCAGGTCTACATTTTGCTATCATGACGGTGCTGAAATAGCTCCATAGAAGCCGGTATCCCATCACCAAGTCCCCCTTCATTTACACAGGGAGTGTTCTTGACAGTGACCCTGCTCCCTCAGAGCCAGCTCTCAGAGTGAGCAGAAACTCTGACACTCCTGTTTATATTTTTTCCTGTTTTTTTAAATTTTATTAACCAGCAGAAATTACAAACGAACAGTTAATATGAACAACTGTCTACAATAAACAGCAATTTACAGGGGAAAGGGGTGGCAAAGTCAGACCCCAAACCCTTCCATACAACTTGTTCCCAGGGAAATGAGGTAGTCTAGAATCTCACCTTACATTATCAAGAAGGAAACAGTAAACATACAGACGGTTTGATAAACTGAACAATAACACAGACACCCCTGGCAACCCAGCAAACCACCCATCCTTCCCACCTACCAGCCACTCAAAGGCACCCCCCCACCTCCCCAATGCCCCTCCTGTTTGTATCTGGCAGCTAGGACTCTCTGATTGAACCAGGTTAACTACCCCAATCAGGGAACTCATATTCTGTGAGGTCCACCTGGCTGACCTCGCTACAATCACTACAAGTGCTTCTTATGTGAAGACTCCACGTCGATGTATTCTTTATCACTAATCACCAAATAAACCAACGGCAATGCAAGTGTAATGGAGGATTGGTGGCAGAGAGCTACCTCAACCACCCTCACTTGGTACCATGTACTGAGGTTAGAGGTGGCAAATGCCACAAAGTGCCAGCAGTGGTCACCCCTTGCAGTACTTCACGATATCTCAAAGTGTGCCAAAGTCGATGGAGTGCAGTTATGTAAAAAACATTGCAACTGCTTTGCACTTGGCAAGATTCCACAAACAACAACACGATAATGACCTGATCACCTGTTTAAATTCAGGAAGGAGTGCTCCACATGGTGGGGAATTTGGACGATAACATTGTTGTCTTTTGTGCCAGAGATTTTGGCTTCACGCTGTGTCCTTAACCATGGTGACCCTTAGAGAATGCATCATTGTCACTCTGTGGTTGAGACACTAAAATGGACATTGCTTATTCTAAAGACTCAAATCATTAACTCTGTTTCTCTCACTCCGCTCCCCCACAGATGCTGCCAGACCTGCTGAGTTTCTCCAGCAATCTGTTTTTCTTTCAGATTGCCACAATCTCCAGTTCTTGTTGGGATTCCATTGGATGGTCACTGCCTTTTTAAGAGCAAAACCCGTTCTCTTGGCTGACATTTTTTCTTTTCATAAACTACACCAAGAACAAACCTCCTGGCTAATCCCCTTGCTTGTTCTCCTTGTGGGATCTTGCTGTGCTTGGAAAGGCTACTACATATGCCCCAGACTGTTTGTTATAGACTTGCGCAGCGCAGAAAGAGATCTCTAGGGCCACTGAGTGTACAGCAGCTCTGTGGAAGGGGAATCCAGTTAGCTTCAATTCTTTGCTCTTTCCTCAGAGAACTTCAATATTTTGTTCAGGTATATCTTTCAATTCACAGCACTTCAAAGTGATTCATCATGTATGACAGTCTTGAGGTACTAGTCAATGTTACAATAAGGCATTGCAATGGCATGTTGCATTTATATTTGACATTCCACTTCTTTTACTGCTATTCTGCTAATTGTCCTTGTGTGGCTGAGCTTTGACTGATGTCAGTGGACCATAATTGTGAAGGACCCTGGAGAATCAATCAGTTTCCATCCCCACGTTGGAGCTTCAAGGAAAACCTTTGTGCCTACTGACGAGAAAACGTTTTAAATTCTAACGATTAATTTGCAGAGAGCTAGAAATGCTGCCGATAGTGTTGGCTGGGAGTGTGTGATGTCCTTGACAGCCATGAAATGGGAGTAAGGTAATCCTTACACATTGTGTTCCTTTGGGACAACATTGCCTGCGTCGGAGAGTGTGGCGCTGGAAAAGTACAGCAGATCAGACAGCATCCGAGAGGCAGGAGAGTCAACGTTTCGAGCATAAGCTCTTCCTCAGGAATGAGGGGGTGGTCCAAAGGGGTGGAGAGATAAATGGAGGGGGGGGGTGAGGCTGGAGGTATGGGTAGCTGAGAATGCGATAGGTAGGTGAAGGTGGGGGTAAGGGTGATAGGTCGGAGGGAAGGGTGGAGCGGATAGGTAGGAAGGAAGATACACAGGTCATGAGGGCGGTGCTGAGTTGGCGGGATGGATCTGGGATGAGGTGGAGGGAGGGGAAGTGAGGAAATTGGTGAAATCCACATTGATGCCATGTGGTTGGAGGGTCCCAAAGCAGAAGATGAGGTGTTCTTCCTCAGGTGTTGGGTGGTTAGTTTGGTGATGGAGGAGGCCCAGGACCGCGATGTCCTTGGCAGAGTTGGCGGGGGGTTAAAGTGTTCAGCCACAGGGCAATGGGGTTGGTTGGTGGGGGTCTCTCAGCCCCCTTGGATCACCCCCTCATTCCTGATGAAGAGCTTATGCTCGAAATGTCGACTCTCCTGCACCTCGGATGCTGCCTGACCTGCTGTGCTTTTCCAGCACCACACTCTTCAACTCTGGTCTCCAGCATCTGCAGTCCTCGCTCGCTCCCAAATGCTATGTGTACCATTTACCAAATTGTATCGTTGCTACTCACCAAACCTACTTAGCAAGGACTTCCAAACCTGAAACCCCTACTCGTAAAGGCTTTAGTAACCTAAAGAGTAAGATGACCAATTTTGGAAATATAATGAAAAATGCAAGAAAAGCCATACTGCTATTATTCCAAAGCCAAAAATAATGAAAACAAGACAGAAACACCATCTGCACCTTCTGTCTCCAAGCCACTTACCAACCTGACTGGGAAATATATCACTGCCCCTTCAGTGTCACTGGGTCAAAATCTCCTCCTTAACAGTATTGTAGGTGCCCCTACACTCATGGAGTGGAATGGTTCAAGAGGTAGCTTATTATCACCTTCTCAAGGGCAACCAAGGATGGGCAATATGTGCTGGCCTTGCCAGCTGTGCCCATGACTCATGAACACCTTAAAGATATCATCCCCCAGGGATTCTGTCCCCCACAACCCCTACACATGCTGCTCTGCGAACCTCCAATCATGGGGAGCTGTGCCCAAATCCCCCTCATGGAATATTCTTGCCCAGTCAGATGCTGGGATCATTCTCTGCACTTAAATTCATAGACGAGAAACAAATGGATGCTGTTCTCCCATTTTCCAATATTGGTATTGCTCTGTGACTCATCAATAGTAACTACACACTGAATTGGCAGCTGGGTTTTTAAGTCGTAATGATAGGAGACATGAGCACGGCATCTAGGTTGGTACTTTCGAGTGAGTGCTGTATTGTCAGACGTGCCACCCTTCAGTTGAGATGTTAAACTGTCTGCTCCCCTCAGATGGAGGGATGAGATTCCGTGACTCTATTCAAAAAACAGTGAAACAATATTTGTCCTTAAATCAACATCACTTAGAGTCATAGAGTCATAGAGATGTACAGCATGGAAACAGACCGTTCGGTCCAACCCGTCCATGCCGACAGATATCCCAACCCAATCTAGTCCCACCTGCAAACACCCGGCCCATATCCCTCCAAACCCTTCCTATTCATATACCCATCCAAATGCCTCTTAAATGTTGCAATTGTACCAGCCTCCACCACATCCTCTGGCAGCTCATTCCATACACGTACCACCCTCTGCGTGAAAAAGTTGTCCCTTAGGTCTCTTTTATATCTTTCCCCTCTCACCCTAAACCTATGCCCTCTAGTTCTGGACTCCCCGACCCCAGAGAAAAGACTTTGCCTATTTACCCTATCCATGCCTCTCATAATTTTGTAAACCTCTATAAGGTCACCCCTCAGCCTCCGATGCTCCAGGGAAAACAGACCCAGCCTGTTCAGCCTCTCCCTGTAGCTCAGATCCTCCAACCCTGGCAACATTCTTGTAAATCTTTTCCGAACCCTTTTAAGTTTCACAACATCTTTCCGATAGGAAGGAGACCAGAATTGCACGCAATATTCCAACAGTGGCCTAACCAATGTCCTGTACAGCCGCAACATGACCTCCCAACTCCTGTACTCAATACTCTGAACAATAAAGGAAAGCATACCAAACGCCTTCTTCACTATCCTTAGAAGAGTATAAAGAAAGTAGGAGTATACTTAAGAGGGAAATCAGGAGGGCAAAATGAAGATGTGAGATAGCTTTGGCAAATAGAATTAAGGAGAATCCAAAGGGGTTTAACAAATATATTAAGGACAAAATGGTAACTAGGGAGTGAATAGGACCCCTCAAAGATCAGCAAGGCGGCCTTTGTGTGGAGCCACAGAAAATGGGGGAGATACTAAATGAATATTTTGCATCAGTATTTACTGTGGAAAAGGATATGGAAGATATAGACTGTAGGGAAATAGATGGTGACATCTTGCAAAATGTCCAGATGACAGAGGAGGAAGTACCGGATGTCTCGAAATGGTTTAAATTGGATAAATCCCCAGGACCTGATCAGGTGTACCCGAGAACTCTGTAGGAAGCTAGAGACGTGATTGCTGGGCCTCTTGCTGAGATATTTATATCATTGATAGTCACAGGTGAAGTGCCAGAAGACTGGAGGTTGGCAAACGTAGTGCCACTGTTTAAGAAGGGCGGTAAAGACAAGCCAGGGAACTATAGACCAGTGAGCCTGACCTCGGTGGTGGACAAGTTGTTGGAGGGAATCCTGAGGGACAGGATGGAAAGGCAAGGACTGATTCGGGATAGTCAACATGGCTTTGTGCGGGGGAAATCATGTCTCACAAACTTGATTGAGTTTTTTGAAGAAGTAACAAGGAGGATTGATGAGGGCAGAGCAGTAGATGTGATCTATATGGACTTCAGTAAGGCGTTCAACAAGGTTTCCCATGGGAGACTGATTAGCAAGGTTAGATCTAATGGAATACAGGGAGAACTAGCCATTTGGATACAGAACTGGCTCAAAGGTAGAAGACAGAGGGTGGTGGTGGAGGGTTGTTTTTCAGACTGGAGGCCTGTGACCAGGGGAGTGCCACAAGGATCGGTGCTGGGCCCTCTACCTTGTGACCTTTTGTCATTTACACTTGAAAGGAAGAGCAGATTTGCCCATTATCACAGATGGCTGAAACAAAATTCAGAACTTGCTTTAGAGTCTCAGAAGGACTGAAGAATCTTCAGATTCCTGATGAAGAGCTTATGCCCAAAACATTGACTCTGTTGTTTCTTGGATGCTGCCTGACCTGCTGCGCTTTTCCAGGGCCACACTTTTTGACTCTGATCTCCAGCATCTGCAGTCCTCACTTTCTCCTAGCTCAGTTCCTTGGCTTGTGATGCTGACTAATGACAACAACGTGGCTTTGATTACTATGAAGATCCCATCCCACCCTTGCCTCTTGCCTGAGGCATAGTGACCTTCAGCTCAAGCACATCACCACTTTTCTCTGTCTAATGTGGGAGTATGGCAACCTTTCTGTTACCTTTCTACATTTGAACAATAAATGCTTCACTGGCCAGAAGGATAGATACTTCCAAATGCTGCACCATTGCTGTAACAGAGGAGGCAGGAGAAACCATTTTGCCTCATTCTCTTTCACGTTTCAGAGAAAAACCTTGGAAGTGATTTCTGAAGAAATGGAAGATAGCGGAAAGTTAAGGTCACCAGCCTGAACCCCTCTATCCTTCACTTTGAAAAAGGGAAATGAATGTACTTTGGCCAAGTGCTCACAGACTTCCCTCACCTTAAAGAGAACAAAGTTAAAAGTCACACGACACCAGGTTATAGTCCAACAGGTTCATTTGAAATCCCAAGCTTTCGGAGCGCTGATCCTTCGCCGGTGAAATCAACACTTCAGCTGACAATGTTAGTGATTTCCAAATATACCTTTCGGACTATAACCTAGTATTGTGTGACTTCTGACTTTGCCCATTCCAGTCCAATACCAGCACCTCCACATTAAAGAGAGCACATAGAGATTTAATTAAAGACAGACAATTTGTGTAAAAAATTCATATTGACTCATGCATTTCATAAGTAAGGTTTAAACGAATAAAGCTTAATAGTGTTATACTTAAAATAATAATAAAATTATCATTTGTAAAACCAACACATACTGTACTGACAGTGAGCATTGCTTTTGAAGAACTCAGTTCTGAGTCAGAGTAAAACTTTGGGTCCCACCTTGGTTTTTCATATATTCTTACCCCCCAGTTAGAGAAGGTGGGGATGAGCTGCCATTTTGAATCACTGTAGATAGACCCAAAGTGCCATTAGAGAGGGAATTCCAGGATTTTGACCAAGTGACTGTGGAGGAACGGCAATATATTTCTAAGTCATGATGGTGAGTAGCTTGGAGGGGAACTTGCAGGTGATGATGTTTGCCATCACAGTTGTTAATGTACTGAATGCAGTAGTCAATTTGCTCACAGAGAGCTCCCACAGGCAACAACCTGATATTGATCAGAGAATCCATACGTGATGTTTGCTGAGGAGTAAATATCAGTTTCGGACCGCAGAGTGAACTCGCCTGATCTTCTTTGAGACGGTGATAGTTGAATGTTTTACTTCCACTTAAGAGGGACGATGGGTCTCCACTTCAACCCCATATTGTGTAATGACACAAAAATCAATGAAAAGGTTATCTTAATGTGTTATTTGTATGGCCACGGCAGGAAATCTTTTTTTGAATCTCACATTGTTTAATGTGCTCCTTCAAAAGGTAAAGAATTGCAGAGGGATTCACAATGTAGTTACTGACTGGTGAATCTTATGAAATGCAAGTTTAATTTATTTTAATTTGCTGATTGTTGCCCTTATTTCTGTGACAGAGCAAGTTGGAGCCTGTCTGATAGCAGTGAATGCCTGGGTTGTCTCAACAGCACAGTAACAACAGGGACTGACTGTCTGAGTGCTTACAATCACAGAGCCATGACGCAATCTATCTTTGCTTAACACTAACACTTCGTTCTCACTTCAATTCTCATTTTTAAAGCCGATTGTCAAAAATAGACTTGTGAAAGGAAAGGCAAGTATGAATGTATTCAGTTCTCTCTTACCTGTGAAAGCAGGAGAGAAATTTTACATTTTGTTTCAAGTTGATTTTCTGAACAGTGCCCAATAAAAACAATGGCTAGAATAATTTCAACAACTCCCAATTTAACTGTTACAAAACTGTTGTCCACAGTGAGTCTTCGCTGAATTTTCATGTTAAAACAAACACAGAATATAGAACAGTCTAGCACAGTACAGGCCCTTCGTGCAGCAAGGTGGCTCAGTGGTTAGCACTGCTGCCTCACAGCACCAGGGACCTGGGTTTGATTCCAGCCTCAGTCGACTGTCTGTGTGGTCATTTGCACATTCTCCCTGGGTCTGCCTGGGTTTCCTCCCACAGTCCAAAGAGGTGCCGGTTAAGTGAATCGGCCATGCTAAGTTGCCCATAGTGTTAGGTGCATTGTTCAGGGGTAAGGGAATGGGTCTGGGTCGATTACTCTTCAGAGGGTTGGTGTGGACTTATTGGGCTGAAGGGCCTGTTTCCATACTGTAGGTATTTAATGTTGTGCTGACCTTTTATCCTACTCTTAAGATCAAACTAACCTCCATACCCTTCATTTTACTATCATCCATGTGCCTATTCAAGAATCACTTAAATGTCCCAAATGTATCTGACTCTACTATCACTACTGGCAGTGCATCCCACACATCCACCACTCTCTGTGTAAAGAACCTACCTCTGACATCTCTCCTAAACCTTTCTCCAATTACCTTAAAATTATGCCCTCTCCCGATAGCCATTTCCACTCTGGGAAAAAGCCTCTATCTATCTATTCTATCTATGCCGCTCATCATCTTGTACACCTCCATCAAGCCACCTCCCGTTCTTTTTCACTCCAATGAGAAAAACTCTAGCTCCTCAACCTTTCTTTGTAAGACATGCCCTCCAGTCCAGGCAGCATCCTGGTAAATCTCCTCTGCATCCTCTCTAAAGGTTCCACATCTTACCTATAATGTAGCGGCCAGAACAATACACAATATTCCAAGTGTGGACTAATCAGGGCTTTATAGAGCTGCAGCATAACCTCGCGGCTCTTAAACTCAATCCCCCTGCTAATTAAAGCCAACACATCATATGCCTTCTTAACAATCCAATCAACTTGGGAGGCAACTTTGAGGGATCTATGGACATGGACCCCAAGATCCCTCTGTTCCTCCACACTGCCAAGAATCCTGCCTTTAATCCTGTATTCTGCATTCAAATTCAACCTTCCAAAATTAATCACTTTACACTTTTCCAGGTTGAACTCCATCTGCCACTTATCAGCCCAGTTCTGCATCCTGTCAATGTCCTGTTGCAAACTACAACAGCTCTCCACACTATCCACAACTCCACTAACTTTTGTTTCATTGGCAAACGTACAATCTCACCCTTCCACTTCCTCATCCAAGTCATTTATAAAAATCACAAAGAGCAGAGGTCCCAAAACAGATCCCTGTGGAACACCACTGTCACTGAGCTCCAGGCTGAATACTTTCCATCTACCACCACCCTCTGTCTTTTATGGGCCAGCAAAATCTGTATCCAGACAGCCAGATTTCCTTGTATCACATGCCTTCTTACTTTCTGAATGAGCCTTCTGAATGTAACCTTATCAAACGCCTTGCTAAAGTCCATGTACACCACATCCACTGCTCTACCTACATCAATGTGTTTTGTCACATCCTAAAAGAATTTAATAAGGTTTGTGAGGTTTGCCTTGCCCCTCACAAGCCATGCTGACTATCTCTAATTAAGATATGCTTTTCCAAATAACAATATGTCTTTTCATGGCTTGAATTTTCGTCTAAGCCTTGCGTTTGCCTGGTGAAATTATTTGGAACAGGTTTCAGACGTTTGTGGTCATCACTCAGTCTCCTATCTCAGACCATCATTAGACAATAGTGGATAACAAAATCACTATTTGGTAAAAGGTTAGTCTGACTGGCTCACAGTGTTTTACAGCTTATCATGTAGTTGCAAATCAAATATCTGCTATAAACCAGATTTCATGAATTAGGAATAAGAATGGTCCACTCAGTCTCCTGAGCCTACCTTGCCTTTCAATAAGATCATAAGGTATTGGAGCAGTAGGAGACCACTCAGCCCATCAAGTCTGCTTCATCATTCATTGAAATCATGTCTGAGCTGATAATCCTGGATTTTGCTTTCCTGTTTTTTCTCCATAATCTTTGATTCCCTTACTGATTAAAAATCAGTCCATGTCAGCCTTGAATATACTTAATAGCGCAACCTCAACAGCTTTAGAACTTAGTACACAGAACATTCCAGCGCAGGAGTCCCTTCGGCCTTCCATGTTGTGCAGACCTGTCGAACCAATCTGAAGTCCATCTAACCTACACTATTGCATTCTTGTCCATATGCCTACCCAATGATCATTTAAATGCCCTTAAAGTTGGCAAGTCTACTACTGTTGCAGGCAGTGCGTTCTATGCCCCTACTGCTCTCTGAGTAAAGAAACTACCTCTGACATCTGTCCTATATCTATCACTTCTCAATTTAAAGCAATATCTCCTCATGCTAGCCATCACCATCCAAAAAAAAGTCTTTCACTGTCCACCCTACCTAACCCTCTGATTATCTTATATGTCTCAATTAAGTCACCTCTCAACCTTCTTCTCTCTAATAAAAACGTCAAGTCCCTCAGCCTTTCCTCCTAAGTCTTTCCTTCCATACCAGGCAACATCCTAGTAAATATCCTCTGAACCCTTTCCAAAGCTTCCACAGCCTTCCTATAATGCGGTGACCAGAACTATACGCAATGCTCCAAATGTGGCCGCACCAGAATTTTGTACAGCTGCAGCATGATCTCATGGTTCCGAAATTCAATCCCTCTACCAGTAAAAGCTGACATACTGTATGCCTTCTTAACAACCCTAACAACTTGGGTGGCAACTTTCAGGGATCCATGTACCTGGACACCGAGATCTCTCTGGTCATCTACACTACCAAGAATCTTACCATTAGCCCAATACTCTGCATTCCTGCTACTCCTTCCAAAGTGAATCACACTTTTCTGCATTAAACTCCTTTTTCCACCTCTCAGCCCAGCTCTGCAGCTTATCTATATCTCTCTATAACCTACGACACCCTTCGACACTATCCACAACTCTACCGACCTTAGTGTCATCAGCAGATTTACTAACGTATCCTTCTACACCCTCATCCAGGTCATTTATAAAAATGACAGACAACAGTGGACCCAAAACAGATCCTTTTGGTACCCCACTAGTAACTGAACTCCAGGATGAATATTTGCCATTAACCAGCACCCTCTGTGTTCTTTCAGTGAGCCAATTTCTGATCCAAACTGCTAAATCACCCTCAATCCCATGCTTCTGTATTTTGTGCAGTAGCTTACGGTGGGGAACCTTACCAAATGCCTTACTGAAATCCATATATACCACATCAACTGCTTTATCCTCAACCCCCTGTTTGGTCACCTTCTTAAAGAACTCAAAAAAGGTTTGTGAGGCACAACCTACCCTTCACAAAATTGTGTTGACTATCCCTAATCAAATTATTCCTTTCTAGATGATTACAAATCCTATCTCTTATAACCCTTTCCAACACTTTACCCTTTACCCACAACCAAAGTAAGGCTCACAGGTCAATAATTACCAGGGTTGTCTCTACTCCCCTTCTTGAATAAGGTAACAACGTTTGCTATCCTCCAGTCTTCTGGTACTATTCCTGTCAACAATAATGACATAAAGATCAAAGCCAAAGGCTCAACAATCTCCTCCCTGGCTTCCCAGAGAATCCTAGCATAAACACCATCTGGTCCAGGGGACTTGTCTATTTTTACACTTTCTAGAATTGCTAACATCTCCTCCTTATGCACCTCAATCCCATCTAGTCTATTAGCCTGTATCTCAGTATTCTCCTCGGCCACATTGTCTTTTTCTAGTGTGAAAACTGATAAAATGTATTCATTTAGCACTTCCTCTATCCACTCTGACTCCATACACAACTTCCCACTACTATATTGGATTGGCCCTAATCTTACTCTAGTCATTCTTTTATCCCTGATATACCTATTGAAGTCCTTTGGGTTTTCCTTGACCCTATCCACCAACAACTTCTCATGTCCCCTCCTGGCTTTTCTTAGCTCTCTCTTTGGGTCTTTCCTGGCTAACTTGTAGCTCTCAAACACCCTAACTGAGCCTTCACATCTTAACCTAATATAAGCCTTCTTCTTCCTCTTGACAAGAGATTCAACTTCCTTAGTAAACCATGCCTCCCGTGCTCAACAATTTCCTCCCTGCCTGACCGGTACATACTTATCATGGACCCGCAGTAGCTGTTCCTCGAACAAGCTCCACTTTTCAACTCTATCCAGCCCCTGCAGTTTCCTTCCCCATCCTATGCATCCTAAATCTTGCCTAATCGCTTCATAATTGCCTTTCCCCCAGCTATAACATTTGCCCTGCGGTATATACCTATCCCTTTCCATGGCTAAAGTAAACAAAACTGAATTGTGGTCACTATCACCAAAATGCTCACCTACCTCCAAATCTAACACCTGGCTGGGTTCATTACCCAGTTCCAAATCTGATGTGGCCTCGCTCCATGTTGGCTTGTCTACATACTGTGTCAGGAAACTCTCCTGCACACATTGGACAAAAACTGACCCATCTAAAGTACTTTAACTATAGTATTCCCAGTCAATATTTGGAAAGTTAAAGCCCCCATAACAATGACCCTGTTACTCTCACTCCTATCGAGGATCATTTTTGCTATCCTTTCCTCTACATCTCTGGAACGTTTTGGAGGTGTATAGAATACTTCCAACGGGGCAACCTCTCCTTTCCTGTTTCTAATCTCAGCCCATACCACCTCAGTAGATGAATCCTCAAACGACCTTTCTGCCACCATAATACTATCCTTGACCAACAATGTCACACCTCTCCCTCTTTTACCATTTTCTCTGTTCTTACTGAAACATCTAAATCCTGGCCTTCTGTGGTTAAAAGAAAATTCTATTGGTTCAATACCCTCTGAGGGGGAAATTCCTTCTCATCTCAGGTTTAAATTGGTGACCCCTTATTCTGAGATGTTTCCTTCTAGTCCTAGACTCTCCCACAAGAGGAAACACTTCCTCAGCATTTACTGTGTCAAGCCTCCTAAGAAACTTATATATTTCAAGCCTCCTAAGAATCTTTTCCATATCCTCTCACTCTTCTAAACTCCAATGTATACAAGCTCAAACAATTCAACCTCTCCTCATGAAAATCCCTCCTCGTACACGGGAATCAACCTGTCTATCTTTCCATGGGTAAGGTGACAAAAACTATCCACAGTATCCAGATGTGGTCTGACTGGTATCTTGTACATTTTTGGCAAGACTTCAGTATTTTAACACTCCTATCCTTTTGAAATAAAGGCCATCATTCCATTTGCCTTTCCTATTATACATTGAAACCATATGTTAGCTTTTTTTGTAATTTTCTGATGAAGATTCCCAAATCCCTCTATGCTGCACCTTTCTGCAGTCTTTCACTATTTAAATCTTTCACTATTTAAATAATACTCATCTCCTCTAAGTATCACAGAGTTTTACAGACCTCTCCATGGAGAGACAATGGCCTAGTGGGATTATTGCTAGAGCTATTAATCCAAAAACTCAGGTAATCATCTGAGGACCTAGTTTCAAATCTCACCATGGTAGATGTTGGCATTTGAATTTAGTAAAAGTCTAATGATAACCATGAGATTTATCAATTGCTGAGGGGAAAGAAACCCATCTGGTTTACTAATATCCTTACCTAATTTGGCTGATAAGTGACTCCAGACTCATAGCAATTTGACTGACATGAACTGCCCTCTGGGCAATAAATGCTGAGCTGGCCAGCTATGTCAACATCACGTGAGCAAATTGAAAAAAAGCAAATAGGGGTACACAATCCTTTATCCGAAATGCTCGGTTCCAGCTGGTTTTTGGAATTCAGACTTTTTCGAATTTTAGAATAAGTGACAATTGGATGGTGAAATCTTTAAAAATCTTACCGGAGGAACACAGTCACTAAGTAAAATGGGGCCTTGAAACAGAATCAAGGCCTACCAGTCCTGGTCCACGCCCCCACGTTGCATCTGAGTGACACGCATCGTGTGAGTGTCGACTTGGGTTAACTGTTTGCAGACCAAACAACCTTGTTAATGAGAAAAAAACTTCAAAAAAGAATCTTCGGACTTTGGAGCTTTTCAGATTTCGGGATTTCGGATAAAGGATTGCCTACCTGTAATATGCTGTATTTTTTGTAATCTTCCTGCTCAAGTGAATCAGTTCAGATTTCCCTCATTAGTCTCTATCTGCCAAATTTCTGTCCATTCCCTTAACCTGTCTGTATTCATTTGTAGACTCTGTATCTTCTCTAAATATCTTAATTTCCTACCAACTTCAGTGCCATCAGCAAATGTTACTGCTATACTCTTGATCTTTTGGACAGTTATCCAGGTCATTAACACAGATTGTAACTATTTAAGGCCTCAGCACTGATCCCTGTGGCTTTCTACACGCAAAGGCTGTCAACCTGAAAAATTCCCATATCTGCCTCGTCTCTGTTTCCTGTTAGCTAATCAATCCTTTAGTCATGCTAATATGGTTGGTCCTGATGCAATGATCTTTTTTTAGATTAGATTACCTACAGTGTGGAAACAGGCCCTTCAGCCCAACAAGTCCACACCGACCCGCCGAAGCACAATCCACCCATTCCCCTACATTTACCCTTTCACCTAACACTACCGGCAATTTAGCCTGCACATTTTTGGACTGTGGGAGAAAACCGGAGCAAACCCACACAGACACAGGGAGAATGTGCAAACTCCACATAGTCAGTCACCTGAGGTGGGAATTGAACCCGGGTCTCTGGCGCTGTGAGGCAGCAGTGCTAACCACTGTGCCACCGTGCCACCCACATCTTGTGTAGCAATTGTTGATGTGGTACTTTATTCAACGCTTTTTGGAAATCCACATATACTGGTTCTCCTGTATTCATCTTCCTTGCCATTTCCCTCATAACCTCAAATAAATAAGTTAAACACATCTTCCCTTTGACAAGACTAAGCTGATTCATCATGAGCTATTATGATTTTCTAATTACCTTGCTATAATGTCCTTAATAATAGATCATAGCAATTTCACTATGACTGTAATAACTGGTCTATAGTTTCCCACTTGTGGTCTCTCTCATTATTTGCATAATTGTGTTAGATTTGTTCTTTTCCAATATCCTTAGTCCACCTCCAATTCTAATCAACATACTGCTTCTTGGTGACATTATCTGAAACTGGTACCTTAGGTTTCAAAACAAAAGCTTAGCAGATCAGGCAGCATAGTGGAGAGAAAGCAAAGTCAAGGTTTCGAATCCAATGACCTAATTACGTTGAAGTTTCATGTCTGCTCTGACAACACCAGCTCTTTCTCATCACCTTGTTCAACAAGTCCACTATCTCTACATTGTAAGTCTGCCTGTGTGATAATCAGTCCTGGATAACCAAGAGTTTCTTCCAATTAAAAAAATGGGAAGACTAAACACCTTGATCCATCCACAGCAAACTCTGTTCCCTCGCTATTGGCTAATGCCCTACCCCATCAACCATGTAATGTAAGACCTAGCTGTTTGTAACTTCAGTGTCATATTGGCCCCCATGATGAGTTTTCGATCACATGTCCCAGATCATCACCAAGACCATCTCCATTACATCACCTGACTTCACCCCCTACCTCAGTCACTGTTGCTGAAAGCCTCATCTAAGCCTCTGCTACCAATAAACACCAGGTTCTAGTCCAACAGGTTTATTTGAAATCACAAGCTTTTAGAGTCAAATGACGAAGAGGCAGCGCTCCGAAAGCTTGGGATTTCAAATAAACCTTTTGGACTATAACCGGGTGTTGTGTGACTTATTTCGTTGCCCACCCCAGTCCACCACCGACACCTCCAAATCATGATCAATAAACATGACTATTCCAATGAAGTCCTGGCTGGCCTTCCCTTTCTACATTCCATAACCCTCAGCTCATCCAAAAGGCTATTAGCCATGTCTCATTCCCATTTTGTACTTGGTCTAGGTCCTGTTTAAGCAACATTTTGACTTTGAAACTCTCATCTTTATTTTCAAATCTTTCAGTCGCCTTGTGTCTTCCTAACTCTGCAATCTCTGCTAGTCCCTTCGCCTGGTTTAAGTTCCATGTCTTTAATTTTCATCACTCCTTCCTCCTGTGCTACCAATTGCCTCCAATTTGTTCCTTAAACCTTTTCACCTCTCGACCCTTCTCTGATTCAGATGCTTTGTAAAAGGTTACCTTTTTAACCAGGTTTTTGGCCCCCTCGTTGCTTGCCATGGGAGTTTTACTATGTTAACAGTGCTATATAAATGCAGCTAGTTGCTTGGCTCTGTGATGTGCGACCTTGTAGGGTTGTCAATAGAGCTGTATTATAAACTTTCAGAGGGGCTTGGCCTGCAGCCAAGAACACAGTTAGTCCGAACTGTATTTTTGTTTTGATGGGGACCAGGCAGTGCTCGAATTCTGCTTTGTGCTTCAAAAAAAGAGACTTCTCTTAATGGAACGCCTCTCAAATCTTGGCTGCTTTATCCATGGAACTGGCTGATGCAGACAGGAACTTGGCCTGTCAGCTCACCCCCATCAGCCAGAGGTAACTCCTGGCAAAGACAGAAACATTAACCACGGGAGAAACCGTGAGCATCTGTCAGGGAAGTCTGACCAATACTGAACCTATTTAATATTGATATCAATTAATAACCTCTGTGTCAGCCTGCCAATCACTTTGAGCAGCTGTGTCTTTTATGAACCAGACAGGCCTGTGCCCACTGCAACAGAATCTGACTTAACAGCAGTGCAGCAAAGGTAGGTACTGTAGAATCAATAAGCAAAGGGGGTCATAGTGACTCACTGCTTACTCTCTGTCCTCATCTCCCCAACTCTCTAGTCAGTGATTCGAATCTGTGTCCTACTGACCTTTCCATCAGAAGTAATTTCTCCTTATACTCACTCTATCACAATGTTTCATGATTAGGAATACCTCTGTCAAATCTCCTCATAACTTCGATTTGACATACCGACAGCAATGGTCGCTGCTGATGCAGATCGTAGAATGCAAGAGTGTCTCGAGGTGGACTCGCCTCAGAGGGGTGACTGTCAATACATTATGCTTTAGAGGAGGTTAGAAGGGAGACCTCTCTGATCAGAGGTGATACCTCACTGAAGAGCAATGTTTGAGCCACTTTCTTTTACATCACTCATCTCTACGTACAAAAACAATTTAAAAAATCATCAAAATTTATAGGAGAATTAAAAAATTCTGTCTTGAAGCTATATTCCTATAGAAATAACTTGAACAGATTTTACATTCGGCTATTAAGAAGTCACTATAGGGACTGCTCTCTCATTAGTGAAGATGACTGGTGGTGGTTTAACCTGAGGGTCACCACGCCTCAGGGTGAGGGGAGAAATTGAGAAGGAGAGTTCTTCATGGTAACCCTCAGCTAGTGTGGGAATTGAACCCTCGCTTTGGTGCTCTGTTAGCCTAGTTAGTTGGATGGGTGGTTTGTTCAGCCATTGTTTGCCACTGCGTCAATATTAACTCAACCTTGTGAATGTAATAAAGCTAATATTCTAATGCTATGAAATTAGTTTATCACTGTGAATAGAGTTCCACCATATTCTTTTATCAATTGTAATGCAGCTTATATTTTCCTTAATGGTTAAAAATTATTCAGCATATTTATTTTAACAAGTAATAACATCTTTTAATTTAAGCAAGTGATTGCAGTTCTGTTAAACAGTGTCCATACATATTTTTGGTCTTAAAGCCAAAGTCATTTCATTAAAATCTCACAGGTATGTCTGATGTTTGTCTCTTAATTTGAAAGAAAGTTGTGATGGAGGTGACTAGCATTATGATACCTTATTGAATGATCGTGTAAGCACTTTAATCAATCATCTTGTCTTGCTGTTTCTCTTGTGACCAGCATCGAGCATCTACTTCAGGACATTGATGGACAATCCACTGCAAACATTTAATCCCAGATGTATGATTCCATGAATGTCGTCCTTAAAACTACTTGTGTAGAGGAATGTCTGACGAGTTTTGTTAAAGTGTCCATCTTGTGAGGATGTGACACTGGTCGCTGCTCCCTGGCATTCCAACTCCCCAGCCTCAACCTCCTCATCTCATTCTACCTGTGTTAAAGCAAACTTTCGCTGCACCATCTCTTCCTGTACGTCCTTGTTTTCCCTGTGGACTTCCTTAATATCTTCCCTAGCTCGTTGTTATCTAACCTTTATTCAATGTAACTGTTTTCCTTGCTCTTATCAACTTGTAAGATCTTTGTCACTGTGACCTTTAAATGATCTCATCCATTAAATTAGCATCCTATTAGAAACGAAGGAGGCATTTGAGTCAAGAACAGATATTGTTGGAGAAACTCAGTGGCTCTGGCAGCATCTGTGGGGAGAGAGAGAGAAAAGCAGAATTATGAAACGTTAACTCCAGTGACCCTTAAGTCCAGTGACCCTTATTCAGACTCTTATTCAGCTGGGAAAAGGTGGTATACAGTATATGCTGATGACTGTTGGGGGAGGAAGGAATGAGCAGGTAGGTGGAGATGGAGCCGAGAGAAAAAGACAAAGAAAGTTACGCAGACAAAGGGATGGTTGATAGTAAACCAAGGAAGGAGCAAAGCTGGTAATGGAGACAATGAGTGGGTGAGAATGGTTTGGTTGTTCTGAAAGCAGCCTCAAGTCATATCAGGGTGTGGGGTCTGGAGGCTGGGGGTAAGGGAGATGCGAGAAAATGCTCAGGCCAAAAATTGTTGAACCCAATATTGAATCCTGAAGACATTTGAAACCTTTGGCTTAGTGATAGACAGAGATTGGGCGAAAGAGGCAACTGAGATGTTGGAGCGTACGATTTTACTCATCAAGTGGTTAGGATGGGGAACGTGCCTGCCCAAGAGTGTGAGGAGCAGGCTTGATTGTGGGTTTTAAAAGGGAAGGATAGATCACAGGAGTACAGGGAGAAGCTGGTGCAGTGAGACAAAGTGAGGTGCTTGTACAGAGAGCTGGCATGTGCCCTTGTTCTGTGGTTTCCTAGATCTTTGTCCATCAGTATACCACAGCTAGCTGGATAGCTTGAGTCTGAAGTTTATTTATAACATTAAGTATTTACAGGATTGTAATATATATATAGCCATAAACACATATGTTTGGTTCTGTGCTTACTGATGTTACTGTACACACACTACCTACTGACTACGCTGACTCCATCACACAGAGGCTGTGCCTCATGGTGAGAAGGATACCTTTATAACAGAACATCACATTAAACTATAAGAAATAGGAACAGGAGGAGTCCATTCCGCCTCTCTTGCCTATTCCATCATCCAATATGATCATGGCTGACTTGACATTCCTCATGTCCACTTTCTGCCCTTTCCCTGTAACCCTTGATTCCCCAACTTATCAAGAATCTTTCTATCTCAGCCTTAAAAAAACAAAAGGACTCTGCCCCAACAGCTTCTGTGGTGAGGAGTTCCAAAGACTCACAATCCTCTGGGAGAAGAAATTCTCTTCATAGAACCAAAGAATCATAGAATCCTGACAGTGTGGAAACAGGCCATTTGGCCCAACAAGTCCACACCGACCCTCCAAAAAGTAATCCACCCAGACCCATTCCCCTACCTTATTACTCTACATTTACCCCTGACTAATGCACCTAACCTACACATCTCTGGACACTATGGGCAATTTAGCATTTATCTCAGTCTGACATTGGTGTCCCTTTACTCTGAAACTGTGCCTGTTGGTCCTACACTCTCCCATGAGGAATAACATCCTTTGAGCTTTTGCAATGTGGTGTAACTATCTTAAAGGTACAGTTCGTCCGGATAATGAATGATATTGCACAGGACACACGATGGGCTGAATAGCCTTCTCCTGTGCTGGAACCACTCAATGATTTGATAACAGTACCATGTGACATTAGTTTGCTGCCAGAACTGAACCACTTTTCAAAATGAGGTGGGCAGACACAGACTGATAAAGTGATGACCTTAGGTTTGGTTGACTTCAAATTGATATATTTTTCTGCATGGCGAATTCAGTAAGCGCTATCATCCTCTTTCTATTGCATTGCAATCTAATGTCTGAAAGATTTTTCTCCTCCCGGTCAGCTGCTGGGTCAATGAGAAAGCAAACATGGGGCCCCCGTGCTGTTGGTCTGTGGTCATTGCTAAATAATCAAAATACGTCATTCTGGCAGCATCCTCTGTAATGACTCACGATGCTGGTCTCTACCTCTTTGTCAAGCTAGTGGGAGCCTGACAGCAAGATGCAAGAGATGCAGAACGGACTTAGAAACTGTGCAAAGGAGGCTCTGAAGCCATGCAGAGATGCTCACATCAGAAAATAATGCTGGGCCTTTTGGAATGCAATCCCAGGAACTGGCACCTCTACCTCTGATACACACAGGGTATGGCTCTTTCCAAAAGAGATTTTGAAGGAGGCCAATTGGCCCATCCCACCTGTGCTAGCCCTCTGTAACAGCTATCCAATGTAACACCCACCCACACCCCCCTCATTAGTTTTTCCTTGTTAAGGAAAAGATTCAAATTAATTTTGAAAGTGATTATTGAGTCTGCTACCACCTCCAGTTTGGCAGTTAATTCCAGATTATCGTAATACATTGCATTTTCTTTCAAAGAAAACTTCTTACTTTCCCTTCACCCCTGACTCTTTATTGCCAATTATATTTAACCCCCGTCCTGTAGTTGTTGAGCTTCCTATCAGTGGAGTCCATTTTTCTATCAAAAACCGAGGTTGCCTTGTGTGAAAACCAATTTAAAATGCATCACTCTTGGTTCCTTTCCAAGTTTTGAGGAGGAAGCCAGCCTCATTATCTTCCCCTGGGTTGCTAACTTTTGTTCTTAATGACTTGCAATCAATAACTGTTTGCATAATGCCAAGGTGACTCAGTGAACAAAGATGAGCCTGAGCTTGTAATTAACCTCTACTCCCCGAGAGAATTCAGCTCTTGTGAAAATTTCGGAAGCCCTCTGGATAGAGAGTGGTAATTTTTGTCAACAGGGGTAGAGTTAATTCAAACACTCCACACAACTTAACATGTCAGAATATTACTTATCGTACCATTTTAATATTTACACCTTGTCAAGCGTAGTGCAGCTGATGTCAATAAATGGAGATTTAAATTTTCTCAAGGTGTCTGTGTCTGTGTATGTGTTCACGAGTGTATGTTTAAATGTGAAAACGTGTGTGAGTGTGTTTGGAAGTGTGTGCCTGACTGTGTACTTTTGTGTACTTGCATGTTTCAGTGCCCGAGTGTGTTTGAATATGTGTGTAATTGAATGTGCTGTATGTGTTTGAGGGTGTGAATGAGTATGTTTGAATGTATGTGGGTACAATTAAATTGTTTGTGCATGTGTTTTTGTGTGTTTGTGTGAGTGAGTATGTGTGTGAGAGAGTGTGTGTGTGCAAGTGTTTGAGTTTTTGTGTGTGCAAGTGTTTGAGTTTTTGTGTGTGTGTGTGTTTTTGAGTGCATTTGTGCTGAAACATGTGTTGCTGGAGAAGCACAGCAAGTCAGGCAGCATCCAAGGACCATTCCTGAAGAAGGCCTTATGCCCGAAACGTTGATTCTCCTGCTTCTTGGATGCTGCCTGACCTGCTGCACTTTTCCAGCAACACATTTTTCAGCTCTGATCTCCAGCATCTGCAGTCCTCACATTCTCCTTTGAGTGCATTTGTGTGTGTGTGTGTGTGTGTGAGAGAGAGAGAGAGAGAGAGAGGGAGAGTGTGTATGCACTTGATTGTATTTGTGTGTGTGTGTGCATGCGTTTGAGTGAATTTATGCATGTGTGTGTGAGAGAGTGTGTGCATGTATTTGAGCATATTTGTGTGCATGTGTGAGAGGGAGTATGTGTGAATGTGTTTGAGTGTATTTATGTGTGTGCATGTGTTTGAGTGTATTTGTCTGTGAGAGAGAGTGTGTGCATGTATTTGAGTGTTTGTGTGTTTATGTGTGTGTGAGTGAGAGAGTGTGTGTGCATGTGTTTGAGTGTATTTGTATGTGCGTGTGTGTGCATGTAAGAGAGTGTGTGCATGTGTTTGAGTATATTTGTGTGTGTGTGTGTGTGCATGTGTTTGAATGCATTTGTAGGTGTATGTGAGAGAGACCGTATGTGTGCATGTGTTTGAGTGTATTTGCATGTGTGTGTGAGAGATAGTATATGTGTGCATGTGTTTGAGTGTATTTGCATGTGTGTGAGAGATAGTATATGTGTGCATGTGTTTGAGTGTATTTGTGTGTGTGTGAGAGAGACACTGTGTGTGCGTGTGTTTGAGTGTATTTGTGTGTGTGTGAGAGAGAGAGAGAGACAGTGTATGTGTATGTGTTTGAGTGTATTTGTATGTGTGTGTGTGAGAAAGAGTGTGTGCATGTGTTTGAGTGTATTTTTGAGTGTGTGAGTGAGAAAGTGTGTGCATGTGTTTGAGTGTATTTGTATGTGTGTGTGTGAGAGAGAGAGACACTATATGTGCATGTGTTTGAGTGTATTTGTGTGTGTGTGTGTCTGTATGTGTGCAGCCCAGTTTTGTTGGGTTTTGATCAATGAAATGTATCTGTTAAATTGGCTGATTGGTAAATTGGCTGATTTTAACGTTTCTACCAAAGCATTCAAAGTAACAATCCTCGGGCTTACTGGGATTTTTTTAGGATCGCAGCCAGACCTTCTCATTTTATATAAAGATGGTGACCTGCCAGAACTTGGATCAGCTTTCTCAGCCTCGTCCTCCAGGGTTACAAGCTGTTTAGCCTTCGATGCAGTCACACCAAATGACAGCTCCACAGCTTTGTTACAGTGGGCTACTGATCACCTACTGGAGAAAATCAGCTTTTCTTGGCAGGGGATTTTTTAAAAAACCCTTGCGTCTCTGTGCTTGCAAAAACCTGCAAAGCTGCAACCAGAATGGATCCTGGGGAAGGAATGGGAAGGGAGAGATGTGGCCAAACGGAACTGTCTATTTATGAGGGAGCACTGTTAGGGATGAAGGACATCAGTTATGAAGAGACATTGGAGAAGCTGTGATTGTATTCTTTAGAGACAGAGAAGGTTAATTGGAGTTTTAATAGAGGTGTTCAAAATTATGATTGGGTTCTGATAAGAGTAAACAAAGTTCCATTGGCAACTGAATCGGTGACCAGATGATACCAATTTTTAATAATTGTGAAAAGAATCCAAAGGAGAAGGAGAATTATTTTTCAAACACAGGGAGTTGTCATAATCTGGAATATACTGCCTGAAAGGAAACAGAATCCATAATGATTCTCAGATGGAAAATTGGATAAATATTGGAAAATCAAAAATGTAAAAGCTTGCGGGAAAAAGAGTGGGACAAATTCAGAGAACCCGCACAACCCCAATGGTCTCGCTATGTGCTGTGTTCTTCAATATAACACGCGGAGGTAATTTCTGTCCAGATGGTGATCTTACAGAGCTAATCAACATGCATTTCCAAAAATACCTGGTATTCTTTTGGAGGAATGATCTGAGACTCAGGTGTGTTCTATACATGAGTGAGAAATTCAGGTTCTTGGTTACATGCAGTGATAAACAGAAGAATCTAACATGAAATCTGTGCTCAAGCTGCATTATTTTTTAGATTTCTGTATTAACATTAAATATTAGTACTGCTCATAGTCATACAGGTTAGGTAAAGACATCTGTGCACATAATAATTCTTCATCATGGTTTGAGTTAAATGAAACATGATGGGAGGTTATTTAAATGTACAATTCACTTGAATTTTAACAATTATAATTTTCTTACAATCAGCTATGAAGGGGTATACTGATTCTTCTCTTTTTAACTCCTTGGTTGGTCACAGCAAATATTTTTAAGTCGTTTTAGCATGCAATTATATCTATATTTCAATTAAACATAGTATGCGTAAAAATTAAGGAGCCAATTAATCAATGGCCTAGTGGTATTATCACTGGGCTGTTAATCCAGAGACCCGGGTAATGTCCTGGGGACCTGGACTGGAATCCTGCCATGGCAGATGGTGGAATTTGAATTCAATAAATATTTGGAATTAGGAATCTAATGTTGATTATGAAATGATTGTTGGAAAAGCCCATCTGGTTCACTGATGCCCTTCAGGGAAGGAAATCTGCCGTCCTTACCTGGTCTGGCCTCCATGTGACTCCAGACCCACAGCATTGTGGTTGAATC
Source organism: Chiloscyllium punctatum (assembly GCF_047496795.1). Lineage (NCBI taxonomy): Eukaryota > Metazoa > Chordata > Chondrichthyes > Orectolobiformes > Hemiscylliidae > Chiloscyllium > Chiloscyllium punctatum. The sequence continues at coordinate 6,425,229 of NC_092752.1, forward strand.
TTATCCCTTGAATGAATTTTTAAAAGTTACAAAGGTTTCCCTGAATGAAAAAAAGAGGAATTTTATAACTTAATAACTCCAAAAATATTCACTCACTCCCTCTCTCTCTCACACACACACTCCCACCCACCCACACATACACACACACCCCTACTCACACACACCCCCTACACACACACACACCCCTGCACATACACACACCCCTACACACGCCTACATATACACAAACACCCCCCTACACACACACATGCACACACCCCTACATACACACATACATACCCCTACACACACACCCCTACACACACACACCCCTTCACACACACACCTACACACACACGCACACGCACACACCCCTACTCACCCACACCCCTATACACACACATACCCCTGCACACACACACCCCTGCAAACACACACACACCACTACATACACACACACACTCCCCTACACACAAACACCCCTCCTACACACACACACATGCACACACCCCTACTCATACACACACCCACCCCTACACACACCCCTGCACATACACACACTACACACACACATACACACCCCTACACACACACATACCCCTGCACACACACACCCCTGCACACACACACACCACTAGACACACACACAAACACACACGCACCCCTACACACACACCCCCTACCCATACACATATGCCCACACACACACACACACCCCTACACACACACCCTTACAAACACACACACCCCTACACACACACCTCTACACACAAACACACAACCCTACACACACACACACACACGCACACACCCCTACACACACACCCTTACAAACACACACACCCCTACACACACACCCCCCTACACACACATCTGGTATGAAAATAAATTTTGGGAATGTGCAGTTTGAAACAAAGTCCTTCAGGTGTTCGAATTAACAGGTAACCACAAATGGTTGATGGATGCCTTGTATCATCTGGAGTAGCAAAATATATGACCAATCTTGTGTACTTAATGAACAAATATTTCTCCAATTTGATTTATCATCTGGTGCTGTTTTTGAGAGTCTGAGGTGGACAGGCAGGGACAGTGGGAGAATATTTTAGTCATTTCAGTTACTGTGAGAACTGTGGGTGCTGGAGATCTGAACAAAAACAGCAATTTCTGTTTTTGCAGTTTCCACTCCAATATTCTTTCTGTGTTCTGCCCAAAACCTGTTTTCCTGAAATACTGTTCACCTGTGCGTTCCCATGCCTGGCATCACTGGTCTGAATTTTCTCATGTTCAGTTAAATTGTTTGGTTGAGTGAGTTTCCTGGCCTACCATGGCTCTGAGCAACATTTCTCAAGAATCTGCTGCTCCTCACATCAACAGTTGATGAGGAGCGATCAAGTTCCTTTGTGCCCTTCTCGTGCAATCACATGGCATTGGCTTTCAGACAGGGTTGTGTGCTTGCCAGGTAGGTTTCTGTCACATATTGCAGGTATTGACATAGACTGGTGCTGTATAGCAACATGTCTAACATCTCAGCTGTCCTGTGCACCTCACTGTGACAGACTGTCTGCCCCATTCTCTGCAATGAAAAGCAAAGCCAATATCCAACTAAGTACAAAGTGACAGAGAGCTGAGAAAGGAAGCTCACAGCCATAAAATGTATCCTGTGCAGATGCATGGGTGTCTCTGCTTGCCAAGTGACCTGGCAGAAACATACAAGTCTGACGGGTCTTTGAGTGCCAAAGACAAATTTTGAAGGACTGAAGGGTTGGTCCAGGAGCAGACAGAATGATATGGTGAGGACGGTGGTTGGCCAATCCAACATGTATGAATGCAGGGTCAAGGAAGATACAAGGTGGTCAGAATGAGGGCACAAGGGGATGTTGGCCAAAGTGTTTGATGAGCTGCAGCCACTAGAGATTTGGTTAGCAAATGCTCAACAACGAGATGGTATACATTTTCAGCGTGATAGGATGTGACGAATGGAGTGGCACAGTGATCATTCTGACTAATCATTGGGAATTTGCACCACCTTGGGGAAGGAGGGAACAATTGGAAGCTGTGTTTAAATAGGGAATTGGGAGATTTAAATAGATGCAAATATATGGACATCTTGAGATTCACCATTCATAGAGCTATAGGGATATACAGCACGTAAACAGACCCTTTGGTTCAACTCGTCCATGTTGACCAGACACACGAGCCTAATCTAGTCCCGTTTGCCAGCATTCGGCCCATATCCCTCTCAGCACTTCCTATTCATATACCCATCCAGATGGCTTTTAAATGCTGTAATTGTACCAGCCTCTACCACTTCCTCTAGCGGCTCATTCCATACACACACCACCCTCTGCATGAAAATGTTGATGCATAGGTGCCTCTTGTATCTTTCCCCTCTCACCCTAAACCTGTGCCCTCTAGTTCTGGACATCCCCACCTCAGGGAAAAAAACTCTGTCTATTTACCCTATCCATGCCCCTGATGATTTTATAAACCTCTATAAGGTTACTCCTCATCCCCGGCACTCCAGGGAAAACAGCCCCAGCCTATGCAGCCTCTCCCTACAGCTCAAACCCTCCAAACCCGGCAATACTTTGAGATTCAGAAACCTGCCAGTTAAAAATTAATGAAAACGTTTGACACAATGTTGATATTTTCATTATCACCACATTTACCCAACTTTTTCATCATTGCCCCAACATTGCACCAAAGGCAGGGAGTTTTGGCTATTGATCTTTCAATCTGCTGGTGGCATTTATCCCAAAGGGTGAAGCTTCCAGAATGGCGGAAATTAAAAATACGAGGCCGTCTGGGGTAGGGAAGTCCAAAATTAGAGGGCTTAGGTTTAGGGTGAGAGGGGAAAGATTTAAAATGGGACCTGAGGGGTGACTTTTTCACACAGAGGGTGGTGTGTGTGTGGAATAAACTGCCAGAGGAAGTGGTGAAGGCTGGTACAATTGCAACATTTAAAAGGCTTCTGGATGGTTATATGAATAGGAAGGGTTTGGAGGGATATGGGCCAAGCATTCAATGTGATTCCATAATTGCACAACATTTGCCTCCCTTTGTTTCACATTTGGGATAAATGCCACCAGCAGATTATCCAGCTTGAAAGGCCAATAGCAGAAACTTCCTGCAATGTTGAGGCAATGATGAGAAAGCTGGGTAAATATGGTGGCAATGAAAATATCAATGTTGTGCAAAAAGCTGACAATCTATTCCGAATAGTCAGTCAGGCTGATTGTGTAGAGCACTGCTATCTATGTGACAGGATACAAAAGAAGCTTGCTCTGTAGAGATGAGTTGTTGTGTTTCCCTACCCAACAAGAATATTTCAGCTTCTAAAATGATTCATCGCTCATGAAATATTTTGTAATGTCATAGAGATATAGAAGGCGATTGCTGGTTGTGGATGAAGAAGGTTTCTCTGTTCTCTATTCAAGCTTTCCTCAGTATTTGTCTGATTCTTAAGATTGCTTTATCTCTTTCCCTGAGGCTAGTTAGGTTTATCAATATGGAAACAATTTGTCTTAATAAAGCCATGTAACTACTTTGCACTCATTACTTTTGAAAGAAAATCTGTTTATATTATTAATGAGTGCCCTACTTCTGAAGAGTGTTACAAGATTGACTGCAAATTGAGTTAATTGACCACTGTAAAGGCCGAAACATCAGTTGTAGAATTAGAAATCATATCAAAATAATGAAAGGCTGCTCATTGTAAATTGTATTTGCAAATCTTCCACAATGTTATTTTTGGCAGACCTGGACCCCTACTGAGGTCAGTTGTTGTTCATTGTGAAATATCTAACACATAACTTGCATTTAAGTAGCCTCTTTAACATTATAAAACAAATGAATAGTTGGTATTGACCTCCATGAGGAGAGATCAGGGCAGCTGATAACACCCTGGGTCAAAGTAGTAGGTTTTAAAACAACAACTTTGCCTTAAGCATGCCTTCTGTGACTGTGATGAGATTGAAATTACGAGCACTGTATCTGAAAGGCAACAGCCAAAGTGGTTGAATATTGATAATTTTCTTAGCTAGCATTTTCCAAACTGATTTAAATAGCAACCATGATATTGTATGTTCAAAACTAGCTCCTCAATTATTTTCTTTGCAGAATATTTTACAACCCTAACTCCACACTGCTCTTGCTTCTTTCCTTGCTCACCATTCTTTTTATCAGCTAATTAAATAATTAAAGAGGACATAATTATTGATTCTTATTTCCTCATGGTGAATTCTCGTTCAGCAGTAAAGAGCCTCTATAAAGAATCTCTTCCTCTTCAGTACAGCAATAACCATCATAAATAGCACCATTAACTCAGACTTATTTAAAATTTATGGCATGTTATCATTCAAAAAATCTTTTCATTTTGTGGGTTGCCTGGATATTATCATTCCTCAAATAATAGTGAACCCTTTACCACCTTATATTCATACAGAAGTGTGCAGCCCTGGTATTTACAATTGATGCTCTTTGTTGGTGATGAGCTGACTGAGGACTGATGTACACTCTTTAAGCGATATCTTTCTTTTGTTTTTTATTCTGTTATTAGATCGCTGAATGGAACTATCTAATTTCACATTTAATGTTGACCTTTCTTTTACGCACCTCCTGTGCAGAGTAACCATATATGCCTTGCTCTGTCTAATCACCCTATGATCTCTATGTACTTGTTTGTTATGATGTGTCTGCACTGCTCACAAAACAAAGCTTTTCACTGTACTTAGGTACACGTGACTACAATAAATCAAATCAAATCAAATCATTCAAAATGGATCGTGGAGACAGTGGAAAAGCTTTTCGCTATATTTTACTCTTTTTAAAATGCTCATGACAATAAAATCATTAATTTATTTATTGAATCATTCATGCATTCATTAAAAGGCATTTCCTTTCTGATATAGGACCTTGGGTCATAATGTGCTGGGGTTGGAGGTTATAACCCTATTTAATCAAGGTGGGGAAACAGAAAAAAAGAAATCACTGGTTCATTAGCTTAACATCCGTCACGGGGAAAATGCAATCACCTTGTATAAGGAGCATATAGTTGGGTGCTCAGAAAATCCTAGTGCAAATGGGCAGAGCCAACATGGTTTAGTGAAAGGGAAATTATTTTTGGCTATGTTATTAGGCTTTTTGGAGGAAATAACAAGTAATGTTGATTAAAAAAAGAACTTGTGGATGTGTTGTAATAAGATTTCCAGAAGGCATTCAACAAAGTATTACATCACAAGTGCTACAGGGAAAGGTGATGGCCTAGTGGTATTATCACTGGCCTGCTAATGAGTGACTCAGGTAATGTTCTGAAGGCTTGTGTTCAAATCCTACTACCACCGATGGTGGGATTTTAATTTGGTTTTTAAAAATTCTGGTATTAAGGGTCTAATACCGACCACGAATCCATTGTCAATTGTTGGAAAAACCCATCTGGTTCACTAATGCCCCTTAGGGAGGAACGATGCCATCCCTATCTGATCTACATGTGACTCCAGACCCATATCAATGTGGTTGACTCTTAACTGCCCACTGGCTGAGGCTACCATGAAGGATTCTCTTTCTCAACTTTTCTCCTCACCTGAGTCATAGTGACCCTTAGGTTAAACCACTACCAGTCAACTCCTTTAATAAGCTCTCCCAATGGTTCAGCAAAAATACGGTGACTTTATCTTATACATAGACAAATAAGAGGGCGATTTTATTGAGACATGTAAGACCCTCAGAAGAGTTTGTCCAGATGAATGCTGAAATAATGGTTCCCTCTGTGGGTCACTCTTACAAAATGGGACGATGAGATTTATTTTCTCTGCATGTCATGAATGTGTAAGAACTCTTTCTTTGAGACTCATGGAGGCAACTTCATTCTAATTTTTGAGGCAGTAATATAGACTCTTTATAACAAGAGAGTGAAATGTTATCAGAGGTGTGCAGGAATATGGAGTTCAGACCAAGGGCATCTCAACTAAGGTCTTACTCAGTGGCAGAAGAAGTTTGAAGGACCAAATGGCCTGCACTGTCACTAGTTTTCCTGTGTGCATGGTCATATGCTCTTGGGTAATACCATGAGCAGATTAAAGTTTTCTCTATCTGCATAAAAGGATACCACGGAGCAACACTCCAATCTGCGATTTTAAAAGATGTAACCTCTAAAAAATGAGAAAGGTGCATGACTCATTTGAAAGGAGGGAGAAGAAGATGTAGGTGAGTGGGGTTAGACCACAGGTTGAAAAACTGTCAACGTTAAACCCTCATTCAAAAAGGGAAGGAGTCAAATAAACAGGTCACTGTAGGCCAGTTAGCTGAGCATCTGTTCTTGAGAAAGTATTGAGCCTGTTTAAAGGATGCAACAGGTTAGTATTTAGAAATACATTATATAATCAGTCAGAGTGGAATTATGAAGGAGAAATCATGCCTGGCAAATTTGTTAGAATTCTTGACGAGGTAATAAGCAGGATAGATGAACGTGAGTTAGTGAATGTAATGTATTTGCATTACCCGAAAGTGTTTGATAAGGTGCCACACATTAAGCTACTCAATAAGAAAAGTGCCCATGCTGTTGGAGGTAATATATGAGTTGAATAGAGGATTGGCTAATTAATAAAAAAACACAGAAATTGGGAGAAGAGGCCATTTTCAGAATGAAAAACTATAACTCATGGAGTGTCATAGAGACCAGTGGTGGGGCTACAATTATCTAAAATATATATTAATGACTTGGATGAGGAAAGTGAATGAACTGTAGCTAAGTTTGTGGATGACACAAAAATAGTTAGGAAGGCAAGTGGTGAGGAAGGCCCAGAGTCTGCAGAAGGGCAGAGACAGATTGAGTCAAAAACCTGGCAGTTGGAAAATAATGTGGGAAAATGTGAGGTTATACACTTTGGCAGGACAAAGAGAATACTATTTAAATGGTAAAGGACTGGAGAAAGTTTGCCATTACCACATTGGCTGTCTTATTTCCTACATTTCCAGAGTGAATGGATTTTAAGCATATTTCATTTGAGTTAACGCGGATGCCTGAAAGGTGCAATACAAATGTAAACCTTTCTTTTGTTTTTTTTTCCACTTTTGAGAATGTCCAATTGGTGCATTAAATGACAGCAAAGCCTATAAACGCTGGAGATATATGTCACTCTACATAGATTGAAATACTAGGTGAAATACATTAGAAAAATCAATGCTGTAAAATATATTGGAGGAAGGTGAGGGAACCCATTTAGAGGAGATTGATTCAATTGAAATTTTTGAGACAGAGATTGAATTTTTATGCCAAAGCTTTGTTGAACAAAAGAATACACTGAATTTTTCTCTCGTTCTTTCAGAGGATGTGGGTGCCACTGACTAGGGCAACGTTTGTTGCCAAATCCCTAAATGACCTTGAGAAGGTGGTGGTGAGCTGTGTGTTCTTGAATCTCTGCAGTCCAGTAGGTAGACCCCTGTTGCTATTCAGAATGGCATTGCAGAAGTTTGATCCAGTCACATTGAAGAGCTGCCATATATTTTCAAATTGGGATAATGAGCTCTGATCTTCAGATCTCCAAATGCTATTCAGGAATGAGGTAGATTCCTGCGTGATTTGGTGGCATTCCATCCACCAGCTTCGACATTACCTCCCTATACCAGTGGAGTACTGAAGAAGAGAAACTTGGCTAGACTTGCTGTTTTTGAGTGAAGTCCACCAACCCAAGCTGGGGGTTAATGCTGTTAGATTAGAATAGCATGAAGCTTTGTTTTGATTCCAAGCACAGAGGCTTAGACTGGCAATAGGATCTTACTGGTCTGGTCACTGTATCAGGAGAAAGTGAGGACTGCAGATGCTGGAGATCAGAGTCGAGAGTGGGTCACTGGACATTTCAAACATGAGCCCTTCATCAGGTTTTGGGCATGCCCAAAACGTCGGCTCTCTTGCTCCTCAGCCTGCTGTGCTTTTCCAGCATCACACTCTCAACTCTGATCTCAAGCATCTGCAGTCCTCACTGTCTCCGAGCTGATTTCAACCCTACTGCAAAGCCCTATTCCTGATGGATGGCTCATGCCTGAAACATTGATTCTCCTGTTCCTCGGATGCTGCCTGACCAGACATGCTTTTCCAGCACCGCCCTCTCGGCACTGGTCACTATATCATGCAGCCTGGCAATGGTCCTCTGACATGCTCATTTAAGAGAGATGACCGAGGGTGGGGTTGGGGTTGGGGTATGGCTGGATAACTTTTTTCTTCTTTATTCATTTACAGGATATGGGCATCTCTGATCAGGCAGCATTTATTGCCCATCCCCAATCATCCAGAGGGCAGTTAAGGGTCAATCACATTGCTGTGGGTCTGGAGTCATATGTAGGCCAGACCAAGTAAGGATTGACAGTTTCCTTCCCGAAAGGACATTCCTGAACTAGATGGGCTTTTCCTCAAACATCAATAAGGGACTCATGGTTGTCCTAATTCAAGATATTTTTAATGAATTCAAATTTCACCATCTGACATGACAGGGTTCGAACCCAGGTCCCCAGGCATCATTTGGGTCAACAATCTAGTGATAATACCCCTAAGCTATCACCTCCCCTCAGGTGGAGTGTGGCCGTCTATGTCCAGTATGACCAACCATTTCCAGTGTGACCAACTATGTCCTTTCTATTCTGTGGATTTCAGCTATAATGACAGAGCGGATATGTGGGTGTGATTTGATGTGGAGGTAATGCCTAACATGCCGGTTGGTATGCAACTTTAGATATTGTTGGATTCCATTCTGTGGAACCCTGGGTGTGCTGAAGAGATTGTGAAGAGAAGGGAGATATGATGTTTGAAATATACAAGATCCTGAGGGGCCTTGACAACATAAATTTGCAAAGGTTGTTTGTTTTCCCTTGCGGGAGAATTAGAGTTAGAAAGAATAATCTCAGAAGAAAGTGTTGCAGATTTAAGACAAAAATCAGGAGGAATTTCTTATCTCAGAGGGTTGTGAATCAGTAGAATTCTTTAGCACGAAGGGCTGTAGAGGTTGGATCATTACATATAATTAAGGTAGATTCTTCATCAGTAATGACATCAAGGGTTATGGGGAAAAGGCAAGAAAGTTGAGTTGAGGGCTATCAGATTAACTATGATCTCATTGAATGGCAAAGCAGACTAAATGTGCTGAATGGACTGTTTTTACTCCTCTGTTTAATGGTCTTAATTCAAGACCCTGACTGAGCTGCATGATAACACACAATGGGATTTTTAATAGAAAAAAAAGCTATATTTGCATGTCAACTGTTTTATTCTGGTGTTGGAAGTTATTGAATTATGATATCGAAGGGGTAGGAGGGGCAGCCACGTGAAATTGTCATTTTTATGAAATAAAGAAATCCCAGCCTGTGAACAATCCCCAAAGAGCATTGTTGATAGAGGAAGAATGCCACCCTCAATTCATTCAGCAAATTCATGCAAAGCATGATGTGACAAAATCAATGCTGACTTAAATACAACAAGAAGTTCAACGTGACCTATTGCGTTGCTTCCAATCCCTTTGGGACAGGGCAGGGTGGTAATAAAGAGGACAAGTGAACATCTGTGGACAAGGAAGGAAAGAAGATATATTAGCTTTTTCGCTGGCGTTGTCACCTGGTGTTGTGATGGTTGCTGTTTTGTATGCACTCCCACCTCATCCCGCATTCCTGAGGGAGTTTGGAGAACTAACAACACCTATAAATATTAATTTAATGGACCCAACAAATAATCTGAGTGCACATGAAAACTTTGAGAGATTTTTGGACATACGGCCATTAGAAACGCTGCCAGCAAAAGCACTCAAACTTCTCAAGTGATATTTAACAGTTGTGTCAGAGCCTCAAGAGCTCATGACATTAAAAGGATGGACGATTTACTTAATGGAAGCCTTATTGATGAAATGCCTTCCTAGTCATAGCTGGTAAATGGCTCTTTAGCAGATTATTGGAGACAAGATTAATAAATCAAGTATTTGGTCTCACAGGCATGGTTCTTATTGTCACAGGTTGTCTTTTACTATGCCTGCTGTAGCAGTGTGCAATAAAGTCCCAGAATGATTGCACAGACTTTACGTAACCAGGCTTTTACAGCTGCATGTTGACTTTGTATAATGCCTGCGTTTGAAAACACAATGCAGTCTCATAGATCTCATGTCACCAAGCTCATAAGTTCTCTCTTGAAAGTCACAAACTGCCGCTGCACCTCAAACATATTGGTCTGATGCATGAAAATGCCTCTTTTTTTCCTCTCAACATGAGTGCTGTGGCAATGAACTTGTAAAGTTGTCTTTGCCCATAACCAGCAAAACATTTTTGGAAGAGGCGTCACTGGACTCGAAGTGCTAACTCTGTTTCTCTCTCCACAGATGCTGCTAGACTCACTGAGTTTCTCCAGCAATTTTGGTTTTTGCTTATTTCAGATCTCTAGCATCTCCAACAGATTTTAGCTATATTTTGTGTTAAACATTTTCCTTTCAATGCTAAGACAAAGAGGCAAAGGGAGGCAATATGCACACGAAAAAATGCTGCTTTTGATTTATTATTGTCACATGTACCCAGGTACAGTGAAAAGCTTTGTTTTTCTTGTAGTACAGGCAGATCATAGCATTAAAAGGTTATTGGGTGATAGAACAGGGCAAGGAATATAATATTACAACTGCAGAAAAGATACACCAAAAGCAACATCAGCATGAAGTATGAAATGTGAGAGGTCCATTCAGGAGTCTAATATCAGCAGGGGAAGAATCTGTCTTGAACCTGTTGGCATTTGCCGTTGGCAGTTTTGGAATGCAGAATTTGCCAAATTTTAATATTCTGTGGTCAACTGCTTTTTGGCATCAGAAGCGTTTCCCAGATTTTTCTTAATGCTCCAAATGGCCTTTTTTCTTTCAAGGCAAAACTGAACACCTCTCTCAGGAGATCACATTGTTTCAGGTAGGATGGGGAATGTGACAGGTGCAATGTGTGATGTACCACAAAAAAGCCAATAATTTAATTTGATTTTATTATTGTCACGTGTACTGGGATACAGTGATAAGTATTGCTATCCAGGCAAATCATACCTTATATGGATACATTGGGATAATAGAACAGAATATAATAATTAGTAACTTTAATCTCAGTTGGCCCAAAGTCAGGCAGACCTCCCATTGCCTTGTTCAATGCTGCTACCTTTTCAGGGGGGAAGGGCATATAGCCAATGGGGACACATGGCCCAATTTTACAGACTCCTTCCCCTAACACCTGACACTCATTCTTGCCAACTTTCCTATAGCAAGCCATAATATGCAGCCATTATTAGGAATCACTTGCATGAGTGGAAAACATCTACAGGATCAATAAACCTCCTCCAATTATTTTCACCTCCACTGAACTGAAAGTGACTCAGAGATAAGAAATGGGTTGTTGACTCTATATCATTTATTTACACTCACACACAAAGTCAACGTCAGCTTGATTCCGTTAATAATAATGGTAATGGAATTATCTTCTTAGCTTTGTATGGAAATGTACATGCCGGATGTATAGACCAAGAAGATAAAACATATAACAGCGTGGCTGTGCTCTATTAACTTAGTCGAGAGTTTACTTTGTTTGATCTGGCACCTTCTGTAATGGTGGTGTATTACAGATTACTCATGGAGTCCAAATTGCTGTGGTAACATGCCATTTTAGAAGCATGTAGTAAGTATAGTGATGATAGAAGCTTCTTTCCATTCTATGACTGACAAGTAATCTCTCCCACTCTGACAGACAGCCACTGGCGTATGGTGGAAGGACTTGCTCCATCTGCTTGGCCACATTATGGGCACATCTTCCCTGGATGTCAAGTCTTGGTTGAGACTCAAATCTGGAGCTTCTGCTAGTGGTACTATCCACTGCCCTGCAATACCGAGGTGGAAAATTGGCCAGGATTTCTGTTCCTGATCCTTGGTATGTGAGGTGAAGGAGGAACAGCATACATCAAGGGGTCAGGTAAGGGCATGGTGTTTTTGCAAGAATGCCAATATGTTGCTGCAGTTTTCTGTACAACCTCAGGCATTTGGGGCGACTATTATGGGGAATATTCAAATTCTTTGAAAAAAGGAAGGGAACTGAAGAGAAGGCAGGAATCCTTTTTGTGAACATGCCTGATGTTGTTCAACATCATGGAGGAGAAAGTGAGGACTGCAGATGCTGGAGATTAGAATCGACAGTGTGGTGCTGGAAAAGCACAGCTGGTCAGGCAGCATCCGAGGAGCAGGAGAGTCTGCTGAAGGGCTTACGCTGACTCTTGTTCAGCATCATATCTAACAATAAAACAACTAATCTCTACAATTCCTCCAATGAAAATAATTTTCTATTTCCACAATTCCGATTCATAAGATTGAGAAACGTCACTCGCTTTGTGTTCGAAAAAACTTTATGTTTTTGGACATGAGAATGTTCATCAATTCCTGGAAAAAGAAACCTTTCCTTCTGCAATATTCATTGAAGGCAAGAGAGTTCTAAACTGGCTCAAATAAAGTCTATTATTAACAGCTGCATAGAATGTGCAGCATCAGAAATCCCATTGAGCTAGATCCGATTCATGCTAACACTTTTATAATGAAGCCTCCCTGCTGCAGTTATTGGACTGGGACAGGTTTGGTTAGATGAAGGTAAGGCAGGAGGCAGCATTTACTCCAAAGCAAGAAAGCCTTTACTGAAAAGGTTTTCCTGAACAGTTCCTTGCCTATCTGGGACAGCCATGATATCTCAAGGTTCAATCCTCGAGTGGTGAAGACATGAGAAACCACCCCCCACCCCCCACCCCCCTCATAAGATGGAAGCGTGAGGATAAAGGAGCAGGTGACGATGGGTCCCCTAGAGGGGATAATCATCTTGGGTTGGGCTGTCAACAATTGTCCACATTGTTGATAAAAACAAATTCTGGAAATCTAAGAGACAGAAGATGCTGGGAGTTGCTGAATAGACTGGGGCAGTTTTCCCTGGACCATTGGAGGCTGAGGGGTGATCTCATAGACCTTTATAAAATCATGAGGGGCATGGATAGGGTAAATAGACAAGGTTTATTCCCTAGGGTGGGGGAGTCCAGAACTAGAGGGCATAGGTTTAGGGTGAGAAGAGAAGAATAAAAAAAGGATCTGATGGGCAATGTTTTCATGCAGATGATGGTGTATGTATGGAATGAGCTGCCAGAGGAAGTGTTGGAGGCTGGTACAATTACAGCATTTAAAAGACATCTGGATGGCTTTGTGAATCCCTTCTGGGATATGGGCAAAGTGCTGGCAACTGGGACTAGATTAGGTTAGGATATCTGTTTGGCACGGACAAGTTGAACCAAAGGGTCTGTTTCTGTGCTGTACATCTTTATGACTCTGTGACTCTAAGCTCTCCATGGGACTGGCAATATCTGTAGGAGAGGCAGAGATAGAATGGGTGGGTGGGAATTTCCTGCTGACCTTCATTGTGGGTGGGATTGAAAGGCTGTTGGCCCAACCAGCAACCTGATCGAGAGAGGTAGACATTGCTGAGGAAGTAAGGAGACCTTGGGAAATGAAGAGAAAAGCTAGACGCTGTAAAGCAGATGCGGCCAAGATGGTCATTCCCTTCAGGTGACCCATTGTCATCTGCTCCCTTACCCTCACACATCCATCTTATTGGGGGGGGGAGGAGTGTTCTAATGACTACTCCAGTCCAGGATTGAGCCTTGAGATGTCATGGCTGCCCAAATAGGCAGGGAAAGACCCTCCTCCATGAAGCTTATCTATCAGCGCTAATATGTTGCTGGCAAATTGTCAGTGTGCTCAAAGACCAATTCTTAATGGGTCTTTAAGTATTTCAAATTTGGTGCCCAGCTCTCTCTGTCCCTGGAAAACCTCCCTGGCACTGAATCAGAAAGCTTTCCAAATGTGAGCCGAGTATTTCACTTCAGTTCCCTTTCCTTATAACGGAGCACATCAGGGATATTCATCCCCTCCCTCTGAGTGAGAAACTCAAGCCCTCCTTCAGGGCTTCTTGGCCAGGGAACAAGGGTCTGTAATGAGCCGATTGATGTGTAATCAGGAGAGTTATCTTGGCTTTGGGCATCTGTGTGCTCAGCAATGTCTAACAGTCAGCCACCAAACGTGGTTGTGAAAACTCTGGACGTCTTGTTGAACAATACATTGCAGGTTGCTCATACAGACTATCAGCCCAGGTGAGGAATGTCTGAGATTGAGGTTGAGGTGAGGTTATCAGGAACCTCCTTAACAACTTCTCCTGATCCTCTGGTGGCAAGGGCAGCATGGTGGTTCAGCAGTTAGCACTGCTGCCTCACAGCACCAGGGACCCAGGTTCAATTCCAGCCTTGGGTGACTGTCTGTGTGGAGTTTGCACATTTTCCCCGTGTCTGCATGGGTTTCTTCAAAATGCTGCACTTTCCTCCCACCGACAAAGATGTGCAGGTTAGGTGGATTGGCTGTGCTAAATCGCCCATAGTGTTCGGGGATGTACAGGCTGGGTGGGCTAGCCATAGTAAATGATGGCATGGTGGATCAGTGGGTAGCACTTGTGCTTCACAGCGCCAGGAACCCAGGTTTGATTCCAGCCTTGGGTGACTGTCTGTGTGGCGTTTGCACGTTCTCCCCGTGTCTGTGTGGGTTTCCTTTGGGTGTTCCGGTTTCCTCCCACAGTCCAAAGATGTGCAGGTTAGACGAATTGGCCATGCTAAATTGCCTGTGGTGTTCAGGGATGTATAGATTAGGTGGGTTAGTTAAGGGAAATGTAGAGTAATTGGGCAGGGGAATGGGTCTGGGTAGGATACTCTTTGGAGGATCAGTGTGGGCTTGTTGGACCGAAGGGCCCGTTTCCACACTGTAGGGATTCTAATTCTAAATGTAGCATTAGGGTAAGTGGGTGGATCTGGGTGGGATGCACTTTGGAAGGTTGGTGTGGATTCAAAGGGCTGAATAGCCAGCTTTCACACTGTTGGGATTCTATGATCCCACCATTAGTTGTCTCTCTCATGAGCGAACTCTATGGTTTGATTATTGATTTACTTCTTGTCACTTGTACCAAAGTACAGAGAGAAGCTTTGTTCCTGAGCAGTACAGATTATAGTAAGCAAGGATGTACAAAAACATTTGTGGGACTACAGTTACTTTCCTTTAGCTTTCTGTAGTGTCATGGTGAGTAATGAGACATCTGGGACATTTATGCCTACGTGAGAATTACAAAATAGCTCCTTGAGCTTGTGAATACAAAATAATACATTACACCCTCAAGCTCAAACTTGGCTCTCTCTAACACAAAGTAGAATAGACCGTCCCTCATGGACTACGTGAATAAAAGGATGATGAAGGGGCAGGGAAAGGGAGAAGAGGAAAGCACAAAAGAAAGATTGAGACAGAGTGGAGAGAGACAAAGGTGCAAAGTACCAGGGGGTAGAAGATCCTTTGTCCTAACATCTAAAAACTGAAAAGCTCCGAAACACGAAGGTTTTTTTGTGAAATGTTTTTCTCATTAACAAGGTTGTTTGGCAAGCAAACGGTTAACCCAAGTTGACACCCACTCAATGCGTGTCACTCAGATGAGACATGTGGGGGCGTGGCCAAGCACGTTCTTACTTAGAATTCTGCTCGTCCGGTAAGATTTTTAAAAATTTCACCATTAAACTGTCATTATTCTGAAAACCGAAAAATTCCGAATTCTGAAAAACAGCTGGTCCTAAGCATTTCGGATAAAGGATCTTCTACCTGTGTTGGGACAAGTAAAGAAACTCAAGCCTGATCTGGAGGAGGTGTAAAGGGAGCCTGTGGAACTATTACCAGTATCTCGCTAATTAACTGTGGACAGAGGCTATGATCTACAGTCAGTGAATTCAGTAATGAGGTTGTAAAGTACCTAATTGCACTTCTTTATCAGAGTAATGGTGTGATAATAATTTTCATAACATTCTGAACATTATCCTGTAGAATTTTCCTCTCAAGGCTTTAACCAATTGCATATTTATTATGAACAAAGAACAGAAGAGAAGTCCAGCACAGGGACATGCCCTTTGACCCTCCAAGCCTGTACCAATCATCATGCTCTAAACTAAACTAAAAACAAACCTCCTGCCTCTATTTGCTCCATAACCGTCTATTCCCTCCCTATTCATGTAACCATCCAGATGCCTCTTAAATGTTGATAACATACCTGCTTTCACCACCCCTTCTGCCAGTGCATTCCAGGCTCCTCCCACTCTCTGCATGAAAAACTTCCCTCATACATCTCCCTTAAACTTTCTCCCTCTAACCTTGAACCTGTGTCCACTTGTAATTGAAACTTCATCCCTGGGAAAAAGCCTCTGACTACCCACCCTATCAATGCCTCTCATCATTTTGGAGACCTTTATCAGATCTCCTCTCAGCCGCCATCTTTCCAGTGAAAACAATCCTCTTCTCTTTGAGCTTTTCTCATCGCCAATGCCCTCAGCATCCTGGTGAACCTTCCCTGCACTAACCCCAAAGCTTCCACGTCCTTCTGGTAGTGTGGCAACCGAAACTACACACAAAATATCTGAATTGAGGGCAGTCCGAGACGGAAAGGAGATTGAGACGTTACAAGCATTTCTGGTGTCTGGCCACCAAGCATTATTGAGGCATTATTTTTACAATTGTATTTGGAATAGATTTGGAATAGATTAACTATGTGAGCCTTAATTATTTTACTTTGTAACTTCATTGTGAGAAGAATTGTTTAGTAAAGTTGGAAAAAAATTATAGGGGAGAGAAAGGAGAGGTTATCTTTTGAGTGTCCCCAGCCCTTCATTGTCCCTTTCTTCACCAGGGACAGTCCAATATGCTCCTTGTTAGAGGGAGCCAAGTTAGAATCTTGAGCATGTTATTTTGTTGTGATATTCAAAAAGCACTAGGAACTATGTTGTCTTACTCATGAACACATCATTTTACTTCATAGTTCACATCAATGAAAAAGGCACTTGCCAATGTATCTCTTGGATCTCTTACTGTCACAGAGGGCTGTGGAGGCCAAGTTGTTGAGTGTCTGTAAGACAAAGATAGGTTCTTGATTAATAAAGGGATCAAAGGTTCTGGGGAGAAGGCAGGAAAATGGAGTTCAGAAACATAATAGTCATGATAAAACGGCAGGGCAAACTTCATGGGCTGAATGGTTTCATTTTTCTTGTGGTCTTTTGGTCCCTCTGTCTTTCTGTTGGCTGGCTGTCTGTTTCTCTCTTTCTCTCTCTCTCTCTCTCTCTCAATATATTCTCACATTGGGCACAGCCCCTCAGCCATTGGAGCTGCCAATCACTGAGAGGTGAAGAGATTCCCATTGGACCTTCAGCATCAAGATCTCATCTGCTGCCCCTGATTGGATAACAATCCAGCTCCCTGGCTGTAACTCTGAAAATTATGATGGGTGGACCTAAAGCGTGGTGTGTGGACTTGGGAATTGGAACTATTCCCCACCCTGACTGAAAGTCCAATCCTCATTATTGTTCATTAAGCATTATTCCCTTTCCTGACTTAGTGGCCAGGCACCAGAAATGCATGTAACGTCTACACTTGAACCTATTTCGAGATGGTTTAGCCATGCACTACTGTCGAGCCAACAGCACTGAAGACATAAGGGAAGCAGTGGAATGCCATTGATTAATATATTGAAGTTGCCTAACGAGAGAGCGCTTTGCAAAATTTGTCAATGTCATCCTCAGAGTTTAACTGCATTCAGAGTAAGTGCTAATGATGTTGCAATCACTAACATGAACATAATATGGGGATGCCACTCAGCTGTACATTTGGAGGGTCTTTGTGTTATCACAAGCACCAAAACTTGCCTCTCCTTTGGTTAGTGCTCCTTAATAAAGCTCTTTATTACTTTGGATGATACCTTGAGGCAGGACAATTTCTGAAAACTTGTGCCAGGGATGTGAGGAACATTGCAGGGCCAGGCTTTGTTTTCCATCCATAATTACCTTGGGAGGGTGCAAGGTAGCTGCCTTCTTGACATATTTTGCAGAGCTTGGAGGTGAGTTGTTTGGGTCTATACCATCTTAGGAGCATTCAAAATCAAGTATTGCAATTATAAATGCAGTGCAAGACTTGCACTCCATTTGGTTACATCAAAAGGCAATACATTTTGACCTGCATGAGACAAAGTCAGTAATTGCTTCAAATGAGTTCAGGGAAAAGCGTATCACTAAAGTTTGGCTTTTAGGGGTACCATAGTATCCACTGAAAATTTGAGTGACGGTGTGGTGAGAGGAGCCCATCCCTAGTCCTGATGTCTGCCAGTGATCACAGTAATGTTGGGAGCAGCACTTTTGTTGAGACTTGTGCCCTTTTCTCGGTTAGAAACCCTGACTTACAGAACCGTCTCCCAATCAGATGGACCGGCAGGGTAGTCCCATTGGCACCATTTAGGACCTGTGGTCATTGCTGGGATTACAGGCATTCCCACTGTATTGAGGTAGCCAGAAAATTGTGAAGTCAGGAAGCCTTAGCCTCCTGAGGGTGAGGGAAGTGAAGCGGGATTGGGGTGTCGTCTTCTCTTTGCACACTATCGGATGGTCAAGGCCAACATTTACTGTAATAAGATCGCTGGGCTAGTAATTTAGAACCCCAGGCTAAGGTTGTGGTTCATGGGTTCAAATCCTGCCATGGCAGATGGTGACATTTGAATTCAGTAAAAAAACCTAAAATTAAAGAAGGCTAGTCTAATGGTGGCCATTGTTGATTGTTGTAAAAGCTCATCTAGTTCATTAGAGCCTTCATGAAAGGAAATCTGCCATTCTTTCCTGGTTTGGCCTACATGTGACTCCAAACCTACAGCAATGTGGTTGACTCTTTGAGGCAACATGGTAGCTCAGTGGCTGCCTCACAGCACCAGTGCCCTGGGTTTGATTCCAGCCTCAGGCAACTGTCTGTGTAGAGTTTGCACATTCTCCCATAATCCAAAGATGTGTTGGTCAGGCGAATTGGCCACATGGGAAACTACCCATAGTGTCCAGGGATGTGTAGGGTAGGTGAATTAGCCATGGGAGGTGTTGGGTTGCAGGAATAGGGTGAGATGCTATGCATATGGTCAGTGTGGAGCTGTTGGGCTGAATGGCCTGTTTCCCCACTGTAGGGATTCTATGATTCGATGACCATGTTTAGGTGCCTTGAGAGAGTGGTGGTGAGCTGCTTTCTTGAGTTGATGCAGTCCATGAATACACCCATTGTGGTGATAGGGAACTCTAACTACTGCACTAACCACCCCCACAGTAAGTGGATTCCATTGGCTTGCAGTAGATTCAAATCACATCTCATGATAAATAAATTTACAACAAATTGTGCTACAATTAGTCACAATTCTCATAGCTTGGGGGAAGACAGATACTAGTGGTAATGTTAATAGCTGGTAATCTTGAGTGATGATATACTGAGGTGAAATGAGTTCAAATCTCAAACAGCAGCCTGTGAGATTTCAATTCAATTAGTAAAATATAGAACACAAAGTTGGTTTCTGCAGTGATGACCAGAAACTATCAATGGTTGTTACTAAAAAAACTCTGTTTCCTGCTGGAAATCTGCCTTTCATTTAGAACATAGAACAGTACAGCACAGTACAGGCCCTTTGGCCCTCAATGTTATGCCAGACTTTTATTCTACTCTAAGATTAAACTAACCTACATACCCTTAATTTTACTATCTTCCATATGCCCATCCAAGAGTCACTTAAATGTCTTAATGTATCTGACTCTACTACCACTGCCAGTACCCACAACTCTCTGAGTAAAGAACCTACTTCTGACATCACCCCTAAACCTTCCTCCAATTGCCTTAAAATTATGCCCTTTATGATAGACATTTCAACCCAGGGAAAAAGTCTCTGGCTATCCACTCTATCTATGCCTGATCATCTTGTACACCTCTATCAAGTCACCTCTCATTCTTCTTCGCTCCAGTGAGAAAAGTCCTAGTTCCCTCAACCTTTCTTCATAAGGCATGCCCTCCAGTCCAGGCAGCATTCTGGTAAATCTCCCCTGCACTCTCTCTAAAGCTTCCACGTCCTACCTTATATGAGGTGACCAGAACTGAACACAATATTCCAAGTGTGGTCAAACCAGCAGCCTCTGGAGCTGCAGCATAACCTCACCACTCTTAAACTCAATCCCCTGCGAATTGAAGACAACACACTGTTGTACGCCTTCTTAACAACCCACTCAACCTGGGTGACAACTTTGAGGGATCAATGGACATGGACCCCAAGATCCCTCTGTTCCTCCACACTGCCAAGAATCCTGCCTTTAACTCTGTAATCTTTATTCAAATTCAACCTTCCAAAATAGATCACTCACAATTTTCCAGGTTGAACTCCATTTGCCACATATCAGCCCAGTTCTGCATCCTGTCAGTGTCCCATTGCAACCTACAACAGCCCTCCACACTATCCACCACGCCACTAACCTTTGTGTCATCGGCAAACTGACTAACCTTCTATTTCCTCATCCAAGTCATTTATAAAAGTCACAAATAGCAGAGGTCCCAGAACAGATCCCTGTGGAACACGACTGGTCACTGAGCTCCAGACTGAATACTTTCCATCTACCAGCACCCTCTGTCCTCTATGGTCCACCCAATCCTGTGTCCAGACAGACAGATCTCCCTGTAACCCATGCCTCCTTACTTTCTGAATGAGCCTACCACGGGAAACCTTATCAAAAACCTTGCTAAAATCCATGTACACCACATCCACTGCTCTACCTTCATCGAGGTGTTTTGTCACATCCTCAAAGAATTCAATAAGGCTTGTGAGGTATGACTTGCCCCTCACAAAGCAATGCTGACTACCTCTAATCAAACTATGGTTTTCCAAGTCATCATAATTCCTGTCTCTCAGAATCCTCTCCGATACTTTGCCTACCACTGACGTTAGTCCAGATCCGTGGCAATGTGGTTATCTTCTAACTGCCCTCTGAAATTATGGAATCATAGAATTCCTACAGTGTGGAAGCAGGCTATTCGGCCCAATGAGTTCACACCGCCCCTTCTGAAGCGTATCCCACCCAGACACTCTTACCCCTGTCCTATACCTGTATTTCCCATGGCTAACCCACAGAGTTTGCACATCCCTGAAGACTATGAGTAATTTAACCTGGCCAATCCACCCTAACCTGCACATCTTTGGTCCTGAAATGGTCTAACAAACCAGTTCAAGGTCAGTCAGGATGGGCAACAAATGTAGTGATGCCCACACTTCATGAAAGGATACCTCTTAGAGTCATAGAGTCACAGAGATGTACAGCACAGAAATAGACCCTTCAGTCCAACTTTGCCAACCAGATATCCTAACCTAATCGAGTCTCATTTGCCAGCACTTGGCCCATATCCCTCTAAACCCTTCCTATTCATGGATCCATCCAGATATCTTTCAAATACTGTTATTGTACCAGCCTCCACTACTTCCTCTGGCAGCTCATTCCATACACACACCACCCTCTGTGTGAAAAAGTTACTCTTGATGTTTAAACTCCCAAGTGTGGATTGATTGCGTTGGATTCATCACATCCCTTTGCAAACATCAAGACAAGGACTCGAAGACAAAAGGAGGAAAGTGCCCTTCAGAACCGAGCTGAAGTAAGTTGTTGTCAGACACAGATGCATTTTAATGAACAATGGACACCGCTAATGATTCACCAGCAATGTCATGATGGCAATCGGGAATCACAAACCTACCATCCTCATCATTCAACTAGTCAAGTAGTGGGCATGCTGCAGCCTTATGCCATCCATCATGATACAGAAACCCCACAAAGCCTGAGTTAGATTTTGTTGTGCGAGAGAAAGAGTCACCTTTCCTTTTAAAATGTGTGCAGGTGAAAAGAAATACATCTACTAAGTTCCTTACCTTTGGCTTTTTTATTTTCGTAAGGATCAACTCTCCCATAGAATTCTGCACAGCTCATTACCCCATCATATTGGTGAGAATATTTTCCCATCTTATTCAGCACGAGAAAGAAAACACAGAAGCCAAGTGAAATCAGAAGTCAACTTCCATTTTCATTGAAATTCAGTGTAAGGAAGACTTTAAGATGAATTTCCATCTGTCAGACAATGTGCCTTTTGGTCTGAGTGCTTTTACAACCGTCACCTTCAGACAGATACCCATTCCCGTAATGCAACATCCGTTAATTGTTTGAGACGGACAGACTGGCTCAATTCATGTTAGGTTTTATTTTGAATTTCCTGGCTTTCCTTTGACAAGTCACCTTTGGATATTTCAAATGCACAGTGAATGAAACACTTGCATTTGTAAAGTTTGTTCCTGACCGCTGGACGTCTGAAAGTGCCGTACAGTTAATGCAGTTTGAAATGCAGTCACTGTTGTCATGTCAGGAAGGCAGCATGTAACTTGTACACAGCAAGCAGCAACTTGATAAGGTGGAGCTTGTGATGTTGACCTGAAGTATTGACTATGAGAATGAATTGCCACAGAAAGCTGTGGAGGCCAGGTCATTGACTATATTTAAGATGGAGATAGATAGGTTCTTGATTGTCAAGGGGATCAAGGGTTACAGGGAGAAAGTGGGAGAATGGGGTTGAGAAACCTTTCAGCCATGAACGGCAGAGCAGACTTGATGGGCTGAATGGCCTAATTTCTGCTCCTATATCTTAAGGCATTATCATCTTAGAATGGGGGTAAATCTTTTATTCTTGCTCAAAACAGTACCATGAAATCTTTATACCCACCCAAACAGACAGATTGCTCTCTGTTTAAAATCTCAGCTGAAAGTGACTCCAACTCCAAAATGCCATGTTCCCTCAGTATTGTGCTGCCCCGGGTGTGAGTCTTGATTTTTATATTCAAGCCTTGGAGTGATGTTTGAGTCTGGAACCTGGTGATTCAGAATAAATAGCGTTACCAATGGAACCACAGTTGACAATAAACTGAAACCAGGCAGTCTGCATTAGACAGCCCCTTCCAAACCTGGGACCACTTTCATCTTGAAGGACAAGGGAAGCAGATACGTGGGAACACCTCCCCCCTGCCAGTTGTCTTCCAAGCCATTCAACATCCTGACTTGGAAATACATCACCGTTCCTTCATTGTCACTGGGTCAGAATCTTGTAACTTCTACCCTCGCAGCATTGCGGGTCTACCTGCAATGGTTCAAGAAGACGGTTCACTACCATCTTCTCTAGGGCAACGAGTGATGGGTAATAAATGCCAGTCAGTGATGTCTATGTCCCATAATTGAATGAAAGAACAAGATCGGTGAGTTCTGATCTTGAGGTGAAACTGTCCCTTGGATTTTTAACATAGAAGCTGACCGACCATGTCCAAACCCACTACTGTCTGCAGTAGGTCTGTTAGTCGCTAGAAATTGGCTCACACTCCAGTGAGAGACGAAGTGAGGTACTGGCTTGGGAGGTGGTGTTGGGGGTTTGGGGGGATGTGGAGATGGGGTGGATTGGGCTCAGGAAGCTTATGTGAACGTCTAGGCCATTCATATAAAAATGTCACTAAGAGAATGAGGAGAAAGACAAGGACTGATTCCTGTCTGCTGTTGGTCGTTGGAGCACAGAATGCCTTGGGGCAAGAATTAATTAAGATGGAATCCATTGAGCTTCTCAAGAGAATCTTCAATTCACATTTGAAACGGAGGAAGATAGCAAGAAAATAGTGCATGGGGCTTTGCTTGTGGATTATCTGTTGCTTGTCGGAAGGGATTGTGTCCTGCCAATAGCTACGTAGATTTGTATTGGCCTTTGATGTGGTCAAACAGGCAAAGGAACTTCACAAGGGCAATTTCAAGCAAAGCGTGGCTCTGAGCCTGTCACTCTGGGGACAGGTAAACAAAGCTCAGGCAAATTGGCAGAGTTTAGGAAACAAGCTGAAGGAGGAGAAAATCCAGAAATGAGGACCAAGATAGTACAAAGCCTGGTGAGCAAAGGTGAAGAGATTACAATGGCAGAGATCAGAACTGGGGGAACACAAAATTCTCAGATGATGTTGTAATAGTGTCCACTAGAACAACCGACAACACCTCGAGTGACTTCATCACCACATCTTGGTATTAATCTAAGTTAATGAGACCACATGGAGAAGGATGCCAACGAGAATTCTTTGGCAGAATGTCTTGATCAACAGAATACGTTTATTGCATATTACTGAACAGCTAGTTCTGTTACATCAGAGAGACCGTGCTAGTGTCCTGTGGAGCATCAGGGTAAACCACAGCTAATGAAACATTCTGGGAAGAGCAGACACACACACACTGGTTAGCTCCTCCCAGGAACACTGCTTCAGATCCTTATCTTGTGATAGCTGTTAACCCTTTCAGATCCTCATCATCATCAGCGGTCCCTCACAGACGAGGATGACTCTCTTCCACTGTCAGGGTGATCTGTAGATGGCTGTACAGACCGATGAAGCTAATGCAGGCTCTGTTATGCTTGGGGTAGGTGGTGGTCACGGGGAGGGGGTGGGTGGGGTGTTGGAGCGGCAGCACGCTCCTTTCCCTGTCTCCGCCCGGCTTCCGCTTTTTCCCCAAGTCTCGAGGTGCTTGACGCCGTCCCGGATGCTCCTCCCCCACTTTGGATGGTATGGGCCGGTGGTTCCCAGGTGTCAGTGGGAACGCACTTCCCCAGTGAAGCCTTGTGGGTACCCCTGAACCACTTCCTCTGTCCACCCGGGGCTCACCTGCCGTTTCGGAGCTGGGAGGAGAGCACCTGCTCGGGGAGTCTTGTGTCGGTCATGGGGATGATGTGCCCAGCCCATCACAGCCATTCAAGAGGGGGGCGTCAGTGCCTCATTGTTGGGGATGTTGAACTGGTCGAGGACATTGGTGTTGGTGCATTTGTCTCCCAATGGATTGGCAGGTTGTTGCACAGCAGTATTGTTGGGACTGGTCCAGTGCCTTGAGGTCTCTGCTGTGGACAGTCTGTGTCTACAAAGCCATATAGGAAGAAAGAACCACCACAGCTCTGTAAACCATGATCAGGTACTAATTTCATGAAACTACAGGTCATGCAGCTGAAGATAGGGGAGTGGACAAGGGATTTGAAAGCAAGGGTGAGATTTTTCAAATCAAGGCCTTGTTGGACCAGGTCAGTAAGTTCAGGGTACAATGGCAAAAAGGACTTAATGAAGGTTGAAATATCCTCAGGAGAGTCTGGGACAACAGGATATGAGGTCTCTGGAACAGTCAAGTTAATGTTGTTATGTTAGACTGATGAAACAAAAGACGGGGAACTCTGTGCACTAGTTACTCACCGTGGTAGCACCCACAATGCATGACAGAAAAGAAATAATGGAACTGTCCAGATGTAATATTTCAAGATGTATATGCTCATAAGACACCAGCACGAGGCAGGAGCTCACTCGAGTCATTCTTCTGAAAAAACTATTGACATTTGCCATTCTCAATAACATTAAGTCCTTCTTTGAAAGTCAAATACAGATAGGCTGCTCAGTCAGTCCAAAGTGAATCATTTATTTTCCAAATAGAAATTGAAATAGTCGGCACTTTCAGCCGGACTAAAATCACATTATTTCTCAAATAAAAGGGGAATAGCTGCCTTTAGGCTGCAACCTACTGAGGAAATATTAGCCTTCCTATTATCCCTGAAATAGCTCTTTCCTTACGGTTCTCTGTCACACACGGTTGTACAGAATGATTGTTTATTAATGCATGTTGAATAGGGTTGTGTCTCATGTTTATTTTGGCCAGTCAGCAAGAATTAAATGGAATGAGGGACAGCCTGGCAAAGAGATACCAATCTGTGTGAGAAAATTACAAAAATATTAGAAGTAAGGTAATATCCATTTATGACATCAAGATAATCAAATATCTTAACTGCTTTGAAACAAAAGCACATTTCCATTAATTGGTTGACTAACCTGGAAATTGTTGCTGCTGTTGCTGCTTCTGCACTTTCAAAGATTTGATTGAAGGTTGCTCCCAGACCTTGAGAGTTGGAAGGGAAACAGCTCAACTCCTGTTTGTGTGTACTCATTATGTGATCTGAATGTCTACGCGTTCTGCTATGGAGCAATTAGCATTCCTGCAATTTTTCATGGAATCCCTGAAATCCAATTTGGCCCAACAAGTCCATACTGACCCTTCAAAGAGTAACCCACCCATCCCCCTACTGTATCACTCTACATTTACCCCTGACTCAGGCACCTAACCTACGCATCCCTGAACACTAGGGGCAATTTAGCATGGCCAATCCACCTAACCTACACCTTTTTGGATTGTGGGAGGAAACCAGAGGAACACGCAGACACAGAGAAATGTGCAAACTCTACACAGACAGTCACCTGAGGTTGGAATTGAACCCAGGTCCCTGGCACTGTGAGGCAGCAGGGCTAACCACTGAGTCACCGTGCCACCCCACTTTCAAAGCAGTTTTAGAACTGATCTTGCCTATTCAAGAATGAAGTCCCCTTATCAAAGGAAAGGCATTGGAGTCAGTTCAGACAAGGTTCACCAGGCTGCTGCCAGTTAGAGGGCTTGTCTTATGAAGAGAGGTTTAGTAGGTTAGGAGGGTCTAGGACAACAGAGCATAATCTCAGAATAAGATATCACATACTTCAGACAAAGTTGAGGAGGAATTTCTTCTCTCAGAGAGTAGTGAATCTGTGGAATCCTTTACCACAGAGAGCTGTCAAAGCTGGATAATTAAATATATTCAAGGCTGAGATAGACAGATTTTTATCCAGTAAGGGGAATAAAGGATTATGGAGAAAAGGCAGGAAAGTGGAGTTGAGGATTGAAGATCAGTGTGATCTCATTGAATGGTGGAGCAGGTTGGAAAGGCTAATCTCTTACTTGTTGCTCGTACATCTTATAGTCTTATGGTCTAAATTGTCGAGCATTGCACACCAAGAATCACCTTTAAATAGCATCTTTCATGACCTCAGGACATCTCAAACACTACACAGCCAATCAAGTGCTTCCTGAAGTCATTGTTGTAACATACAGAAACCATGGTGGCTCAGTGGTTGGCACTGTTGCCTCACAGCACCAAGGACCTGGGTTCAATTCCCACCTTGGGCAACTGTCTGTATGGAGTTTGCACATTCTCCCCGTGTTTGTGTGGGTTTCCTCCGGGTGCTCCCATTTCCTCCCACAGTTCAAAGGTCATGCTAAGTTGCCCATAGTGTTAAGTGCATTAGTCAGGAGTGAATGTAGGGGAATAGGTCTGGGTGGGTTGCTCTTCAAAGGGTCGGTGTGGGCTTGTTGGGCCGAAGGGCCTGTTTCCACACTGTAGCGAATCTAATCTAAAAGCCCACAACTGCAATAAGATACTGGCCAGGTAATCTGTTTTTGTGAAGTTCTTTGTTGGGTAAGTAACGACAAGGCCATTGCATGACAGAGTGTTTGACTCACCTTCTGCATCCACTTCTTGGATGTTAGAGGCCAACTCATAATTTCAAAACTGAGATTTTGTCATAATGTTACGGGAGGACAGACTATTATTCACCAAAATCTCATTGACTACACTTCAAAATCTTGGGAATAGAGAGAAAAGCCATTCATAACTGGCATGTTTCCAAATGGTCAGTGAAGTTAACTGACCTGAAAGTAACCAGATTCACAGGGGTAAATGAATGTCTCATCCCAGGGACTGATGACAGAAAATGGACAAGTTAAGTCATGGGCTAATTACTCACATGCTAGTGTTCATCATCTGGAATGTATAGATCACCATGAAACCTTCATGTGTCCGCATATCAGAATGAAACTCCAGATATTGCTGGGACACTATCATCAAATGTTAATGTCACAGGTGGCCCTTTAATATTATCGCTAGACTGTTAATCCAGAGATCTGGTAATGTTCTGAGAACCTTGGTTTGAATCCTGCCAGAGCAGATGGTGGAATTTGAATCCCGATGCCTCGAATTCGGCGTCTAATGATGACAGTGAAACCGTTGTTCAATGTCAGAAAAACCCAACTGGTTCACTAAGGTGATTTAAGGAAGGAAACAGCCATCCTTTCGTGGTCTGGCCTACAGGTGACTCCAGACCCACAGCAATGTGGTTAACTTTTAACTGCCGTCAGAGCAATTAGGGATGGGGAATGAATACTGACCTGGCCAGTCATCCCCAGGTCCTGTGAATGAAGAGGAAAAAGGAGTCCACACAGCCCCTCTGCCTGCATAGTTTGAATCCCTCGTGCTAATCTCTGCTTCCCCCCCCCCCCCCCCCCCCCCGCATATCCCTGCACGCAGTTGCTATGCAATGCTCCACTGTGTGGCTCAGTTGAACCTGCCTCCACCACATGTCCATGCAGTGCATTCCATACCCTCACTGGGTGAAAAGATTTCTCCTCACAGGACCCTTGTTTCTTATGCACATTGCTTTAAGTTTATGGCAAAAACAAAGAAATTGCTGAGAAACTAGCAGCATCAGTCGAATGTGAAACTAGCGCGGAACAGGTGGCATTTACGCTGAGCATGTGGAATGGTATTGGGGGTGTGGGTAAAGGAGTGACTCAAATAGTTGGAGATACTCCTTGAGAAAGAGAGAAAGGATAATCAGACAAAGGGATTGCTGGTGTGAAGCTGGAGAGAGATAATGTTAATTGGGTGCTACTGGGAATATATTCTCTCATTCTTTTCTCTTTTAGGAGCAGGAACAGCTTCTCCCTATCTTCCCATGTCCGCCCACTCGCGAGTTTGAAAATCTGTATTAAATCTCATTCTTTTGCTGTCGAAGGAAAAAAGTCCAAACTTCCTCCATCTATTAATTTAATTAATTTAACTTTGAAATTTGTCACAAAGAAAGGATTGAAACTACTATATTGAAACTATTGCATCACAGACATGTGAAAGAATAACAGGGAAACTCTGAAAACATGCGTGTGTGCGCACTCATGCATGTGTGCATGTGTGCATGTGTGTGTGCATGTGTGCATGTGTGTGTGCATGTCTGTGTGTGTATCTGTATATATGCACATGCATGTGCATTTGTGCGTATATGTCTGTGTGCGCACGCACGTGTCTATGTGTGTGTGTGTCTGTGTGTATGCAAATGTGTATGTGCATTTGTGCATGTCTGTGTGTGTGTGCATGTGTGTTTGTGTGTATGTACATGCATATGTGTATGTGTGTGTGTGTGCATATGCATGTGTGTATTTATGTGTGTATGTGTGCGTGCATGAGTTCACTTACCTTCCCAACCGGCTCTGCGCTCTGACTTCACTTCCGCCCAGCTCCCGCCGCTCTCTGCTGCCATGATGTGGGAGGTCAATGACTCTGGTGTATCTGGCTCGTATACCTGTGGAAAGTGTGTGCACGTTCAGCTACTGACAGAGCATATCGCAGCACTGAAGAAAGAACTCGAGGACCTTAGGCTCATTCGAGAGAACGAGATCTTTCTGGACAGGACCTCCAGTGAGGTTATTACATCGACCATACCAGAAGAGAGCAGAAGAGAGCAAACGATGAGGAAGGCAGAGAGGAGACAGGTGCAAGAGACCCCGGGGGAAGTACCTGTCAGGAACAAGTTGAATCTTTTGGAAACAGTAGAGACAGATGACACTGCCAGTCCGCGAGGCAGCCAGATCTGTCAATCAAAAGTTGGCGTGGTGGCAGAGTCGAGGAGCCGTGGTGATAGGGGACTCCATAGTGAGAGGAACTGAACGGGGTTTCTGTGGCAACAGGCGGGATTTAAGGATGGTGTGTTGCCTTCCTGGTGCCAAGGTTAAAGACATCACTGACAGAGTGCAGGAAATCCTCAAGGACGAAGGTACATGTCGGCACAAATGATGTTGGGAAGAAGAGGAGGACATTCTATAGCGGGCTTTCGGAGAATTAGGAAGAAGGCTGAAAAGCAGGACATCCAGAGTGGTTATCTCCGATTTGCTTCCAGTTCCTCGGGCTGGAGAGGCCAGAAACAGGGAGACAATGAACTTGAATGTGTGGCTGGGGAACTGGTGCAGGAAGCAAGGATTTAAATTCTTGGCTCACTGGGGTATGTTTTGTGGTAAGCATAAATTATACAAAAGAGACGGTTTGCACCTTAATGGGTTGGGGACCAGCATTCTGGCAGGCAGGTTTGCTACTGCAACACAGCTATGTTTAAACTAAGTAGCGGGGGGGGGGGGGGGGGGAGGGGACAAATTGGGTGTTTAATAAAGGAAATTGAAGGGAAAGTTAGAACAAGAGAAGTCAAGAAAGACAACGGTATCAATGAAGCAGAAAACTCAAAAAGGGATCATGCCGTAAGGTTGAGTGAAATAGGAGTTGATAGGAAAGGTGAGGACAGTAACAAATTAAAAATACTATATATGAATGCATGAAGTATTAGAAATAGATGGATGAGCTTGAGGCTGTTTTGGAAATTGGCAGCTACAATATTCTGGGGATAACTGAGACGTGGCTTCAAGTGGACAAGGCCTGGGAAATGAATATTCAAGGCTATACGTGCTGTCGTAAGGACAGACTGAAGGGCAGAGGGGGTGGGGTGGCCCTGTTGGTAAGGGATCATATTCAGTCCCTTGCGCGGGGGGACCTAGAATCAGGGGATGTAGAGTCAGTGTGGATAGAGCTGAGAAATTCTAAGGGTAGAAAGACCCTCTTGGGAGTTATCTACAGGCCCCCAAACAGTAGTCTGGATGTATGGTGTAAGTTGAATAAGGAGCTGAATTTGGCCTGTCGCAAAGATATTACTACAGTTGTTATGGGGGATTTTAACATGCAGGTAGACTGGGAGAATCAGGATGGTATTGGACCTCAAGAAAGAGACTTTGTGGAGTGCCTCCGAGATGGATTCTCAGAACAGCTGGTGCTGGAACCTACCAGGGAGAAGGCAATTCTGGATCTGGTATTGTGCGACGAGCCAGAATTGATCAGGGACCTCGAAGTGAAGGATCCATTAGGAGGTAGTGACCATAATACAATAAGCTTCAATCTGCAATTTGAGAGGGAGAGGGTACAATCGGAAGTGACAATATTTCAGTTGAATAAAGGGAAATATGGAGCTATGAGGGAGCAACTGGCCAAAGTTCAATGGTGCAATACCTTAGCAGGGATGACAGTGGAGGAACAATGGCGGATATTTCTGTGTATAATGCAGAGGTTGCAGGATCAGTTCATTCCAAAAAGGAAGAACGATCCTATGAGGAGGCAGGGTGGCCATGGCTGCCGAGGGAAGTAAAGAAACATATAAAGTTAAAAGGGAAAAAGTATAACATAGCAAAGATGAGGGGAAAGCGGAGGACTGGGAAGCTTTTAAAGAACAACAGTGGATTATTAAGAAGGAAATACGCAGAGAAAAAATGAGGTATGAAGGTAAACTGGCCAAAAATATAAAGGAGGATAGTAAAAGTTTTTTTAGGTATGTGAAAGGGAAAAAAATGGTTAAGACTAAAATTGGGCCCTTGAAGACAGAAACAGAGGAATATATTACGGGGAACAAAGAAATGGCAGAAGAATTGAATTGGTACTTCAGATCTGTGTTCACTGGGGAGGACACAAGCAATCTCCCTGAGGTAACAGTGGCTGAAGGACCTGAACTGAAGGGAATTTATATTTGCCAGGAATTGGTGTTGGAGAGACTGTTAGGTCTGAAGGTTGATAAGTCCCGGGGCCTGATGGTCTATATCCCAGGGTACTGAAGGAGGTGGCTCGAGAAATCATAGATGCGTTGGTGATTATTTTCCAGAGTTCCAATAGATTCAGAATCAGTTCCTGCAGATTGGAGGGTGGCTAGTGTTGTACCACTTTTTAAGAAAGGAGTGAGAGAGAAAGCAGGAAATTATAGACCAGTTAGTCTGACCTCAGTGGTGGGAAAGATGCTGGAGTCAATTATAAAGGATGAAATTACGACACATTTGGATAGCAGTAACAGGATAGGTCAGAGTCAGCATGGATTTATGAAGGGGAAATCATGCTTGACTAATCTTCTGGAATTTTTTGAGGATGTAACTCTGAAGATGGACAAGGGAGATCCAGTGGATGTAGTGTACCTGGACTTTCAGAAAGCCTTTGATAAAGTCCCACGTAGGAGGTTAGTGAGTAAAATTAGGGCACATGGTATTTGGGGCAAAGTACTGACTTGGACTGAAAATTGGTTGGCTGACAGGAAACAAAGAGTAGTGATAAACGGCTCCCTTTTGGAATAGCAGGCGGTGACGAGTAGGGATCAGTGCTAGGACCGCAGCTTTTTACAATATATATTAATGATATAGAAGATAGTATTAATAGTAACATTAGCAAATTTGCTGATGATACAAAGCTGGGTGGTAGGGTGAAATGTGAGGAGGATGTTAGGAGATTACAGGGTGACCTGGATAGGTTGGGTGAGTGGACAGATGCATGGCAGATGCAGTTTAATGTGGATAAATGTATGGTTATCCACTTTGGTGGCAAGAATAGGAAGGCAGATTACTACCTAAATGGAGTCAAGTTAGGTAAAGGGGCAGTACAGAGAGATCTGGGTGTTCTTGTACACCAGTCAATGAAGGTAAGCATGCAGGTACAGCAGGTAGTGAAGGAAGCATGCTGGCCTTCATAACACGATGGATTGAGTATAGAAGCAAAGAGTTTCTTCTGTAGCTGTACAGGGCCCTGGTGAGACTGGACCTGCAATATTGTGTGCAGTTCTGGTCTCCAAATTTGAGGAAAGACATTCTGGCGATTGAGGGAGTGCAGTGTAGGTTCACGAGGTCAATTCCTGGAATGGCGGGACTATCTTATGTTGAAAGATTGGAGCGACTGGGCTTGTATACCCTTGAGTTTAGAAGACTGAGAGGGGATCTGATTGAAATGTATAAGATTATTAAAGGATTGGACATTCTGGAGGCAGGAAACATGTTTCGCTGATGGGTGAGTGCCGAACCAGAGGACACAGCTTAAAGATAAGGGGTAGGCCATTTAGGACAGAGATGAGGAGAAACTTCTTCACCCAGAGAGTGGTGGGTGTGTGGAATGCTCTGCCCCAGAAGGCAGTGGAGGCCCAGTCTCTGGATTCATTTAAGAAAGAGTTGGATAGAGCTCTCAAGGATAGTGGAATCATGGGTTATGGACATAAGGCAGGAACAGGATACTGATTGAGGATGATCAGCCACGATCATAATGAATGGTGGCGCAGGCTCAAAGGGCAGAATGGCCAACTCTTGCACCTATTGTCTATTGTCTATTGTCTTAACCAATCAATGGGATGGTGTAGCTTTCTTGTCTGAAATGGTGTAGCTCTGTCATCCATTGTCCAGGCTGTCAGTTATCCTGCTGCAATGTTAACACCTCTGTTCATTGCTTACTGTCATCTGATATTAGAATCCGACAGTACACAATGAGGCTATTTGGTCCATCACGAATATTAGTTCCTTCAACTTCTGTTGCTTCATAGGCTTGGAAATATTTTTCACTTCAATGCAAGTTTGAAAGTTCCTCGTGAATCTGCTTCCAGCACACTTTCAGACAAACCATTTCAGCTCACCACACCTGACTGTATAAAATAAAAACACGTGGTGTATACCTCCTGGTTCTTTGGGATATCAGTTTAAATCTGCATCTTCTGGTTTCCAATCCCCTGGTGAAACCATTAACTCCTCTGTGGCTTGGTGAAAACTGATGATCATTTAAACAGTCGTGCATTATGTCCCTTTCTGCTTTGAGAACAACCTCTTCTCCAATGACTGTCATCCCTTCCTTCTGTTAGCATTCTGGACCTTACGCTCTGGAATTCTTTCCAGACACCAGTCTGCATCCCCACCTTTCTGTCTTTTTCAAGCTGTTTCTTCAAATATTCCCCCTTGAGCAAGCTTTTACATAAAAGCTAACCAACTAATTAGCTAACTAACCAACTAACTATTGAACATAAGGAGCAGGAGTAGGCCTTTCTGCCTCTTGAGCCTGCTCCCCCATTCAATACAATTATGGCTGATCTCATCTCAGCCTCAACTCCACTTTTGTGCCCACTCTCCATAGCCTTTCACCCATTACTAACTAAAAACCTGTCTCACTCCTTCTTAAATTCACAAAATGTTCCAACATCCACTGTAGTCTGGGGAACTGAATTCCACAGATTCACAACCCTTTGAGAGAGCTAAATTTTCCTCATCTCTATGTTAAATCTGCTACCCCTTATCTTAAAACTATGAGCTCTTGTTCTAGATTGAAATAGAGTAGTATTTGTGTGCAAATTTAATATTTCTACAAGAGCTTGCTATCTGATTGTTTTTGAGGAATGGCATAGTATACCAAGGAATGCAAGTGTCAGTCTTGAAATCAACTGGATAAATACTGGGGAAATAAAAATTGAAGTAACTGTGGATGCTGGAAATCAGGAACAAAAAAGTTCATCTGCGGAAGGATCACTGGACCTCAAGCATTAACTCTGATTTCTCCTCACAGATACTGTCAGACCTTAGATTTCTTACAGTATGGAAACAGGCCCTTCGGCCCAACAAGTCCACACCAAAGCGCAACCCACCCATACATTTACCCCTTTCACCTAACACTACGGGCAATTTAAGCATGGCCAATTCACCTGACCTGCACATCTTTGGACTGTGGGAGGAAACCAGAGCACCCGGAGGAAATCCACACAGACACGAGGAGAATGTATAAACTCCACACAGACAGTCGCCTGAGGCAGGAATTGAACCCAGGTCTCTGGTGCTGTGAGGCAGCAGTGCTAACCACTGTGCCACCATGCCGCCCAGCAATTTCTGTTCTTGTTGTTAAATACTAGGGAGCTTTGCTAAAAGGTGGTCAGTCTGTATACATAGATTCCCACCTCGCATTGGCATTCAATTTTGCATGGAACATAAAGGTCTGAAAAAGAGAGGCAGACAGATAAGAATTTTGTGAGGTATGAAATGCAAGACAGAAAAATACAGAGAGGAAGGAAGACATGGGGAATGAACAGGAACTGCATGCTGTACAAAAGAGAAAAGATCAAATCAGACAAAACACACGCACACACACACACACACAAACGAAGGAAGACAGCTAGAAACACAACATAATTGACATCTCTCTGAATTCTCAATATCTCCTCACTGTGCGCATGCAGGGAAAAGGCTAAGACCAACAAAATGCCCCATTATTCATTCGAGATACTTATTATTTCACAAATAGTTCACAAAGGTTGCAATGAGTAGTATTTTCAAAGTATTTACGATATGAGGGGGAACCTCATGTGAGGCCACTGGAACTGAACCCAGAGATCAGCAAGAAGTATAATAATGAGTATGACATTAATAATTGATACAGGCAAAAAGAGATTGCAAGAGGATTGAGAGACAGGTTATCTAATTGGGAATAACCAATTTAACCTTGAGGCTTCAATCTATCCAAGCCAGATGGAAGCAAAGCTTTTTTGCTATAACTGCTAAAACCTGTACCTACCAGAATTCCAGGTATTCTTCAGTTGTTCCTGACTGGAAATCATTCATCAGCTGGAACTTCGAGAATAGCTGATCTTACTAAGAGGAATCCCATTTCCTTTTGAATCATTTCAGCCACTGACAAATGGATCTGGGTCAGTTATTGCTTTCGAAAAGAAAAATGCCTCAGTGACTGGCCAAAGGTTGTTGATGATCCTTCTGGAGATAGGCACACCTGAAAACCGAGTAAGTTGATATTTTTATTCAGCCAGTGGTCCATCACTGATGCCAGAGAAGTATTACAGACGGACAATCACTATCAACTTTAATCTGCTTTGTACACTACATGACACTTTGCTTCAAGAGAAAACAAATGACAGAATATTCCCAAAGATTTACGATTCCTCCTGGACAAAAAGTAATTTTGACAATTTTGAGATTCCATTCCTTTTCTCTTTTATGATTCACTTCTTTGTATCAGTAAAGTCGTGGGGAGCAGTTAGTTCTTCACAATTGCTTGATGAAGTATATACCTTTTTCAATGCTGTTTAATCTTCTTTAATTCCTGCATCTCTGGTGACAGTATAAATTGTGCTCCAGTTTGACCAATGTCCTATGACGAAGTAAGGAATCTCCTGCATTTATGTAGCACCTTACAAGAAACCCCAAAACGCTTTACAGCCAATGAAGTGTTTCTGAGATACAGTCACTTTTGTAATGCAGGGAAGACTTTGAACCCAGAGTTCGAATTTGACCCCAGATTATTATGTATTTTAGACCCTGAATTACAAGCACTGAATACTTGCATTTATACATTAGTCATTAGTACGTCATAAATTGTTTCACAGAAGTTATAGAACAAAGTCTGACACTGAGCCAAACAGTGAAGTCTTAAATGATATAAAGCTATAAAGGTGACTTAAAAATCAGGGAGGTAGGGATGCAGAGAAATTTAGACAGAGAGTTCCAGAGCGTATGGTCTGGATGCTAACAGGAGTCAGGGGTGTCAGCTATGTATATTGAGATTGTTCTCTTTAGGTGGTACTGAGAGTGTGCTACACTGTCGAGGGTGCCTCTTTCCAATAAGGAGTTAAATCAAGGCCCCAGCTGCATGGACACTAAAATCTCCCCAGCATAATTCCAGAGAAGAGCAAGGAAATTATATCCAGTGTCCTGGCCAATATCCATGTCTCAATCAATAGACAAAAAGTATCATTATTTGATCACTATCAGATTGTTGATTATAGGATCTTGCTGTATATAAATTGACTGTTGTATTTACTATGTTACAACAGTGGTCACATGGCAAAAACAATTATTAATTTCCCTTTGTGTTACCATTGCTGAACTCTCCACTCTCAATATCCTGGGGTGTACAAAGTTAAAAATCACACAACACCAGGTTATAGTCCAACAGGTTTAATTGGAAGCACTAGCTTTTGGAGAGCTACTCCTTCATCAGGTGGTTGTGTGTACATGCATATGTGTGTGTGTGTGTGTGTGTGTGTGTGTGTCTGTGTCTGTGTGTACGTGCATGCACATGTGTATGTGTGTGCTCACACACGTGTATATGTGTGTGTGTGTGCGCTCATATGTGTGTGCATGTATGTGTGTGTGTGTATGTGCACGCGCGTGCGAGTTTTTTGATTTTAGGAAACCTTGTTGATTTATTAATTGTTCCTCCCAGCAAAAATAAGTAGCTACATTTTTATTGGGAAGAGGTATAACCGCAGGCAAAATGAATTTAAACCTTTGTTGTGACTAACCAAAGAGATTGAACAGAAAGGAATAAGTTCACCTGTTCTCACATAGTCACAACAGGTCACTGGACCATTCTCAGACAATGGTACCAGGAAATATGGGGCAGGTAAATGCCATTGAGTACAGCTCAGTCATCACCGAGGTTAAATTGTGGAACAAGGTGGAAGGGGTGATAGGTCTGTTGCTTCCAAGAGCCAAGGAATGTTTTAAATGACCAAATCTGGGAGTGAATGGAGTGTTAGACTGAGGACAATCAAATACACTGTTCAAACTGTGGGAATGAGATTATATGGAGTCAAGGAGACAAAGTAATGACCTTATAGGACTGATGGTATTATCTCCTGACTTCAGTAGATCCCATGCCAGGTGGACGAGGAGGAGAATGGGAATCCCATTGTGTGGCCATAGATACGATACAATATGAGCCACCACAGCTTCACCGTACCTTGCAGTGGGATAAGTGTCCCTTCATCGTGTAGAAGATTTATTTGTCATTGATTCTAATACAGTCAAGTTGCAGCATTGTATAACAATGGATTGTAGTGAAAGAATTCTGCGCAAATATCAAGAATAAGTTGGTTTAACCAATTAATGGGATGGTGTAGCTTTGAAATGTTTACTGGTTGTGTAAGTGGCAAGACTTCCTGTCTGGGTTGGAAATCTGAACTAAAAATTTGAAATTCTGTACGTACTCACCAATATGAAGCATTCCTATAACATGCCAAAAAGTTGCCATGACCTGGCAACATCAGTAGAGAGAGAAAGAGTTAACATTTCAGGCAGAAT
Source organism: Chiloscyllium punctatum (assembly GCF_047496795.1). Taxonomy (NCBI): domain Eukaryota; kingdom Metazoa; phylum Chordata; class Chondrichthyes; order Orectolobiformes; family Hemiscylliidae; genus Chiloscyllium; species Chiloscyllium punctatum. The sequence goes on from NC_092752.1 coordinate 6,463,039, forward strand.
AAGGTATCACATGTTTAATACAAAGATGAAAAGGAATTTATTCTCTCATAGTGAATCTGTGGAATTCTTTATTATAGAGGCTATTGAGGCTGGCTCATTAAGTATATTGAAGGCTGAGATAGATGTTTAATCAGTTAGAGAATTGAGGATTATGGGGAAGAGGCAGGAACATGGAGCTGAGGATTATTAGATTGGCCATGGCTTCCTTGAACAGTGGAGCAGACTCAATGGGCTAAATGGCCTATTTCTGTTTGCGTCTATGATCTTATGGACCTCCACAATCCGGAAATCTACAGTTTGGAAACACCAATTATCAAGGTTCGTTTTTGAGAAGACCATTGATGTCACCATCAGAATTTTCACACAATTCCTTGGGAGCTGGAACATGGATTACACAGTATTTTCTCAAGTGAACTTTGTTTTAATATTCCTTTATGATGTTTTATCATTGCTTTATGTTTCAGGTAAATATTTATATTCACAATCTTTTTGGCATCATTCTCTTGTAGTTAAGCATTCTAGTATTAATGCCGAGGAGTTGGTTAGCTTAGTTGGCTGGACAACTGGTTTGCAAAGCTGAGTGATACAGACAGAAGTTCAACTTCTGCACCAGCTGAGGTACCATGAAGACCCTACGCTCTCAACCTCACTCAATGCATGGTCACTCACAGGTTAAACCATGAGCACTCATCTCTTCAATGAGAGAGCTGTCCTCTGGGACTATAACAACTTTACTTCTACCTGTATAATCCAGGAAATTTCAAACTCCAGAAATGAGTCTACCCCAAGCACTCTGAACCGGAGAGTTGACACTGTGCCCATTTTCACCGACTTTATCTGAGAGAAGTTCATTTTTGCACCTAAATACCTGACGCTGTTTAAACACCTTTTGATCTGTGCACAGTAAGGACCTGAAGGTGCTGAGTCAGTAGATGTGAAGCTAGAAAAGCACAACAGGTCAGTCAGCAGCCGATGTGCAAAACCCTTTGTCAGGACTGCCAGACCTGCTGTATTTCACCAGCTTCCCATCTATTCACCCCGATGATCTGTAGCTCCTTGTTTGCTATGATCTGCCTGCACTGCTCACAAAACAAAACTTTTTGCTGTACTTAGGTACACGTGACCACAATAAATCAAATCAAATTGATGGAGAAGAACTGTGGATGCTGAAAATCAGAAACAAAACAGAAATGGCTGGAAAAGCTCAGGAGGTCTGGCAGCACCTGTGGAGAGAAAGCGGAGTTAACATTTTGAGACAAGTGACCCTTTGTTTTGAGGAATCGTGATTGGACCCAGAATGTTATCACAGATTTCTCTCCACAGATGCTGCCAGAGCTGCAGAGGTTTTCCAGCCATTTCTGTTTTGTTCCACTTTTGGACCTGCGCCCTGTATTCACGAATATGTTGTATTATCCACTTGATTCCTGCAATTCTTGAATATCACTTCAAAGGAAATGAGATTGAAAGATCGATTTAGAAACTCTTTGTGAGAGGTTAGAGCCAGTCCATGTTTTAAAAGTAGATTTTTTTTGGCCAGTCGAAAAATCTCAGATTCTTTAATTACTCTGAGCAGCTTGTGGAGGGCTCTTGGGCCTTGTTCAATGTCCAGCCCGAATTACAACAATGTGAGTGTCATGTCATTATAATTATAGTGACTCAGTTGGTAGCACACTTGCCTTCGAGTCAGCAAATTTTGGTCTCAAGTTCTGCTTCAGGATTGAATCTATAAATCAAGGCTAACACTTTGAGGTTGTACTGAGAAAGATAGAGGTGTTTTCTGTCCCATAAGGTAGCTGTGAACGAAATTGTGATGCTATATTGAGGCAGAGCCTGGAGCTCACCAGCGTGTCCTTGCCAATATCTGACCTTCAATCACGTCACAAATACGGTGTGCCGTAATGGTCTCCTTACTGAAGAAGGAATGTAAATGTATTGACAGGGTAAATGCTGTCAGGATGAAAGAGTCTCGGACCAGAGGGCACAGTCTCAGAATAAAGCTACACCAACTGAAGACTGAGATGAGGAGGGATCTCTTTTGTCAGTGGATTGTGATCTGCTTGGAACTCCTTCCCATGTGGGGGGTACAGTCCTTGTGTATATTTAAGGCTGAGACAGAGATGCTCGATCAGTTGGGGAATCAATGGTTACAGACAAAGGGCAGGAAGGTAGATGTGAGGTGTGTCAGATCAGTTGAGTGGGGGAATAGGCTTGAGGGACTGAGAGGCCTGTTCCTGTTCCTATTTCTGATGGTCTTACGGTCTTACGGCATTGGAGAGGTTCAGAGTCAATATTCTAGATTGATACCTCAGTGACAGTGTAGTCTTACAATGACAATTGAGTTGACTAGGCTTGTTTCCATTGGAGTTTGGAAGAGGGAAGGGCATGTGATTGAAATTTGTAAGGCAGCAGTGCTAACCACTGAGCCACCATGTTGCCTGAGTGATATTGTAATGAAAACAGCCAGTTTTTGTTTCGCTGAGAGGGAAACATGAATCATAACGTGTGAGGTGTGTAAACGTGTGATTGCATTCTCTGTTGGGTTTTGATGTAGCTAGGACAAATGTTCGGCACAACGTCGTGGGCCGAAGGGCCTGTTCTGTGCTGTATTGTTCTATGTTCTAAATCAGCACAGTAAGTTTCATCACTTAACTCGAGAGCTGTGCCATCAACCATGGAGGCTCCAAACCCTGAAATTCCATCTGTAAATCCCTCTAACTACCTCCCCTCTTTTTATATTGTTCCTCTCTGTCTTCTGCATTGATCAACCCCCTGTCCTATTATCTCCTTCGGTGGTTTGGTATCAAACCTCTTGTTAACATGCCTTGGAGAATGCTTCACTATATTAGAGGCACCATATAAATGCAGGTTGTGTTTGTTGCATTCACATAATGACATGAGCAAACTCTATCTGTTTGACAAGCTCACAATTCAGACAGGCCATTGCCTCAATGTCAGAGAGGGACATATGGACTATGATGAAGGAGATCCTGAGGGGCATCAACTCCCTAAACCAATTAATAATGAGGGATTACAGGTTTAGGAAATTAAAAGCAGCTTATTTCAGTTTGGTCATCTCCTGTCTTAGTGTAAAGAAAGCTAATAAAGTTTTTTATGATTCGGAGATGCCGGTGTTGGACTGGGGTGTACAATCACCTGATGAAGGAGCGTCGCTCCGAAAGCTAGTGTGCTTCCAATTAAACCTGTTGGACTATAACCTGGTGCTGTGTGATTTTTAAAGTTTTTTTATGAAATGCTTGAAGGAAGATCGAAGAAACATTAAGCCCAAGATGATCTGTCTTTTCTTCAAAGGTCAATCATCATTGCTTTTATCTAATGTGACTGTTTTCGAGTCAGAAGTGTATGCAACAGGGGACATAGAAAAGACAAACTTGTATTTCCAGCGTGCTTTGCAAAACCTGAGGACAAATCAGATTACTTTTGTAATGGAGTCACTGTTGGAAATGTGGAGGAGAAGCACAGCAAAGCCACACAAAGAACAATGTCGTATGACAGGATAATCCACTGATAGTGGTTCCGGGATAGCTATTGACCAAACATGGCGAAGAACGCCTTACTCTTTTCAAAATCGTTCCATGAAAACATTTGTGTTTCCCTATGCAGGCTTCAGTTTAAAGTCTTGTCTGAAAGACTTCGGCTTGGGCGTTCAAATAAAAATACTGCAGATGCTGGAAATCTGAAATAAAAATGCTGGAGAATCCCAGCAGGTCCAGCAGCATCTATGGAAAGAGGAACAGAGTTAATGTTTCAATAGACAATAGACAATAGACAATAGACAATAGATGCAGGAGTAGGCCATTCAGCCCTTCGAGCCTGCACCGCCATTCAATATGATCATAGCTGATCATTCCCAATCAGTATCCTAGTTCAGCGTGACTCCACTTGATTGAGTTTTTTGAAGAAGTAACAAAGAGAATTGATCAGGGCAGAGCAGTAGACGTGATCTATATGGATTTCAGTAAGGTGCTCGACAAGATTCCCCATGGGAGACTGGTTAGCAAGGTTAGACCTCATGGAATACAGAGAGAACTAACCATTTGGATATAGAACTGGCTCGAAGGTAGAGGGTTGGTAGTGGAGGGTTGTTTTTCAGACTGGAGTGGAGTGCCACAAGGATTGGTGCTGGTTCCACTGCTTTTCGTTATTTATAAAAATGAATTGGATATGGTCATATGATCATAGTTAGTAAGTTTGCAGATAACACCAACATTGAAAGTGTAGTGGATGGCGAAAAAGGTTACCTCAGATTACAACAGGATCTTGACCAGATGGGCCAGTGGGCTGAGTTGTGGCAGATGGAGTTTATTTTAGAAAAATGCAAGGTGCTGCATTTTGGAAATGTAAATCAGGGCAGGATTTATACACTTAATGGTAAGGTCCTAGGGAGTATTGCTGAACAAAGAGACCTTGGAGTGCAGGTTCGTAGTTCCTTGAAAGTGGAGTCACAGGTAGATAGGATAGTGAAGAAGGCGTTTGGTATGCTTTCCTTTATTGGTCAGAGTATTGAGTACAGGAGTTGGGAGGTCATGATTCAGCTGTGCAGGACATTGGTTGGGCCACTTTTGGAATATTGTGTGCAATTCTGGTCTCCTTGTAAAAAGATTCATAAAGATGTTGCCAGAGATGGAGGATTTGAGCTATACGGAGAGGCTGAACAGGCTGGGACTGTTTTCCCTGGAGCGTTGGAAGCTGACGGGTGTCCTTATAGAGGTTTACAAAATCATGAGGGGCATGGATAGGATAAATAGACAAAGTCTTTTCCCTGGGATGGGTAAGTCCAGAACTTGAGGGCATAGATTTAGGGTGAGAGGGGAAAGATATAAAAGGGACCTAAGGGGAACTTTTTCACACAGAAAGTGGTGCATGTACAGAATGAGCTGTCAGAGGAAGTAGTGGAGGCTGGTATAATTACAACTGGCATCTGGATGGGTATATGAATAAGAAGGGTTTAGAGGGATATGGGCTGGGTGCTGGCAGGTGGGACTAGATTGGGTTGGGATATCTGATCGGCATGGACGAGTTGGACTGAAGGGTCTGTTTTCATGATTTTATGACGCTAAGAGAGATCATGTGACTGTGATCAAAGACAGTCAGCCTGTTTGAACCACATGAAAACACATTCATCAGGCTCTGGGTGGGACTTGAACCCAGAACTTGTGGTTCAGAAGTTCTGTTGAATATGCAGTGGAGGGAAGGTCAATCTCAGCTTGCAAAACAGAATTGGATGAGCACCAGAAAGGATTCAGGGTTATACAGAAAGGTTGGAGGGAATGGGACTAATTACATTTCTCTTGCATAGCTATGGTGTGGGATCATCTCACAATGTGGCACGGTGGCTCAGTGGTTAGCGCTGCTGCCTCACAGACCCATGTGTGATTCCAGCCTTGGGTTACTGTCTGAGTGGAGTTTACAAGTTCTCCCCGTGCCTGTGAGGGTTTACTTTGTGTGCTCTAGTTTTCTCCCACACCCCAAAGATGTGTCGGTTAGGGGGGATTGACCATGTTTAATTGCCCCAGAATGTCCAGAGGTGTGTAGGCTAGGTGGGTTAGCCCTGGGAAATGTAGGATTACAGGGATAGGGTAGGGAGGTGGGTCTGAATCAGATGTCTTCAGAGGGTCAGTGTGGACTCAATAGGCTGAATGGTCTGTTTCCATACTCTAGGGATTGTGTGAAGAGTCTCCTTCACCAATCTATGAAGCTAGGATGGCTTTATTTTTACCTCCCTTCCTTTGATGAAAGGCTGAACATTCCATTTTTGTGTTCCTGAGAAGCAGATGGCAGCCTTGATGGTATTAGGTTAGAATTAACTTTCTGTCGGCAGGAGAGTGATGGCACACTTCATTAGTGAAATGGAATCAGCAGGAGTTGCTAATGAATAGGACATCCCGAGATTCCACATACAGAATTTTCTTCGTCGGAAAATCAATCATCCCGGGAATCTGGACTAATCCATCATCAAAACTGCAAAGCTGGGCTAGATCTTGCTGAAGGAAACCAAATGCAACAATGCAATTGTGGAACTATTTCATGAAAATGTTTGTGGGGTATTCATCAATTATTGGAGAGTAAAGCATACATGTTCTGGGATGAAGTTAAGATACTGTGGATACTGGAAATCTGAAACCAAATGGGGAGAATGCTGGAGAAACTGAGCAGGTCTGGAAGCAGCTGTGGACAGAGAAACCGTGTTAATGTTTTGAGTCCGGTATGGTGTTTCTTCAGAACACCCCCACTTAGTTTCTGATGAAGAGTCATATCAGATTCAAGACATTAACTCTGTTTATCTCTCCATAGGTACTGGGGTGGCTACGTACAGTCTTAGTTGTAGTCTTGGAGGCAACAATAAAACACAGTGAACTGTTGAAGCACAGGGGTAGTGTCTAAGCCTCATGATCAGGAGGCCTGGGCTCTAGTCCTACTTGCTCAGGAGGTGTATAATAACATCTTTCAACAGACTGATGAGACAATATCAGTCACATGACATTCTCCATGGTTTCAAGGTTGACAATGACCTATTTAACATTAACCAATTACTGCCTCCACTAAATCTGAGGACAAACTAATGTGCTACCAAAGTGAGCAGATTTCACAAATGGACGGACAGACTGACACACACACACTCACACACACACGCGCACATGCACACACACGCACACAGACACACTTCTGGACTGAAATGTGATTTGGTGTAAGAAGCTCCATGGGAGATTAAAACAGCTAGAATCTGAGAATGTTACAGTGCAGAAGGAGGCCGTGTAACGCATTATGCCTGTATCGGCTCCGAAAAGAGCTATCCAGCTAGTCCCATTCTCCAGCACTATCTCCATGATCCTCTAAATTCATCCCTTTCAAATATATATCCAGCTCTCTTCTGAAACCTCTTATGGAATCCACCTCCACTCCTCCCCCAGGCAGTACCTTCCAAATCCCAACAACTCTCTGAGTAAAGAAGTTTTTCCTCATCTCACTCCTCGCTCTCTTGCTGACAATCTTGAAATTGTAACCCTAGTTACTGACATATCAACCAGTGAAAACAGAATATCCTGCTTTACTCTGAAATGGTTTATATTTTTGAACGCCTTAATAATGTCATCTCTTAATCTTCTTTGCTCCAGGAGAACAGGTTCAATCTCTCTAAACTGTCCTTGTATCTAAAATTCCTCAATCCTGGTATCACTCCATTAAAGCTCCTTTGCATCTCTCTCCAGGACTTTAACATTTTTCCTCAAATCTGGTGCCCAGAGCTGAACACAATACTCTAAATGTGGTCTGACTAATGATGTGTAGAGATGTAGCACCCATCCTTGCTTTCATACTCCAGGCCTCTATTCATAAATTAAAGGATCTTATAACGCTCTTAACAATTGTTTCAAATTGCCTGGCCACCTCCAGACAATCATGAAATCAGCGCCGATGTCCCTCTGCTTGGGTACTCCCCCCAAAGTTATACAACTGAGCCTCACATTTCTCTGCATTGAAATTCATTTGCCAAATGTCTGCCCATTTGGCCAACTTTGAGTTTTAACTCTAACCTACTGTAAGTATTTAACCCTTTGCTCTCAAGGAGGTACATTTATTTTAAGCTTGCATTTTCCTGGAACTTGGTTTTCGGGCAGGTGTTATGCTGAAAGAGTAGGGTCATCTCCTTTTGATTTCATTATATTCTTTAATGAACTTAGCTTTGCAGCCAGCCCTTCAATCCTCCCCCTCCTCCCCCCAACCCCCCCCCCTTCCCCCCCCACCCCCCCCGCCCCCAACAACCAGAGTCTAGTTCTGAGGAAGGGTGACTGGACTCAAAAGTTTAACACTGATTTCTTTTCACAGAAACTGCCAGACCTGTTGAGCTTTTCCAGCAATTTCTGTTTTGTTTCTGATTTCCAGCACCTGCAGTTCTTTCAGAGTGTTCACGATCTTGACATTTAATTTGACACTGATCTGAGATTCCAAAGCCCTGTTGCTTCCCCGTAACAACTTCTACCTTCACATTAATGTCTTCCTCTGCCCTCATTATGTAGTTGCGAGAAGTAGGGTCAATGAGCTAACTGAAGGGTCAATGAGCTACCAGAATCAAAGCGAAATAAGATTACTTTGGGAAATCTGAATTACGATCAGGAAATGCTGCAAGTATTTTGCAGCTCCTACTATGGCCGTTGTGAGAGAGAGAGACAGAGTGAACCTTTGAGGTTTTTATCCTCGCATGGGATATGAGTATCACTGAAGACCAACGTTTGTTTCCCATCCCTGATTGTCCTTGACTTGAACAGCTTGCTAGGCCATTTTAAAGCACAGTTAAGAGACAATGTTGCCCCACTTGTAGGCCAGAACAGGTAAGGACAGCAGGTTATCCTTTCCAACAGTGGACCAGAGGGGTTCCTAAAATAATCGATGATAGTTACTGTCATCACAGTTAATAAGTTTTAAATTCCGGATTTGTCAATTGGATTCAGATTCCACCAGTTACCATGGTGGGATTATAAACAATGCCCCCCAAACATTAGCTTGGACCTCTGGATAGCTAGTGCAGTGACATTGGCTGCAGTCTCCCTGTAATGGGTTTTCACTGGAAGTGGAAAACGTTGGAATATGAACAAGTACAGAGGCAATGGCTGGAAAGGGAAGGCCAGCAAAATGGCGGAAGACAGGAGAGGTTACATGATAAAAGGAGGTGATGCTGCAAGGCAAGAGGAGTAGGCAATGAGGCCTGAAGAAATGAGAGAAGGGCTTAGAAGAGATGGGACCACACAGGATACAGAACAAATAGCAATGGTACCTTTCATTGAACTGTCTTAACATCACGAAACAGTTGTTTGGTTAATTGGGCCAAGAAGCGGAAGATTTCAGTCACCTCTGTCACATGACCCTCTGTTTTAATCATTTAATTTGTTTCTACTTTAATCATTTCTACAAAGAGCGTTGGGACATTATAGCCTGTTAAAAGTGCCATGTAAAAGCATTATGTGATTGCAAATTGTTGTTGTTACAGTGGAAAATTCTGTTTTGGTGCTGCACAAATGTGTGGATTGCAATTCAATAATTTTCAGACAGGACAGAGTGATTAACTCATTTGCCTATATTGTTCTACAATATTATTTCAATGTTGGAAAATTGAGAAATGAAGATTGAGCAGACGTAGTGCCAGGAACTCTTTTCCCCCCAAGTGCCACAAAATGAATCTCTCTGGCATTAACATCTGAGGCAGAGGAAACACTGCGATTAAATCATTATTTCATCAACACACATTATAAATAAAAGCACCATCAGGCTGAATATAATCAAATGTGTTTACTGCTTCATTGGTAATCATGTAGGAGACAGTTACTGTGTTCCATTGATGATTGCTATTGTGGGAGACAGTGTCTACAGCATACTTGAGGTGAACTGCCTTCTCTGCTATCAATCTAAACTTTACATCTACCTCTGAGCAGTACAAACCAGGAGTCTTTCCATCACTGGCTGAAAGTACGCTCCCTGTTACCCTGCTTTCATGAATGCCTGTGTGGGATCTATGTTTACGTTAATCTCTGTTGTAAAATTAGATTATCTTTCAGCCTAAGGACAGCTTTATTTCATTAACTGGTAATTTTGGTTAAATGAATCTCTAACACAGTATTCTGTCAGCCTGACAAAAGATAATTGCTGTTTGGTGGTATTATCTTATTAACACTATCTAGGACAAATGCATGATGGGATCGCTGCAAAGTTATCTATTAGCATTCAAACACCTTAATAATATTGTAAACTGGATTCACAAAGGAGGCACTGTCATATCACTGACTGTGGATGCTAAATTGGCATGACATTGGTATCAGTCTCAGGTTTGATTGTTTGACTGCACTATCTCACTAAACCCTTTACTTATTTTTCTCATATTCATTCATGGGTTGAGGGTGTCATTAGCTAGGTTAGCATTTATTACCCAGAGGGCAGTTAAGAATCAACCATGAATGTACCTTTACTTTTTCATTAAAACCATGAGGTTTATATACAGACAAGCTATTCAAGTAGAGAGAACGGGACCATGCTTTATTGGAAACAAAAACAGAAATTGCTGGAAAAGCTCAGCAGGTCTGGCAGCATGTGTGAAGAGAAATCAGAGTTAACATTTTGGGTCAGTGCCCCTTCCTCAGAACTCTATTCCTCTCTTCACAGATGCTGCCAGACTCACTGAACTTTTCCAGCAACTTCTATTTTCATTTCTGATTTACAACGTCTGCAGCTCTTTCGGTTTTTGTTATTTGGTTCAACTTTCTGATAATACTTTGATGTGGCATTATCGTATTTTTTTAAAATTCATTTTCAGGACAGAGACACCATTGGAAGTTGTCATTTAGTATTCAACCTGAAACAAAGACAGAAATTGCTGGAGAAACTCAGCAGGTTTGTCAGCAGTTCTGGGGAGAAAGCAGAGTTTACTTTTCAAGTCCAGTGACCCTTCTTCAAAACTGATAGTCGCTCAGAAAAGTAATTATATATGCAGGGTGTGGAAGAGGGGTGAGCAGATAGGTGGAAACAGAGCCCAGACAGGAATTCAAAACGTTTCCTTTTAAAAGGTCAATAAAACAGAGAGTCTATTTTAACAAGAAGGCAAAGGCGATCATCACCTGAGAATATGCAGAATTTAATACAAAGCATTTCACATATTCACCATCACAGAATGCATTTACTTAATTTTTATGCTGCCCACATGGACTACAGCAAATGCCTAAAACCTTCTTCAGTCACCCAACACATAAGTTGCTGAATAATGAACTCTTGTATGGAAACAGGCTGGTTTTATCTTCACCATGGATATCCAATCCCTCTACACCTCTATCCGCCATGACCAGGGCCTCCAAGCCCTCCGTTTTTTCCTCCCCAGACGTCCCCAACAGTACCCTTCCACTGAAAGTCTCATTCGTTTGGCCGAACTGGTCCTCACCCTTAACAATTTCTCCTTTGAATCCTCCCACTTCCTCCAGACCAAAGGCGTAGCCATGGGCACACGTATGGGCCCCAGCTATGCCTGTCTCTTTGTTGACTATGTAGAACAGTTGATCTTCCGTAATTACACCGGCACCATTCCCCACCTCTTCCTCCGCAACATTGATGACTGCATTGGCGCCACCTCGTGCTCCCGCGAGGAGGTTAAGCAATTCATCAACTTCACCAACACATTCCACCCTGACCTTAAATTTACCTGGACTATCTCTGACACCTCGCTCCCCTTCCTGGACCTCTCCATCTCCATTAGTGACGACCGACTTGACACTAACATTTTTTACAAACCTACTGACTCCCATAGCTACCTGGATTACACCTCTTCCCACCCTATATCTCTTGCAAAAATGCCATCCCGTATTCCCAATTTCTCCGCCTCCGCCGTATCTGCTCCCAGGAGGACCAGTTCCACCATAGGACACACCAGATGGCCTCCTTCTTTAGAGACTGCAATTTCCCTTCCCACGTGGTTAAAGATGCCCTCCAACGCATCTCGTCCACATCCCGCACCTCCGCCCTCAGACCCCACCCCTCCAACCGTAACAAGGACAGAACGCCCCTGGTGCTCACCTTCCACCCTACAAACCTTCGCATCAACCAAATCATCCACCGACATTTCCGCTACCTCCAAAAAGACCCCACCACCAGGGATATATTTCCCTCCCCACCCCTTTCCGCCTTCCGCAAAGACCGTTCCCTCCGTGACTACCTGGTCAGGTCCACACCCCCCTACGACCCACCCTCCCATTCTGGCACTTTCCCCTGCCACCGCAGGAACTGTAAAACCTGTGCCCGCACATCCTCCCTCACCTCTATCCAAGGCCCGAAAGGAGCCTTCCACATCCATCAAAGTTTCACCTGCACATCCACTAATATCATTTATTGTATCCGTTGCTCCCGATGTGGTCTCCTGTACATTGGGGAGACTGGGCGCCTCCTAGCAGAGCGCTTTAGGGAACATCTCCGAGACACCCGCACCAATCAACCACACCGCCCCGTGGCCCAACATTTCAACTCCCCCTCCCACTCTGCCGAGGACATGGAGGTCCTGGGCCTCCTTCACCGCCGCTCCCTCACCACCAGACGCCTGGAGGAAGAACGCCTCATCTTCCGCCTCGGAACACTTCAACCCCAGGGCATCAATGTGGACTTCAACAGCTTCCTCATTTCCCCTTCCCCCACCTCATCCTAGTTTCAAACTTCCAGCTCAGTTACTGTCCCCTTTACCTGTCCGACCTGCCTATCTTCTTTTCCACCTATCCACTCCACCCTCTCTTCCTTGACCTATCACCTTCATCTCCTCCCCCACTCACCCATTGTATTCTATGCTACTCTCTCTCCACCCCCACCCTCCTCTAGCTTCTCTCTCCATGCTTCAGGCTCACTGCCTTTATTCCTGATGAAGGGCTTTTGCCTGAAACGTCGATTTCGCTGCTCGTTGGATGCTGCCTGAACTGCTGTGCTCTTCCAGCACCACTAATCCAGTATTTGGTTTTCAGCATCTGCAGTCATTGTTTTTACCTGGTTAATACCAGCTTCCAGCACTAACACAGGGCAACCAGCAGCTTCACACTCCAGTGTGAGTGTTTTTGTTACATAGACCAGGAGCAACTTTAAACAGGCTCCGACGTGGACATTCTCTGCTTATTAACATAGGAACTGTACCTTGAGTGCATTTGGTATTTTTGTTCAATTTGTTCGCAGGATGTGACTGTCAATGGTAAAGGGCAAGCGTTGGCTGCCAATCTGTCACTGGCCTGTAGAAGGCAGTGGTGAGCCACTTTCTCAAACAGTTCCAGTCCCCATGACACAGAGACACCCACAATGACTTTAGGGAGAGATTTCCAGGGCTTAACCCAGCAACAGTGAAGGTATATCAACATATCTCTAATTCAGAGTTATGTGTGACTTGGTGCAGAACTTAGAGGTGGCATGGCTGAGAAGGAAGTACAGAGTGTATTATCCTGACAAGTTCCAATTTAGGACAGAATCCCAACAGTGGGGAAACAGGCCATTTGGCCCAACAAATCCCCACTGACCCGCCAAATAGTATCCCACCTGGACCTATTCCCCTCCATTTCCTCTGAGTAATGCACCTAGCCTACACATCAATGTACTCTACGGTGCAGTTTAGAGTGGTCAATCCACCCTAACTTGCACATCTTTGAACTGTGAGAGGAAACACAACCAGAGAATGTGCAAACTCCCCACAGTCACCCGAAGCTGGAATCAAACCCAGGTCCCTGCTGTTATTAGGTAGCAGTGCTAACCACTGAGCCACCGTACCACCCTAATTTCTGGTGGAGCTCTCCCTAACTTTGCAAGTCCTGCTCCAGCGATTTTGGCCTATAATGTAGACTCTCGGTGCACTACTGAAGGATTGCTGTACTGTTGTAGGAGCCACATTTCAGATGAGATGGTAAAACAACGCCCAGTCTTCCCTGAATTTAAGGCATCTCAAGGAGCTATCTTGAAAGCAGCAAGAAGGTTTTTTTTCCCCTTCTCCAAAATCAGCACAAACAGAATATGTTGACCATCACATTTTTTGTTGGAGCCTTCTGTGCACAAATTGGTGTCACATTCCCTATGACACAACAGAAATAAGATTTCAAAAATTATTATCTTGGCCACGAAAGGCTTTGGGATGCCCCATGGCATAAATGGCCTTACATAAATGCAAATCTTGTTGTTTGTAGCTGTTTGCTCTTTTAAGATTTAACAGACTGAGCTGATAAATGTAGTCCAAACCGTACTTGATGTCGTAAGTCTCACTTAAATTGGACCCCTGTTGAGAGGCCGTTGTTAATGCTAGGGCTTTGCAAAAGGTTGTGAAGAGATTTAGATGTTCTTTCCAGAGGTCAAAAATATTGAGCCTGTGTGTCGAAATTTACCTTGAATTCTGGCAGTCTGTTGGCATTTCTTAAATCATTTTCATTCATGAGTTGTGGGCATCGCTGGATGGCCCAGTATTTACTGCCTGTCTCTGTGGGATGTCACAGCCAGCAGCATTAGTAGCTCATCCCTAGTTTGGACATACCATACTGGTCACCTTCTTCAGTATGCAGACTTGCATTGAACATGGACATTGGCCTACTTAATGCCCATTCTTCAGGAACCACTCAGGCTAATTTGACTCCAAAATGACAGACTGGCATTGTACATGTTTGTGCCCAGGGCAGTGCCTCCTACTGTAAGGACAAATACATGCCCTTTGGATATTCCTGAAATGGGCATTAGTCTCATTGTACATGCAGATAAGGGGCCTAGCTCCTGATGAAGATCCTCTGACCAACACTGGCACAGCCTATCGCAGCCTGATTACACTCAAGGAAACCAAGCCTGAGGAATGTCTGGCAAGTTCAAGGTGTATGCAACATACCGAAATGTAGAGCTGGGGAGAGATGGATTACACATACAACCAGATGAATTAGTAATGGGTGTGGACCATTTGACCCCTCGAGCCAGTACTGACATTTAGTAAGATTGCAGTCATTCATATTTGGCCTCAATTCTAAGGTCCCCTTAATGACCTCTGATTATCTGGTTGGTCAAGAGAGTTTCGCTTGACTTCTAAATTGACCCCTGATCACCGTTGTTCCCCACCTCTCAATCTCCTCACCCTTGAATTTTGGGCCCTGACCCTACCTTTGACCCTTGCTGGATGACTGGTTTGCAATGCAGAGAAACACCAAAGGCAAAGGCCGTGGCTGAGGATGCCTGAAGTTCCTGCCTTCTTAATCTTATCCCTTAAGTGAGGCATAGAAACATATAATTTTTAGATTCCCTACATTGTGGAAACAGGCCCTACGGCCCAACAAGTCCACACCGACCCTCTGAAGAGCAACCCACCCAGACCCATTTACCCCTGACTAATGTACCTAACACTACAGGCAATTTAGCGTGGCCAATTCACCTCACCCGCACATCTTTGACTGTGGGATGAAACCGGAGCACCCGAAGGAAACCCACGCAGACACGGGGAGAATGTGCAAACTCCACACAGACAGTCACCCAAGGTGGGAATTGAACCAGGGTCTCTGGTGCTGTGAGGCAGCAGTGCTAACCACTGAGCCACCGTGCCATTTTGGAGCATAGTGACATCAGAACATAGAAACATAGAAGATAGGAGCAGGAGGAGGCCATTCATTTTTTGAGCCTGCTCTACTAATTATCCTAATCCTGGCTGATCGTCCAACTTAATAGCCTAATCCTCCTTTCTCCCCATAAGCTTTGAACCCATTCGCTCCAAGTGCTATATCTAGTCACCTCTTGAATATATTCAATGATTAGATTAGATTAGATTAGATTAGATTAGATTAGATTAGATTAGATTAGATTAGATTAGATTAGATTAGATTACTTACAGTGTGGAAACAGGCCCTTCGGCCCAACAAGTCCACACCGCCCCGCTGAAGCGTACCCACCCATACCCCTACATCTACCCCTTACCTAACACTACGGGCAATTTAGCATGGCCAATTCACCTGACCTGCACATCTTTGGACTGTGGGAGGAAACCGGAGCACCCGGAGGAAACCCACGCAGACACGGGGAGAATGTGCAAACTCCACACAGTCAGTCGCCTGAGGCGGGAATTGAACCCGGGTCTCCGGCGCTGTGAGGCAGCAGTGCTAACCATGGTTTGGCATCAACTCCTTCCTGTGGTAATGAATCCCACAGGCTCACCACTCTCTGGGTGAAGAAATGTCTCCTCATCTCTGTCCTAAATGGTCCATCCCGAATCCTCAGACTGTGACTCCTGGTTCTGGACATACCCACCATCGGGAACATCCTTCCTGCATCTACCCTGTCTAGTCCTGTCAGAATTTTATAAGTCTCTATGAGATCCCCTTCATTCGCCTGAACTCCAGTGAAAACAATCCTAACCTCGTCAATCTCTCCTCATACATCAGCCCCGCCATCCCTGGAATCATACTGGTTAAACCATCACCAGTTGTCTCCCTGATGAGAGAACAGCTTTGTGGTCCTCTGGAATTATGGCAATGCTACCTTCACCCATTGACTGAAGATCCCTGTGACCCTAGCGGTGGACAATCCTTCTCTCAACTTCACTGGTGAGATTTGAAGCTGCATCATCTTCTCCTTGATGCCCTGTTTCTGAGATTCAGTGTCTTGAAAGAATCACGTGATTCAGTGAAGACATGCCCAATTCAATTCCCAATATCTAGCCCCTGAATTTGCATGAAACAGTGATGCATCCATGTCATTTGATGCACTCAGCAACACATTGTATCATCTCATTAATGGAGTCTTGAGCATAAAACAGCTCACATGTGACTGATGGAAGTTCAGTGATGTGTCTTTTTAATAAAGGGATTCATAATTCCAGCAACATTTTCCATTGCAAATGGCAGATAATTGCAAAGGGAAGTGGATGATCTATTTGCCTTCTCAAGGAATTAGGGATGGAGCCCATGGCCTGCGACTGAATGAAGAATATGCAAAGTACTTCAAAGCCGAGCAAACAAAGAATACTTAAGGATAACTTTGCTATTTTCTTGGTCATTAATATTGTGTGTGAACGCAGTGTTGTTAATCATTTGGAAGTCACAACACCCTCTTATCCCCACAGAAGGCCAAACCGATCTCCCCAGCCCCAGGGGATTGCATTATTTGCGGAAATTTCCACCAGTAAGAAATGAAAAAAAACAAAGGGGGTGGGGAAGCAAGAAAATATAGCCTCGGGGTTAAAAGGAAAGCAATTCCATTGAGCAAGTCATGCCAGCTCAACCGGTGGGGAACAGAGGCAGGCAGGCATCAGGGACCTAATGACATACAGAATGAAAGAACGATGAGGTTATGCAGCAAAGAGCAGCAGCAGTTGCTTTTTAACCCTGAGAGGTCTACAGTAACATGTGTTTTCTTGGCTGGGGGACATCAGTAGGTAGACACTCCCTTTATATTCTCTTCATGTCTTGAAAACAAAACGTGTGGGGATGTAAACATTGCAGTTTAAGCCAGGGGCATCTGAGATTTGGCGCAAAATGCCAACCTTGTGGGAAAGTGCTGATTAATTTTCGCAAACACACAGATGGCGTTAATGGTTCTTTAAATGTATTTTCCTTTCCGTAAATGCACACAGAATGTACATTTCTAATGGGGCTTCAGTGCCAGAAAGGGGGCTGAAATGATTCCACACTGATGTTGTAGCCGGCAGTGTAGCAGCCAGTCTGCGACCTTCCGAGTTACACACAACAGGAAGCTGGATGACCTTTTCACAGGATGTGGAGGAGCTGGTGGTGGACTGGGGTGGACAAAGTTAAAAATCACACAACACCGGGCTATAGTCCAACAGGTTTATTTGGAAGCACTAGCTTTCGGAGCACAGCTCCTTTGAGCTAGCTTCCTGACGAAGGAACAGTACTCCAAAAGCCTGTGCTTCCAAATAAGCCTGTTGGAGTGCAACTTGGTGTTGTGTGATTTTTAACTTTGACTTTTGCATACACAGCAAGTTTGTGACTGGACAGTCTGCTTTTCGTGATGCTTCTTGAGGGATAAATGCTGGCCACAGGGTAATAAGGAGATGTTTCCTCTTCTGTTCCTTCATTGCTACCACAGGATCTCTTCCCTCCCTCCTGACAGGGGGCCTTGGTTGAATCTCTCATGAGAAAGGTAGCCCTCAAACAGAATGAAGCCATTCCCCACATTCTGACACAGCCATGTCGGTGCTGACACCTCAAACTTACCGCCTTCCTCTTCTCTGCTTCTGGGCATTCTCTCGTGGCTGAGGAGGATGTTCTTCCACTCTGGTGATGAGGGTCTCATGGTCAAGAAACAGCCTGATGTTGGATCTCCAGGACCTACCACAGGAGGGGGGAGCTGGGGTTTGAAGAGAGTGGGAGGAAAGCTCGAGTTGTCTCCCCTTCCCCCCCCCCCCTGGTTTGTGTTCAACCTCCACCTGGGATTGTCGGAGCTGCTCGAGATGGATAACATCTTCATGGAAGCTCCTTCTCCAGTTTGGGCAAGAGATTCCCATGAGCCAGTGGGATTTTGTGTTTTCTCAGGGAGGCTTCAGCGATGTCCCTCCCGGCCGTCCCGTTGCCATGGCGATGCTTGGACTAGAGACCTCATTTTGGAGAGTCTTGTGTCAGGAATCGGGATGATATGGTCAATTGTTAGGAAAAACCCTATCTGGTTCACTGATGTCCTTTAGGGAAGGAAGCTGCCATCCTTACCTGGTCTGGCCCATAGCAACGTGGTTGACTCTTAATGGCCCTCTGGGCAATTAGGGATAGGAAATAAAGGCTGCCTAGCCAGCGATGCCCCTCATCCCATTAATTCATAAAGAACCCAACTCAACAAATCAGTGCCTCAATACTGGGATAGTGGCCTGAGAGAGGACATTGCAATTTGAGCTCCCATCCCACCAATCGATGTGCAGAGGGCTCACTGGTGATATTTGAGGTGTCTGCATGACATTGCTCATGTCTCCAGCACATACATGAGTGCAGGTAACACTGCCTCCATGTAGGCCTTGAGTTTTTGTGTTTGAGATCTTTGTGATCAATTGTTCTCAGATTGTCCTCATCAATAATTCTCCTCAGATGCCGAAGGTGACACTGCCATGAAACTGCTAAGTTTCAACATTGATGTCTGCTCCCAATGAGAGTCGGGCCTCAGTGTATGAGGATTGATCTACATTGACCAGCTGCTCACCTTGTGTCTTGGTAGTCAGAGGTGGGGCGGGGGAGTCTGCACTGTTGCATGGAGGGGTGTTAGTCTGATAGACAACCTTTGACATGCTGTTACTTATCCTGGGGTCCATTCTGTCACATGGGCCCATGAATACGCCAACAAGGTTTAGGAGGTTAACTTCTGAGTGTGTACACACACACACATACAGACACACACGCACATGCGCAGACACACACACGCACACACACTTCCCCTCTCCCAGCCACTTGCACGTGCGCACATATGCACACTTTCCCCCTCCCACCCACATGTGCACATACACGCACAGACACTTCCCCTCTCCCAGCCACATGCACGTGCACGTGCACACACACGCACACTTCCTCCCTCCCACTCACATGCACGCACACACACACACACACTTCCCCTCTCCCAGTCACATGCACATGCACACACACACACACTTCCCCTCTCCCAGCCACATGCACGTACACACACACGCACACTTCCACCCTCCCACTCACATGCGCGCACACACACGCATACACACTTCCCCTCTCCCAGTCACATGCACATGCACACACACACACACTTCCCCCCTCCCACCCACATGCGCGCACACACACGCATACACACTTCCCCTCTCCTAGTCACATGCACATGCACACACACGCACACTTCCCCCCTCCCACCCACATGCGCGCACACACACGCATACACACTTCCCCTCTCCCAGTCACATGCACATGCACACACACGCACACTTCCCCCCTCCCACCCACATGTGCACACACACACACACACGCACACACTTCCCCTCTCCCAGCCACATGCACGTGCATGTGCACACATATGCACACTTCCCCCCCCCACACACACGCACACACACATTTCCCCTCTCCCAGTCACATACATGTGCACAAATACGCACACTTCCGCCCTCCCACCCTCATGCGCACACACACGCACACACACATTTCCCCTCTCTCAGCCACATACATGTGCACACATACGCACACCACCCCTCCCACCCACATGCGCACACACAAACGCACGCACACTTCCTTCCTCCCACCCACATGCACGCACGCACACTTCCACCGTCCCGCCCACATGCCTGCACACACACTTCCACCCTCCCGCCCACATACGCACACACACATGCACACACATGTTCCCCCTCCCGCCCACATGCGCGCACACACACATTCCCCCTCTCGCCCACATGCACGAACACACACTTCCCCCCTCCCGCCCACATGCACGCACACACACATTCCCCCTCCCGCCCACATGCACGAACACACACTTCCCCCCTCCCGCCCACATGCACGCACACACACATTCCCCCTCCCGCCCACATGCACGAACACACACTTCCCCCCTCCCGCCCACATGCACGCACACACACATTCCCCCTCCCGCCCACATGCACGAACACACACTTCCCCCCTCCCGCCCACATGCACGCACACACACATTCCCCCTCCCGCCCACATTCACCCGCACACACTTCCCCCCTCCCGCCCACATGCACCCGCACACACTTCCCCCCTCCCGCCCACATGCACGCACACACACATTCCCCCTCCCGCCCACATTCACCCGCACACACTTCCCCCCTCCCGCCCACATGCACGCACACACACATTCCCCCTCCCGCCCACATGCACCCGCACACACTTCCCCCCTCCCGCCCACATGCACGCACACACACATTCCCCCTCCCGCCCACATTCACCCGCACACACTTCCCCCCTCCCGCCCACATGCACGCACACACACATTCCCCCTCCCGCCCACATTCACCCGCACACACCTCCCCCCTCCTGCTCACATGCACCCGCACACACTTCCACCCTCCCGCCCACATGCCCGCAAACACACGCGCACACACTTCCACCCTCCCACCCACATGCACGCACACACACGCACGCACATATCCTTCCTCCCGCACACACACTTCCTTCCTCCCGCCCACATGCACGCACACACACGAACACACACTTGCACCCTCCCGCCCACATGCACACACACATACTTCCTTCCTCCTGTCCACATGCACGCACACACACGAACACACACGTTCCCCCTCCCGCCCACATGCGCGCACACACACTTCCCCCCTCCCGCCCACATGCGCGCACACACACTTTCCCCCTCCCGCCCACATGTGCGCACACACACGAACACACACTTTCCCCCTCCCGCTCATATACACACACACATGCACACAAACTTCCCCCTGCCCACATGCACACGCACACACTTCCCCCTCCCGCCCACGTGCGCACACACACACTTCCCCCCTCCCGCCCACATGCGCGTACACACACGCACGCACACTTCCATCCTCCCATCCACATGCCCACACACACACGCACGCACATATCCTTCCTCCCGCACACACACACGAACACACACTTGCCCCCTCCCCCCCACATGCATGCACACACACATTCCCCCTCACGCCCACATGCGCGCACACACACTTCCCCCCCACCCACATGCACGCACACACGAACACACACTTGCCCCCTTCTGCCCACATGCACGCAAACACGAACACATACTTGCCCCCTCCCGCCCACATGCATACACACACACATTCCTCCTCCCACCCACATGCACATGCACACACGTCCCCCCCTCCCGCCCACATGCGCGCACACACACGAACATACACTTCCCCCCTCCCGCTCACATACACACACACACACGCACACACACTTCCCCCCTCCCACCCACATGCACACGCACTCACTGCCCCCTCCCACCCACGTGCGCACACACACACTCCCCCCCTCCCGCCCACATGCGTGCACACACACGAACACACACTTCCCCCCTCCCACCCACATACCCACGCACACACGCACGCACACTTCCACCCTCCCGCCCACACACACGCACGCACACTTCCACCCTCCCGCCCACATACCCACGCACACACGCACGCACACTTCCACCCTCCCGCCCACACACACGCACATACACTTCCACCCTCCCGCCCACACACACGAACACACACTTCCACCCTCCCGCCCACATACCCACGCGCACACGCACGCACACTTCCACCCTCCCGCCCACACACACGCACACACACTTCCACCCTCCCGCCCACACACACGAACACACACTTCCACCCTCCCGCCCACATACCCACGCGCACACGCACGCACACTTCCACCCTCCCGCCCACACACACGAACACACACTTCCACCCTCCCGCCCACACACACGAACACACACTTCCACCCTCCCGCCCACATACCCACGCGCACACGCACGCACACTTCCACCCTCCCGCCCACACACACGCACACACACTTCCACCCTCCCGCCCACATGCACACACACGCACGCACAATTCCCCCCTCCCGCCCACATGCGCGCACACACACAAACACACACTTCCACCTTCCCGCCCACATGCATGCACACGCACGCAGACACATTTCCTTCCTCCTGCTCCCATGCGTGCACACACACGCACACACTTCCTTCCTCCTGTCCACGCGGGCATACACACGCACACACTTCCACCCTCCCGCCCACATGCACGCACACGCACGCACGCACATTTCCTTCCTCCCGCCCACATGCACGCACACACACGCACGCACACTTCCTTCCTCTCGCTCACATGATCGCACACACTTCCTTCCTCCTGTCCACGCGGCCGTACACACGCACACGCACACACTTCCCCCTCCCGCCCATGTGCGCACGCACACACTTCCACCCTCCCGCCCACATGCCTGCACACACACGCACGCACATATCCTTCCTCTCGCATAAACACACACTTCCCCCCCACCCACATGCAGACGCACACACTTCCCCCTCCCGCCCATGTGCGCACACACACACTTCCCCCCTCCTGCCTACATGCGCGCACACACACGGACACACACTTTCCCCCTCCCGCTCACATACACACACGCTTCCCCCCCCGCCCACATGCACACGCGCACACTTCCCCCTCCCGCCCACGTGCGCACACACACACGCACGCACACTTCCACCCTCCCGCCCACATACACACACACATACTTCCTTCCTCCCGTCCACACACACGAACACACACTGCCCCCCTCCCGCCCACATGCCCACACACACACGCACGCACACTTCCACCCTCCCGCCCACATGCCCGCACACACACTTCCTTCCTTCCGCCCACATGCGCTCACACACACTTCCCCCCCACCCACATGCACGCACACACGAACACACACTTGCCCCCTCCCGCCCACATGCACATGCACACACTTCCCCCCTCCCGCCCACATGCACACACACACTTCCCCCCTCCCGCCCACATGCACACACACACTTCCCCCCTCCAGCCCACATGCGCGCACACACACGAACACACACTTCCCCCCTCCCACCCACATACACACACACATGCACACACCCTTCCCCCCCTCCCGCCCACATACCCACACACACACGCACGCACACTTCCACCCTCCCGCTCACATGCGCGCACACACACGAACGCACACTTCCCCCATCCCACTCACATACACACATGCACGCACACACCCTTCCCCCCCTCCCGCCCACATACCCACACACACACACGCATGCACACTTCCACCCTCCCACCCACATGCACGCACATGCACGCACACACACTTCCACCCTCCCGCTCACATGCGCGCACACACACGAACACACACTTGCCCCCTCCCACCCACATACACACACACACGCACACACCCTTCCCCCCTCACGCCCACATACCAACACACACACGCACACACACTTCCTTCCTCTCGCTCACATGATCGCACACACACGCACATACTTCCTTTCTCCTGTCCACGCGGGCGTACACACGCACACACATTTCCACCCTCCCGCTCACATGCACACACACACACTTCCACCCTCCTGCCCACATACCCGCACACACACGCACACACACTTCCTTCCTCCTGCCCACATACCCGCACACACACGCACACACACTTCCTTCCTCCTGCCCACATACCCGCACACACACGTACACACACTTCCTTCCTCCTGCCCACATACCCACACACACACGCACACACACTTCCTTCCTCCTGCCCACATACCCACACACACACGCACGCACACTTCCACCCTCCCGCCCACATGCACGCACACACACTTCCTTCCTCCTGTCCACGTGGGCGTACACACGCACACACACTTCCCCCTCCCGCCCACACAGACGCACACACACGCACACATACTTCCTTCCTCCTGCCCACATGTGCGCACACGCACGCACGCACACTTCCACCCTCCCGCCCACATGCACACACACACACGCACACTTCCACCCTCCCGCCCACATGCACACATACGCACACACACTTCCACCCTCCCGCCCACATGCACGCACACACACGCACGCACACTTCTTTCCTCTCGCTCACATGATCGCACACACATGCACACACTTCCTTCCTCCTGTCCACGCGGGCGTACACACGCACACACACTTCCCCCCTCCCGCCCACACGGATGCACACACACGCACACATACTTCCTTCCTCCTGCCCACACATATACACATACCCTTCCTTCCTCCAGCCCACATGCACGCACACACACGCACACTTCCACCCTCCTGCCCACATGCACACACACACACGAACCCACAAACAATCTGTGCTCTGCAGCTTAAGTACTGACTTTGGTAGGGTCTTGAGTCATATTGTAGAAGAGAGTCCTCGGGGTTCAGGTACATAATTCTTCAAAGTTTGCATCACATATAGACGGACGGGGTGGGGGGTTGAAAAGGCATTTGGCATGCATGCCTTCATTGCTCAGTCCTTTGAGTATAGGAGTAGGGATGTCAGGTTGAGGTTGTACAGGACATTTGTCAGGTCTCTTCTGGAATACTGTGACCAGTTCTGGGTCCCCAGTTACAGTAAGGATATTATTAAGCTCAAGAGGATTCAGAAGAGATTTACCAGGATGTTGCTGGATCTGGAATGTTTGAGTTATAAAGAAAGGCTGGGATCATTTCCACTGGAGCACAGAAGGTTGAGAGGTGACCTGATAGAAGTTTATAAAATAATGAGGGGTATCGATAGTGTTAATGGGAGTTGCCTTTTCCCTCGGATGGGGGATTTCATGCCTAGGGGGCACACTTTTAAAGTGAGAGGAGAGAGGTTTAAAAAAGACATGGGGGCAAATCTTTTACACAGAGGGTGGTTTGCATGTGGAATGAGCTTCCAGTTACTGCCTTTGCGGTTTGAGTTCAAGTATTTCTGGACATTGGAGTGCAGAAACGATTTTACAAGAATGTTGCCAGGGTTAGAGGGTTTGAGTTACAGTGAGAAGCTTAATAGGCTGGGGCTGTTTTCCTTGGAGCATCAGGGACTGAGTGATAACCTTATCGAGGTCAATAAAATCATGAAGGGCATGGATAAGGTAAATAGACAAAGTCTCTTCCCTGTTGTGTGGAAGTCCAGAGCTAGAGGGCATAGTTTAGGGTGAAAGGGAAAAGATTTAAAAGGGATCCAAGGGGCAACTTTTTCACAGAGAGGGTGCCGCTGTATGGAATGAGCTCCCAGAGGAAGTGGTGGAGGCTGGTACAATTACAACATTTAAAAGGCAACTTGATGGGTATATGAATAGGAAGAGATTAGAGGGATATGGGCCAAGTGCTGGCAAATGGGACTAGATTAATTTCGGATATCTGGTTGGCACGGACAAGTTGAACCAAAGGGTCTGTTTCTGTGCTGTCTCTATGACTATGACGAAGTGG
The DNA here is from genome assembly GCF_047496795.1 of Chiloscyllium punctatum. NCBI lineage: Eukaryota > Metazoa > Chordata > Chondrichthyes > Orectolobiformes > Hemiscylliidae > Chiloscyllium > Chiloscyllium punctatum. Next base: position 6,488,453 of record NC_092752.1, read on the forward strand.
TGGATGTGCGCACAGTTACAAGGTTGAAAAGATATTTGGATAAGTTCATAATAGGAAAGGTTTGGAGGGATATGGGCCAGGAGCAGGTAGGTGGGACTAGTTTAGTTTGAGATTATGGTTGGCATAGACCGGTTGAACCAAAGGGTCTGTCTCTGTGCTGTATGACTCAATGGCTACGGATTGATGACGACACAGCCTGAGCACTTCCCCACTCATCCCATGGATTGTGGCACTCCTATTGGAAGCTTCATGGATATGGTGTAGAGTGTTACACCAAGGAACATCACTGTTGCAATGACACAACCTTGTTTGATCCCTGTTTGCAGAAGAATCGGGTCTGTGGTGGAGCTGTCGGTGAGAATCACAGTTTGCATGTTGTTGCGCAGCAAGGAGATCATAGAATCACTATAGTATGGAAGCAGGCCACTCGTCCCCATTGAGTCCACACCATCCTTCCAAAAAGCATTCTACCCTGACCCACTATTCCCATATCCCTGCATTTCCTATGGCGAACAACACCAGGCCTGCAGATCCCTGAACACTGTGGGGTAATTTAGCATGACCAATCCGCCCTAACCTGCACATCTTTGGATTGTGGGAGGAAACCAGAGCACCCGGAGGAAATCCACGCAGACACAGGGAGAATGTGCAAACTCCACAGACAGTTGCCCAAGGCTGGAATGAAACTTGGGTCCCTGATGCTGTGAGGCAGTAGTGCTAGCCACTGAGCCACCATGCCACCCATAATGATGGTAACAAGTTTCTGTGGTGGCCTACCTTGGGAAGAGCATTATGTAATCCTTCCCACTGAGAGGGAAAAGGTTTTGTGAGGTCAAAGGTGGCCACATATAAAGATTGCTGCTGCCCTCTGCTCACTTCTTGGCCTTGTCTTGCAGGGAAGTTCATGGATACTGTTCCTCTTGATTTGGTTTGAGATACCAGAGCAACGCTTTTATAAAGCTTCCAGCAACATGCAGCCAATTTTGTTGATCAACACTTTGTCTTTTCTCTTTAAAAGACTTTCCATTTGTAGTAACATACAAAATAGATGACAAGCTCAAATAACATAATTTTTCCCTTCTTGGGACTAAATGAAGGGACGATGGTGGACAAGAGTGCTAATTAACAACCCATGCCCCCTTCCCCACTACCTGGAAATCCCACCTGATCACCCATCAATCAGCTTGTTAAGAGCTGACAGGTAAATGTGGGCATCTTTCTCTGCCAATCACGGGCCTCAACATTAATGTCATGGGTTGCCAGAAGTTGCCAGCCAATTAGAAGCCCACAACCATAAGACCATAAGACATAGGAGCAGAAGTAAGGCCATTTGGCCCATCGAGTCCACTCCGCCATTCAATCATGGCTGATGGGCATTTCAACTCCACTTACACCCCTGTGTCTTAAAGACTATTAGTTGAGTGCTTCCCTTGCATGCATCAGAAACTATATATATATTAATACACAGGGAACTATGTAGACAGAAAGAACATGTACATGCACTGCATCTATTTCACAACAAAATAACTGGCTGCCATTCACCCAGTAATATCTTGACCACACAGGAATAGCCTGCCTCCTTTAAAATTTGCAACAAAGCCTGGCAGTTAACTGTCAATTGTCATTAATTGGTGTATTCTCCATGAAAACCCTTCTACCCATCGGAGTTTACTTGCCAATCAACCAACACTGTTTTCTCATCAAGTGTATATGTTAGCTTTCTCTTTGAATTTGTATTTCTTGCCGATTGTTCTGCTGAGTGCAGGATGAAAAGCTTTGACAAAGTCAGTCTTTTTGGCTCAGCACTCCCATCGGATTCCAATTCTCAGCTGGCTGGTATCCCACCTGGCACTCTCATCTTCACCTTCAAAGCTGAATTCATTGACAACTCTCTGCTTGAATTCCAACTTATACCAAAAATCTCCCCTTGGCTCACTTACACTAGCTCCCAGTTTGTCGATGTCGTAATTGTTAAAATGTTTTCGAATCACTCGAGGGCCTCTTCCTCCCTATTTCTGTATAATCCTCTAGCCATGCATAACCTCTAAGCTCTCTACGCTCCAACAATTCTGACCTCTTTCAATTTTTACTCCTCCAATATTTTAGGCCGTGACTCCAGTTGCCTGGGCCCTAAGGTTTGGAATTCCCTCCTGAAATCTCCTTGCCTCTCTAGTCTCACAGAAGAAGCTCTTTGTAAAATGCCTCTTCAATCAAGCCTTTGTGGCTAAGTGTCAAATTCCATTTATCAATGCTCCATGAAGCAGCTTGGGACTGTCCTTTTACCTCTATATAAATGCAATTTGCCTTTGCACACTCTGTTCATTTGTGACCTTTCTAATTAAATGCAAAAAGGAAGATAAGTGATCTTTGTATTCAAATAGGAATTCTCATAATACTTTATCAAAAAAATTTTGGAGTTATGCAGACCTCTTGTCACTTCTTGGATTGATATGCCTACTTCCAATTATTTATTTTAATTCTTCTTCAGTTAGTTTCATGTGCAACTTGCTTTCTAGTGATGTCTTTGTTTCCCATCAACATGCCGCTTCCAATGCAGTGAAGATAATTTGTGCATTGTTAACGAAACCTGTAAGACCTTTCTATCTGATGGAGTTTATTTAATTAGGGCCATTTTCTATGGAAATGAATGCTATTATTTATTGTGCGCTAGCAAGAGCTAAAACCCATCATCATTGATTGATCCACAAGAAGATGTTCAGGATTGGTGTATTGATCCAGCAAACAGCATCTGCTGACATGGTCCACCTAGGATTGCTGACACTCATTCTTTCATTGGACAGGTACAACTGACAATCATTGATTGGATTGGAAGCCAGATCCACAAGGAATAAAGAACTTTAGTTCCACTGTTCGGATAGAGAAATAACTGCATCTCTTTAGAGGGGAGATAATGCCCAAGTGGCATTATCGCAAACAATTGATCCAGAGACCCAGGCAATGTCCTGGGAACATGGATTTGAATTCTGCCCTGGCAGATGGTGGAATTTAAATTCAACAAATTGTAATGATGATCATGAAACTGATCACCAGGAAAAACTCTTCTGGTTCACTAATGTCCTTCAGGGAAGAAAATATGACGTTTTTTTACCTGGTCTGGCCCATATGTGACTTCAGACCCACAGCAATGTGGTTGACTCTTAACTGCCCCCTGAGCAATTAGGGGTGGGCAGTAAATCCTGACCTAGCCAATCATACCCACGTCCTGTGAATGAAATTATTTGTTACAAAAACACAATGAAATAGTAAACATAAATGGGCATAATGACTCAGTGGTCAGCATTGCTGCCTCACAGCGGCAGGGACCCGGTTCAATTCCAACCTCTGATGACTGTCTGTGTGGAGTTTGTACATACTCCCTATGTCTGCTTGGATTTCCTCCCACAATCCAAGGACGTGCAGGTTAGGTGAATTGGCCATGCTAAATAGCGTTTAGGGATGTATAGGTTAGGTGCATTAGTCAGGGGTAAATGTAGAATAATAGAGTAGGGGAATAGGTCTGGGTAGATTACTCTTCAGAGGGTCGGTGTGGATTTGTCAGGCCAAAGGGCCTGCTTCCACACTGTAGGGATTCTATGAATAAACTTTCAAAAGTTAAGGTAAACTTATTAAACCGAAACAACACTCTCCCTGGTGAGGGTGCACCTAGCCTCTATGATGCCCACCAGCCTATGGCACAATGGTAAACAATGCATGTGCCCTTTTGATGGACTGGTGTCTCAGTCTGACCTTATTCATGCTGTTCTGGAGGTTCTTGGAATTGAGGAATCATCTCTTTGAAGCAGCTGTGACCAACTCAGGAAAAATATATCATTTTTGCAGGAAAAGAAAGTGACTTTCCTTAATTTTCTTGAAACATTTTATGGCTATATTTGTGATGATGGCTTTGGAGATTGGAAATAAAGCTAGTTTGACTGACATCAAGACTCGTTGAATCACGTCAAGGTGTGCCTGTAATCGGTGGACAAAGATATTAACCTGGGAAGATGAATGTTTTCAGGTGATAATTGGTGGGAGTTTAGGGACAGGGTAGTTAGAGGCGTGTGACCGTATCAATAAACCTCCAGAGAAGGCAATCCTCACCTCTCACACAACAAAGGGCATTATGATGGTGGCTTCAGAGTGATTCTCAACTCAGGGCGTTTACTCTGAAATCTGTCACTGCTCACTTACTGCAGGCTAGAACTTAAAGCACCAAGCTAACTGGAGTCATTCTGGGTATCAGCGTAAATAGTCTATTGATTTTTCTGTGATTCAGAAGTAATAGAATGACTGTAATGCAGGATGAGGAAGTGGGATAGGTTTCAGTTGAGGTGATAGATTCTCTGCTGGGTTCCTTAATTTTTGAACTCGAGAAGTGTAACTCAATGCTGCATCCTTGCACCAAAAGACTGTTTAGAAGCAAAATTGCAGTATTTTGTAGGCGGTGGGGGGGGGGAGCGGGGTAATGCACTGCAGAGTGGAAATGTAGCTGACTGACACAATATTGGGAAACCTAAAGGTACAAGTAAGCAAAGATGCGGTCAAATGGTAATGTATTCAAAAATGCCTTAACAAATCAAAGCTGTTTATATACTGCACCAAATGGAGTCTCCAGTGGGGTGTCATCTATAAGAGGAGTGGCATGGTGGCTCAGTGGTTAGCATTGCTGCCTCATGGTGCTAGGGACCCGGGTTCAATTCCACCCTCAGGTGACTATCTGTATGGAGTTTGCATATTCTCCCCTGTGTCTATTTCCTTTCGGTTCTCTGGTTTCTTCCCACAGTCCAGGGATGTGCAGGTTAGGGTGGATTGGCCATGGAAAATTGTGGCATAGTGTCCAGGGATGTGCAGGTTAGGTGGATTAGTCGTGGGAAAATACGGGATAGGATGGTGGGGTGAGTCTGGATGGGGTGCTGTTCACAGGGTCACAAGTCAAATGACCTGCTTTCACACTGTAGGGATTCTATGAAAAATTACCACAGACATTTTGATTGGATGGGAGAATTCCACACCGATTTGACTAGCAAGGCCATCAGCCATTGGAGCAGGAGGAGACCATTCAGCCCAGCTGTGCAGTTTGGCACTGACTGATTTCCATCCTTTCACAACATCTCTGAGTTTGCTTTGCAGTCCTTTCAGCTGCTCCAGATTTGTTTTTAGCCACAACTCATCAAATGATACAGCACAGAAGGAAACTATGTTCAGCCCATTCTGATTGCACTGCCATTTGGTAAAGCTATTAAATTAATAACTTGGACTAGTGTCATTGGAGCACAACGGGCCCCAATCAATGGATGGCAAGCACTTGGCCCCTTCGACCTACATCAAGGATATGTCCAGTTCTAGTCTGTCTGTTAGGATTCTATTTCTTTGTTCTCCTATCCTCCCCATTCCATATTTAATTATTATCTTGTGAATAATTATACAATGGCAGCTACCAGCAGTGTGGATTATTCATCTGCCATACAGAGTGGCAATTCATTGGTGCTGCCAATAATACCCTCTCCATTCAAGACACAAGATAGATAACCTCCAATGCACTTGCATCCATCTTTAAATAAAGTCGACTTGGATGACTCTCTGTGTGGAGTTTGCACATTCTCCCCGTGTCTGCGTGGGTTTCCTACAGGTGCTCCAGTTTCCTCCCACAGTTCAAAGATATGCAGGTCAGGTGAATTGGCCATTCTAAGTTACCCATAGTGTTAGGTGAATTAGTCAGAGGGAAATGGGTCTGGGTGAGTTACTCTTTGGAGGGTCGGTGTGGACTTGATGGGCCAAAGGGCCTGGTCCTACACTGTAAGGAATCTAATCTAATCTAAAGAAACCAAAACTACACGTAGTATTAGGGATAGAGGGAGGTGAAAGCCTTGGGGGTATTATTGCTGGATTGTTAATTCAGAGATCCAGGTAATGTTCTGCAGACCTGGGTTTGAATCTTGCCACGGTAGATGTTGAATTTGAATTCAATTTTTAAAAGTATGGAAATAAAGGGTCTAATGATGACCATGAATTCATTATTGGTTGTTGGGGAAAAAAGTCTAGTTCACTAATGAAGGAAGGAAGATATCACCCTTACCATCTGGCCTATATGTGACTGCAGACTCACAGCAACTTGTTGACTCTTAACTCATCTCTGGGTCATTGGGGATGGGCAATAAATATTGACCTAGCCAGCAGCACCCACATCCTGTGAATTAATAAAAAACACTCCTTATTTTATGTTCCATTCTTCTCATAAGAAATGACAGCATTCTTTCACCTTCTTGATTCCTGCCCCTGTGTAATAACATTTTTGTGACTTGTGCACTGGAACACCTTGCTATTCTGCAATCATTCACAGTCTACCTTTTTATTAGAGTCATAGAGATGTACAGCATGGAAACAGACCCAACTTGTCCATGCCGACCAGGTATCCTAACCTAATCTGGTCCCTTTTGCCAGCATTTGGCCCATATCCCTCTAAACCCTTCCTATTCATATACCCATCGAGATGTCTTTTAAATGCTGTAGTTGCATCAGCCTCCATCACTTCCTCTGGCAGCTCATTCCATAGACGCAGCACTTTTTGTGTGAAAAATTAGCCCCTTGGGTCTGTTTTAAACCTTTCCCCTCTCACCCGAAACGTATGCCCTCTAGCTCTGGAAAAGCTCAGCAGGTCTGGCAGCATCTGTGAAAATAAATCAGAATTAACGTTTCAGGTCCAGTGACCCATCGTCAGATCTGATTTTTCTTCACAGATGCCTCCAGATCTGCTGAGCTTTTCTAGCAACACCTGTTTTGTTTCTGATTGACAGCATCTGTAGTTCTTTCAGATTTTATTTTATATCTGGCTGCAATCTCCTTAAGCTTTTGCACAACACAATTTCCTGTCTTTGTGTCATCTATAAATGCAGCTTGCATGACTTTTCACAACTTATCTGAACAACTGATTTACTTTGTAAAAACCTGAGGGCCATCTCAGACTGCTGGGGTACTCTGTGGAACACATCCTGCCAACCAGAAAAGGATTCATTTTTGCATGCCCTCTGTTTTCTGCCAGCCAGCCTGTCTTCTGTCTAAGCTAATGTTTTGCCCGCTATGCCATGAACTGCTACTTTGTGTAATCACCTTTTACATGAACTTTGTCAAATGTTTTTTGGCAATGCAAGTGCAATAGATCTACAGGGTCTCCTTTATCCACAGCACAAGTTTCTTGTTGAAAAATCTCAAATATATTAGTTTTACATGGTTTTCTTTTCACAAACACCTGCTAACCTCTTTAACGGTTGATTCAAAGACAATCCTCATGCCACAGGCCTATTGATTGCTGCTTTCAGCAATGATGAATGGAAGGTAAGTCAATTGGTCAGAATATAAAGAATGGCAGAGAATATCTAAAACATTAATGAGGGAAGTAATTAAGGCTTGACAGGGAAGACAGCTGGCCGAATAGAAAAATGGGTATCTTTGGTGGAGGGAGGGCTGATTTCAAGGGGTCAAAAACAGACAAAGGAATTCCTCTGCCAAATGTAACCTATAGGCATGTAATTACTGTAAATAATTCCACATTCATCCTTAATTTCCTTTCCTGTTTGTAATGCTCTGATTCCAGTGGAATAAAGAATCCTGCCTTATGATCCTTGGGTCATCCATGTGTTTAAGTCTCATGTAACAAAAGAAAACCTATTTCTGTTGGTTTGAGAAACTGGTTGAAGACTAGGGTTAGATCTGGTCGGTTTGAGAGTGCAGAAAGCATTTGATCATGTTAGAGAATGGTGAGTAGGGATCCCATTACTTTCCTGCCTCTATCCTAATAAAGTCAATGTTGGGAAGGTTTGTGAATTTTGAATACTGCCTCAAGGGAGCTTGCACTTGGAAAAGTGGGATTCAGAGAGCTATCATTCTGAATTTGTTACAGGCTCTACCATCTATGCAGCATCCCCCCCCCCCACCACAATTGCGGTTCCTTGTGAATGACTCACTCTCCTTCAATCACTCCCCTCTGTCCTGGATCCAGTAATGATACATGCCCTCAGAAGGGTGGAGTACCAGCAGTCATCACCCCACCCCCGTGGCATTGCCATCCAACAGAGCTGCTGGCCTTCAATTAACTGTCAAAGAATGGGCCTTGTATCTGCAGGCTCCTTAACTACAGGGAAAGGTCCACCAAAGGCCAACAAGAGCTTGGGTGTGAAAGCCAATGAGAGTAATCATGGAGTCTGGTGTTTCCCCTTTCTTTTGATCCATTAGTCCTACCCTCCCCTTTAATCTTCCTTCTCACATCCATCTCCAGAATTGGATCCATAGTTACGTTGGGGTCAAACAATTTTAAATAGAATTAGCAAACTCTTTTGACTTTTGTATTCTATGCCCTATTTATAAATCCCTTTGAAATCCCAGGGTTTGGGGTGGTGCATTTGTTGTATGACACTATCACCATGCTAAATGGGACAGACTTTAAACAGATGGGCGGCACGGTGGCATAGTGGTTAGCACTGCTGCCTCACAGCGCCAGAGACCCGGGTTCAATTCCCGCCTCGGGCAACTGTCTGTGTGGAGATGGTACATTCTCCCCGTGTCTGCGTGGGATTCGTCCGGGTGCTCCGGTTTCTTCCCACAGTCCAAAAATGTGCAGGTCAGGTGAGTTAGCCACGCTAAATTGCCCGTAGTGTTAGGTGAAGGGGTAAATGTAGGGGAATGAGTCTGGGTGGGTTGCTCTTCGGAGGGTCAGTGTGGACTTATTGGGCTGAAGGGCCTGTTTCCACACTGTAAATAGTCTAATCTAAATCTACGAAGTGCTGTGGGCCATCAGCAGCAGCAGAATTATACTCCAGCATCATCTGTAACCTCAGGGCCTGGTATAACTCCCCCCCACTTTACCATTACTATCAACCGTGGTTCAATGGGGAATGCAGGAGGGCATGCCAGGAGCAGCATCAGGCATACCTGAAAATGAGGTGTCAACCTGGTAAAACTACAACACAGGGCTATTTGCACCATAAGCAACAAGTGACAGAGGCAATCCCACAGCCAACGGATCAGATCTAAGCTCTACAGTCCTGCCAAATCCTGTCCTGTTGTAAAATTAAACAACTCACTGGAGGAGGAAGTTCCACAAATATTGCCATCCTTAATGATGGTACATCAGGTGCAACAGAAGCATTGGCAAGAATCTTCAGCCAGAAATGGGTGATCTTTCTTGGCCTTCTCCAAAGGTCCCAGCCTCCAGTCAATTCCATCCACTCACATGATATCAAGAAATGGCGGAAGGACTGGATATCACAAAGGCTATGGGCCCTGACAACATTCCAGCAATGACACTGAAGATGTGCTCTCCAGAATCTTCCATTCCCCTAGCCAAGCTGTTCCAGGCCAGCTGCAACACTGGTATCTAACCAACAATGTGCAAAATTGCCCAGATATGTCCTATATGTTAAAACAGGACATCTAATCAATTGTCATCCTATCTCTATCCTCGATCATCAGTAAAGTGATGGAAGGTGTCATCAACAGTGACTTTCCCTCCATCATAAAGTCAGAAATAGGGATATTTGCCATCATTGCACAGTGTTCAGAATCATTTGTCTCCCCTTAGATACTGATGCAGTTCATGATTAAAGGCAGCAAGACTCAGACAATATCCAAGCTCAGGCTGAAAAATAGCGATTAATACTTGTACCAGACAAATGCCAAATCCCCAACAAGAAAGAATTGCCCCTTGACATTCAATGGCATTTCCATTACTGAACTCTTTGCAATCAACAACCTGGAGTTTATCATTGACCAGAAAAACTGAACTGGACTCGCCATATAAGTACAAGGGCTGCATGAGCAGGTCAGAGGCTAGGAATCCTGCAGTGAATAACTCACTTTTTGACTCCACTACATCTGTCCACCATCTACAAGGCACAGGTCAGAAGTGTGTTGAAGTACTGTCCAATTGCCTGCATGAGTGCAGCTCCAACAACACTCAAGAAGCATGATGCTATTAATGACAATGCAGCCTACTTGGCACCATATCCACAAGCACCCACTCCCACCACCAACAAAGCATTGTAGCAACAGAGTAGACCATCTATAAGATTAGCAAGTTTTGAGAAGATTTATAGCTCAGGTTGAGGTTCTGGATGTAGGTTTGCTCACTGAGCTGGAAAGTTCATTTTCAGACATTTCGTCACCATACTAGGTAACATCATCAGTGAGCCTCCGAATGAAGCACTGGTGGTATTGCCTGCTTTCCATGTATAGGTTTGGGTTTCCTTTTTGGTGATGTCATTTCCTTTGGAGACATCATTTTCTATGGTGATGTCATTTCCTATTCTTTTTCTCAGGGGGTGGTAGATGGGTTCCAAGTCAGTGTGTTTGTTGATAGAGATCCGGTTGGAATGCCATGCTTCCGGTCGAAGTGGAGCAACAAGAAAAGCTAATTTTATTTACAAAATACCTTGCAAGAACTGTAACAGAAACTACATTGGACAAACAAGCAGAAAACTAGCCACCAGGACACATGAACATCAACTAGCCACAAAAAGACATGACCCTCTCTCACTAGTATCCTTACATATGGATGAGGAAGGACACCACTTCGACTGGGACAACACATCCATCCTAGGACAAGCCAATCAGAGGCTTGCATGAGAATTCCTAGAAGTATGGCATTCCAACTGGAACTCTATCAATAAACACATTGACTTGGATCCCATTTAGCACCCTCTGAGAAAAAGACCAGGAAATGACATCACCATAGGACATGATGTCAACAAAGGAAATGACATCACCCACCCAAGGAAACCCAAACATATAAATAGAAAGCGGGCTACACCACCTGTACTTCATTCGGAGTCTCACTGAAGATGTTACCTAGTGTAGTGACGAAATATCTGAAAATGAACCTTCCAGCAGAGTGAGCAAGTCTATATCCAGCATCGTTAAGATTCCTGGCAGAAATTCACCAAAGGTCCTTCCCAAACTACAATGACAGCAGATCCATGGGATCACCGCCACCCGCAAGCTCCTCTCCAACCCATTCGTCATCAGCACTTGGAAATATATCACCGTTCCTTCAGGATCACAATCCTGGACTGTCTGTCTGATGGTGTTGTGTGTGCACCCCCACCAAATGGACTGCAGCAGATCATGAAGTCAGCTCACCGACACCCTCTCAAGTGTGAATAAGGATGTGTAATGAATGCTGGCCAAGTCAGCGATGCCCACATACCTTGAATGTATTTTTAAAAATGGCTTTGTCAGGCAATTACATACAACTTGGTCAATTTAATTATACAACTACTTCTGCTCCTCTCAATCTGACCCTGTGCAACATCTAGACAATAACATCCAAATATTGAAATTCACAACAAGCACAAACATCAAAACAGTGTACAAATGAGATATTGAATAGAGAAAAATCAAGGACCACTTCATTTCCCAACCAACAAAACAGACTGCAGCAGCAGAGATTTCATCACATTGATTGTTGCTCCTGGAATACTGTTCTGGATGGAGCCCTCACTAATGGTTTGGATAAGAATCAGTCAGAAGGGATCAAATGTGCACAGCAGCAACTGGTGGTTGAGGAGCCATAGTATGTCATGAAGACAAGACATTACTCACCATAGTGACAGTAATCCATGTCTCTACCAACAATCCAATGGCATAAATCTGTAGAAAAGGCTTTTTCCATTGACATTGCTTCACCATTAATGCCTAAAGTTCCCTGGATCCAAAGTTCTGGAGGTCTGTGGCATTGAATGCTTTCAAAAGTTATAGTTAGGTATAGTTCTAAGAGTAAAAGGAACCAAAGGGTCTGGGGAGAAAGTAGGAACAGCATATTAAATGGTGGAGTAGGCTTGAAGGGCTGAATGGTCTACTCCTGCTTCTATATTCTACTTTCCTACAAATTCTCTCCCTACAGTTCTGAACCTTTTTAACTTACTTTCCTCCTTAAGATGCTGCTTAAAATTTACCTCCTTCACTGACATTGTTGTTGCCTGATCGAATTTCTCGTTATGTGACTCACCTTGCTGTCATTTTATTTTAAGTGCTTGGGCTGTTTCGTAACTTTAAAGGCACTTTATAAATGGAGGTTGATGAAATATACAAATGGCATGTGGATCCAATCAAGAATGAATTTAGGGCTTCCGGAGGACTAAGTGAGGGGAATTTATTTTAAGGTGAGCGAGTGCCGGGGCAGTTCCTCAGCAGTATCAGCCTCATAATCATGGGGTTAAATTACAAAGGGAGATTGCACAAAATCAGGTTGTACTTTAGTGTAATCATCCTTTTCAGACATGTTATGGAACACAATGTGGCCTGTGGGATTTGAACTCAGACCTAGTTAAGGAACATTACCACCACACCACAGGCCTACTCTCCTGTCTTCCCTTTGAAGATGGAAGATGAAGTGGTGCTCTAATTGAAGATCTAATTGAAAATGATTTGGAGATTTGTTCGGGGAGACAATGGTGAGTAGGTCAGGAAGTCTAGATCAAGGGGAATGAGAACAGAATGAGTGCAATCATGTTTTCACAAGAACTTGACTCACGTGTCATTCATGGTAACTTTTCAGACTTCAGCTCCGACGAAGAGTTATCGAGACTGGAAATGTTACCTTGCTCTCTCTCACCATGGATGCTGCCTGACCCACTGTGATCTCCAGCATTTGTTGTTTTCAGTACAGATTCCAGCATCTGCAGTAATCCTTTCTTCCAAAATGCAGGAGATTGTTGTGTCGGGGGAAGACCTTGCTGCAAATACCAGAAAAGTACAAACACTGCTGACAGTGGAGGCATTTGGGATAATTCGATCTCTGATGGCCTTTTGGTTAACAGGGGGTCATGGATTCACAGACGATGCCAAAAAGCTTTTTTTCACACAAAGTGTAATGGAAATCGGGATTTTTTCCCCCTGTTGAAACGCTAATGTGGAGTTAATTGATAATTTGAAATCTCAGAGGCAGCTGGGGAAGGATAGTCTCAGAACAAGCAGTCACAGGGAGAACAGCTTCAGAGAACATCTCCGGGACACCCGCACCAATCAACCCCACCGCCCCGTTGCCGAACATGTCAACTCCCCCTCCCACACTGCCAAAGACATGCAGGTCCTGGGCCTTCTCCATCGCCACTCCCTTACCACCCAACGCCTGGAGGAAGAACGCTTTATCTTCCGACTCGGGACCCTTCAACCCCAGGGTATTAATGTGGAATTCACCAGTTTCCTCATTTCCCCTCCTCCCACCTTACCCCAGTTCCAACCTTCCGGCTCAGCACCATTCTCATGACCTGTCCTACCTGTCAATCTTCCTTCCCACCTATCCGCTCTACCCTCCTCTCCGACCTATCACCTTCACCCCCACCTCCATCCACCTATTGCACTCTTAGATACCTTCTCCCCAGGTCCTCCCTTCCCATTTATCTCTCCACCCCTGAGGCTCCCAGCCTCATTCCTGATGAAGGAGTCTTGCCCGAAATGTCGAATTTTCCTGCTCCTCGGATGCTGCCTGACCTGCTGTGCTTTTCCAGCACACTCAAATCTTGACTCTGATCTCCAGCATCTGCAGTACCCACTTCTGCTTAGTCACAGGGAGACACAGCCCCTGTGGACAGGAGGTGTGTTTTGAAGCCCAGTGCGGTCTGAGGGCTAGGTGCTGGCACGGACTCGGGTGAAAAGACTAAATTGAATACTTTTTTTTTCTTTTTATTCTTATTTGTTTTATTTGTTATTCATCCAATTTTGTACCAAATACTTAAGTAACTGTACCTAAGATGGTGCCATTAATGCTGACATTGCAAAGTTTTTGCTCCACTCATTTGAGTGCACGTAACAATAAAGCTAATTCATTCATCTATTTATTCTATTGATTTTTGTTAGATAAGGATATTAAGTGGCATGGAACCAATGTCGTATAGTTTGAGTTAAAATACAGATCAGCCATAATTTAATTGAAATGCAGATCAGACATTTATTGCCCATTCCGTGGTCATCCTTGAGAAGGTGGTGCCTTCTTGAAGCACTGCGGTCCAGCAGTTGGCAGACCACAATGCTGTAAGGGGGAGAATTCCAGAATTTTGACCCAGTGACAGTGAAAAGACAGCAATGCATTTCCAAGTCAGGATGGTGAGTGGTCAGAGCGGAACTTGCAGGGGGTGGTGTTCTCATGCATCTGCCACCCGTGTTCAGGGTAGAGATCACTAGTTTGGAGGGATGATATTGAGTGACCATTGGTCCTGAATTTATAATATTGAACTGCTCCTAGTGGAGAAGAAATGTTCACATCTTGATTTGTAAAGTTGGTGCCACTGATGCCACAAAGTTTTGGAAACTGGGAGATTTTATAGATACAATTCCCCAGTGATTGTGTTGACTTCAAGGCATTATTTCAACTGTTCATTATCTCTGAAGCAGTGTGATTTTGAGTGATTGCATTTCTAACACTTATGAGAGGCACCTTTTTAAACTGGTTGTGTCCACAGGATTAATTCGGTTGTCTAAATGCTCTATTGCCTCTTTACTGCAGTAATGTGTTAATTTCATTTCAGTTTATTGTTCTGTTTATGGTATTTGGCCCATGCAGTTTGTACCGCTCGAATGCCCTGCGTAATTTCTTCAATTATCTTTTCCATCTGAAGCTCTGAAAGCAGATTACACAGTCAGGCCCCCCTCACTTACTCATTGAACAGCAGACAATGTCTTGTTATGTCTGTGTCTTGCAAGCTGTGTCTCCAGGGAGATAGGTACTTCCTGTCCCAGATTCATTTAGGGTGAGGCATATTGTGGTGCAACCTACAAGTTAGGTTTATAACAGCATATTCAGATATTAACTGCCTGCAAGTTTCTAAAACGTGTGTGCTTATAATGGTGCAGTGAGTGCAAGAGGGCATCTGGGATATTGTGGATGATGGAAATGTTCACTTCACAAATAAGGCTGGATGGAAGAAATTGAACAGAGGGAGGCTTAATTAGTCAAGCATTAGAGTGGTGCTGGAAAAGCACAGCAGGTCAGGCAGCATCCAAGGAACAGGAAAATTGACGTTTCTGGCAAAGGCCCTTCATCGGGAATGAGGCAGGGAGACTGCAGGGTGGAGAGATAAATGAGAGGGGGGTAGGGGTGGGGAGAAAGTAGCATAGAGTACAATAGGTGAATGGGGGTGGGGATGGAGGTGATAGGTCAGGGAGGAGGGTGGAGTGGAGAGGTGGAAAGGAAGCTAGGTCAGAGATTTATCAACTAGGTAAAAATAAGGACTGCAGATGCTGGAAACCCGAGTCTGGATTAGATTTATCAACTAGCTAAAAACGAGGAGTCAACTCAAGGACAGAAGAGGAAATTAAAAGACAAAGGAAATGTTTACAACTGTTTTGATTTAAATGTTGGCATTTTTACAGTCTCCCAACAACTCCCAAACTGAAGGAATTAAATATTACACTAACCATTGGTTCACTCAGTGGTGAACAGGATTGATTGGCAGTCACCCACAGTTAGCGAGACATGGTATTTACATCAGTAATTCCTGGAATGAACTTTTGAAAAGTGGCTTGTTAGTGCACAACTTGAATTTTGCTGAAAAAGAGACAAGCTGTCAAATATTTTCATCAGGGACAGACATGAGAGTGCCAAAATATCGCAGGGAGCAGCAGCATAGACTGTGTGAGAAAAATGATTGATTGATCAGTGATTGATTGATCAGTGACTGATTGTTCAGTGATTGATTGATCAGTGGACTCTGAATAATTGAGGGTTTGCTGTGAAGAATGCACCAGGAAACTGTTACCCCTAATGCATTTGTTTAATTAAAAAGAAATGTGTAACGCCTGGACCAGTTCCCAATGCCTGAAAAGGGTAAGTCCCCGCTAATGAGTACGTTCAGCTTCAAGGAAGCATAAGTGAGTCACATTGCAAGCCCAAATTAACTTTCTGCAGCGGGTTTAATGGACAGTAAATGTAAAGATGCAGCAAAGCGTTAAAAATTACAGAGAAATGAACAGTAACAGGTTCTGTTCGCAAAGTTGGTGAAATTTGGCCAAGCGACATGTTCACTCACATGGTGTATTTCTCCTGTAGCCAAGAGGGAAGCAGGAAGACTTTCTGTTCTCCATATGGATAATTGTTGTCTGCCAAATCAAACAACTGACTTCCCCAAATCCAGTACTTTCTGAACAAATTACCTCAGAGTAGAACAGGATCTTAATTAGATAGGCCAGTGCATTGAGGAATGGGAGATGGAGTTTAATTTAGATAAATGTGAGGTGCCGCATTTTGGAAAGGCAAACTTTACATTTAATGGTAAGGCCTTGGGGAGTGTTGCTGAACAAAGAGACCTTGGAGTGCAGGTTCATAATTCCATGAAAGTGGAGTCGCAGGTAGTTAGGACAGTGAAGAAGGCATTTGGCATACTTGCCTTTATTAGTCAGTGCATTGAGTATAGGAGTTGGGAGGTCATGTTGCAACTGTACAGGAGATTGGTTTGACCACTGTTGGAATACATGATGTGGAGATGCCAGTGTTGGACTGGGGTGGACAAAGTTAAATATCACATAACACCAAGTTATAGTCCAACAGGTTTATTCGGAAGTACTAGCTTTCAGAGCACTGCTCCTTCATCAGATAACTATGGAGAAGGTCCACAGCTACCTAATGAAGGAGCAGTGCTACGAAAACTAGCGCTTCCAAATAAACCTGTTAGACTATAACCTGGTGTTGTGTGATTTTTAACTATTGGAATACTGTGTGCAATTCTGGTGCTATCGGAAAAATGTTGTGAAACTTGAAAGGGTTCAGAAAAGATTTACAAGGATGTTGCCAAGGTTGGAGGATCTGAGCTACAGGGAGAGGCTGAATAGGCTGAGGCTGTTTTCCCTGGAGCGTCAGGGACTTAGGGATGACCTGACACAGGTTTACAAAATCATGAGGGACATCGATAGGATGAATAGGCAAAGTCTTTTCCCTGAGGTGGGGGAGTCCAAAGCTAAAGGACATAGGTTTAAGATGAGAGGGGAAAGATTTAAAAGGGACCTAAAGGGTAACTTTTTCATGCAGAGGGGAGAGCATGTATGGAATGAACTGCTAGAGGAAGTGGTGGAGGCTGGTACAATTGCAACATTTAAAAGGCATTTGGATGGGTATATGAATAGGAAGGATTTAGGGGGATATGGGCCAAATACTGGCAAATAGGACTAGATTAATTTAGGATATCTGGTCAGCATGGATGAGTTGGACCGGAGGGTCTCTATGACTCTAATTGTGTTTCTCCTGGTCTTTTACCCCCAGCAATGCCCAGGAGATTGACCTTCAAGTTCTGGAACTACAACCCAGCCCTCAAGTGTTGGCAACTGTGATTACTTGTAACTGCTCGTGTGCATGTAATGTTGTGAGGAGAGACAATCTGCAATATACTCAATTCAATGATAGAAAAAATGTACTGCTTCTTATCAATTATCTCGGCGAGAAGACAAGACCTTCACCAGCTGAATTCGGTGTAAACCCATTACCCTGGGGCACTGGTTTGGAAAATCGATCCAACTTCTGGTGGATAAACTGCAAGTTACTAATAAATGAAAATGAATTTTAATTTGTTCAGTGTGTGGCTGAGCCAGCACTTATTGCCCGTCTCTAGTTGCCCTTCAGAAGGAGGCAGTGTGCAGCCTTTGCATTACATGTTGTGTCGGTATTTCTGCACAGTGCTGCTGGAGAGGGAGTTCTCTGAATTTGACCAAGTGATAGTGAGTGTATATTCCAAGTGGCAAGGAAGGGAACTTGCAGGTGGTGCTCTTCCCATGTATCTGCTGCCACAGTGACTCAGTGACTTGGAATACAATTGCAAAAATCTATAGTTCTGACACATTCCAACTTGCTGAAACAATACCATAAATAAAACAAATCAGATATAACCACAGTTCACATATTCAAATATACCGCAGTGTGATAAGCATTCCCCGGCACATGAAATGGATACGCTTACGATCTACAACACAGATTGGCTTCTTCTAATATATCCCAGAGCCCTATAGTCACAAAGCTTAAATCCTAGGTCCCTTGAAATGTCAAGTGAGTTTCCAAAACACAAGTGATTTATCTCGTAATAGCACCAAGTTTAAAACTCTGAATTGAACATAACATTTGTTTTTCAGTTTGTTCCAAAAGCCATTACATTTCGCTACCTCAGTAAATGCAGTAATTTTTCTCTTGTATATAAAAAAAGTCACAGAATTTATCTATTCAGTTTATTGGCCTGATTAAATTCTGTTATATTTTCAACATTTCTCAAAGCAGTAGCAGTATGCACTCAAAAATAGTCCAGGTCTCTGATCAATTGTGCGCAAGTACATATATAAATTGCCTTTCTGTAGTGCCTTGCACTCAGCACATCTGAAAGTGCTCAACAGCCAATGTGGTACTTTTGAAGTACAGTCACTTTTGTGATGTACACCTGTTGCAAACTCTCCCTCATGACACCCTGTTTGGGTGATTTGGAGACAGTAAGGACTGTCAATACTCAAAGTCCTGAAGTGGTGTCCTGATCCGAAATGTCAACTTTCCTGATTGTCCAATGCTGCCTGACCTGCTGGGCCTTTTTTGCTCCTCATTTTATCATCCGTTTGGATAATGTTGGTTTTCGGGTAAATATTGATCATGCATTGGGTACAATCTGCCCCTGCCAATGTGTTAAGAGTGACCAGTGGGGAATCGGGGTGGGAGGGGAGGGGGGTGGTGGTGGTGGTGGTGGTGGTTGGAGTATATCCTAGGCAGCCTATCACCTACCTACCCACCCTTGGGTTCACACCTTAACGCTGACAGTGGGTGGGTGCCCAAATTGGCAGCTCACCCACTGTGTGTAAATAAATAACTATAGGACAGTCCAACTTGTTTGAAGGTCAGTTAGCCTCAATATTACCCTGCCCTGACCATGAACAGTTGAAGGAAAGGAAGGGGGTTTGACGCTGAGCTGAGTGGGCTGTGAGCCACTGGTCACCTGTAATTATCCAGCTGCATTTTGAAAATGCAAATCAGGGCAGGACTTATGCACTTAATGGTAAGGCCCTGGGGAGTGTTCCTGAACGAAGAAACCTTTGCTCATAGTTCCTTGAAAGTGGAGTCACAGGTAGATAGGACCGTGAAGAAGGAGTTTGGTATGCTTTCCTTTATTGGACAGAACATCGGGGGGAACATCTCTTTGCTCTTTATCAAAGTATCATCACGCCAGGGACTCCTGGCACATCCACCAAATGGGAGCAAATCACCAATTGGAATGGGGAGATGTTGCCAAGATCATCCATAACGACGACCAATCCTGGACCAGGAAGCCAAAGAAAAGGCAAAACTGATGCTGCAGCCACTGTCTAACAAATGCAGATTAAAAGTTATTAATTGGGATACCAGTTCAATTAATATTTTAAAATCGCAGATCAATAAGATTTTTAGCAAGACATGTGCATGAAATGATACGGAGACAAGGCATGGTATTAAGGTACTGAACAGACACTGCATATGGAACAGGCTGGCCTCTGACTTATTGTTCCTTCATGTGTGATTCCCTGTAGGGGTTGCAATTGCAATCAATGAATCTGCTTTACAATATCTTCACTGCTTTGCTTTTCATATAACCCTTTTACATAAACTATAACTGGAGGCAGTTTGCAGCCTGGAGTTTGCACAGGAGTTTCATCACTTTCAGCCAGTTATTAGACTGAGAGAACCATCATATTTCAAGTGCTATATCACAGAGTCATACTGCACAGAAGAGGCCCTGCAGCCCATGAAGTCTGCACTGACCTAACTGCACTAGTCCCACTTTTCAGTTCTTGACCCAGAGTCTTGACTGTTATGACGTTTCAAGAATTTATAGTGTCATAGAGTCAAAGAGCTGTACAGCACGGAAACAGACCCTTTGGTCCAACTTGTCCATGCCAACCAGATAGCCTTGTCTATTTTAGTCCCATTTGCCAGCATTTGCCCCAAATCCCTTCCTATTCATGTACCCATCCAAATGCCTTTTTAATGATGTAATTGTACCAGCCTCCACCACTTCTTCTGGCAGCACATTCTGTACACACAATACCCTCTATGTGAAAACGTTGCCCCTAAGGTCCATTTTAAATCTTTCCTCTCCCACCTTAAACCTATGTCCTCTCGTTCTGGACTCCCCCACCCTGGGAAAAAGACCTTGCCTATTTACCCTATCCATGCCCCTCATAATTTTATAAACCTCTATAAGGTCACCCCTCAGCCTTTGATGCTCCAGGGAAAACAGCCCCAGCCTGTTCAGCCTCTCTCTGTAGCTCAAATCCTCCAACTCTGGCAACATCCTTGTCAATCTTTTCTGAACCCTTTCAAGTTTCACTACATCCTGCCTATAGCAGGGAGACCAAATTGCACGCAATATTCCAAAAGTTGCGTAACCAACATCCTGTAGACCTGCAACATGACCTCCCAACTCCTATCCTCAATGCACTGACCAATCAAGGAAAGCATACCAAAACGCCTTTTTCACTATCCTATCTACTTGCAACTCTACTTTCAAGGAGCTATAAACCTGCACATCAAAGTCTCTGTTCAGCAACACTCCCTAGGACCTTATCTGGGGCAG
This sequence comes from Chiloscyllium punctatum, assembly GCF_047496795.1. Lineage (NCBI taxonomy): Eukaryota > Metazoa > Chordata > Chondrichthyes > Orectolobiformes > Hemiscylliidae > Chiloscyllium > Chiloscyllium punctatum. The sequence continues at coordinate 6,509,011 of NC_092752.1, forward strand.
CACAGTGGCTCAGTGGTTAGCATTGCTGCCAGACAGCGCCAGGATCCCATGTTTGATTCCAGCCTCGGGCGATGGTCTGCATGGAGTTTGCACATTCTCCCTGTGTCTGCATGGGTTTGCTCCAGTTTCCTCCCACAGTCCAAAGATGTGCAGGTCAGGTAGAATTGGCCGTGCTAAATTGCTCACAGTGTTAGGTGCTTTAGTCAAAGGGGAATGGGTCTTGGTGGGTTACTCTTCGGAGGGTTGGGTTGGGCTAAAGGACCTGTTTCCACGCTGTAGGGAATCTTAAAAAAAAAACAAATTAAGTATATAAGTCCTAATTTGCATTTCCAAAATGCAGCATCTCACATTTATCTAAATTAAACTCCATCTGCCACTCGTCAGCCCAATGGCCCATCTGATCAAGAACCTGTTATACTCCGAGGTAACCTTCTTTGCTGTCCCCTACACCTCCAATTTTGTTGTCATCTACAACCTACTGACCATACCTCCTATGTTCACATCCAAATCATTTATATAATTGGACCCAGCATCGAACCTTGTGGCACACCACTGGATACATGCCCTCATCTGCAAAACCACCCTCCAGCACCACCCTCTGTCTTCTACCTTCAAGCCAGTTCTGTATCCAAATGGCTAGTTCTCCCTGTAGTCCATGTGATCTAACCTTGCCATCCAGTCTATCATGAGGTGCCTTGTCAATGCCTTAATGACGTCCGTATAGATCACGTCCACCACGTTGCCATCACCAATCCTCTTCGTTACTTCTTTGTGAGACATGATTTCCCACACACAAAGCCATGTTGATTCTCCCTAATAAGTCCTTGACTTTCCAAATACATGTAAATCCTGTCCCTCAGGATTCCCTCCAACAACTTGCCCACCACCAACATCAGGCTCACTGGTCTATCTTCTGTGGTTCCACACATAGGCTGCCTTGCTGATTTTTGAGGCGCCTGATTCTCTCCCTGGCTTGCCCTTACCACCTTTCTTAAACAGTGACACCACGTTTGCCAACCTCCAGTCTTCCGGCACCTCACCTGTGACCATTGATGATACAAATATCTCAGCAAGGTGCCTAGCAATCACTTCCCTAGCTTCCCATAGATATCTAAGATATCCAACACCTCCTCCTCTGTAATGTGGGCATTTTTCAAGATGTTGCTATTTATTTCCCCATGTTCTCTATCTTCCATGTCCTTCTTCATAATAAATATTGATGCAAAATACTCATTTAGTATCTCCCCATCTTCTGCGGTTCCACACATAGGCTGCCTTGCTGATCTTTGAGGTGCCTGATCCTCTCCCTGGTTTTGCTTTTGTCCTTAATGTATTTGTAGAATCTCTTTGGACTGCCCTTAACCCTATTTGCCAAAGCTAACTCATGTCCCCTAAACTAACCCTAAACCTAAATCTATCGCAGACAACACTTGGTGATGGAAATTGGTGGAGTTCTAGATATTGAGGAAGGTTGTCAAAGGATACAGCAGGATATAGATCAGTTGGAAAGTTGTGCAGAGAATTAGCAGATGGATTTTTCCAGGATAGAAAGGATTGGAGGCTTTGGAGAAGGTGCAGAAGAGGTTTACTAGCAGTGTCTGGAGTGGGATTGTATTAGCTAAAAGTAAAGGTTGGACAAACTTGGATTGTTTTCACGAGAGCATCAGAGGTTGAGGGGTGACCTAGTAGAAGTATACAAAATAATGAGAAACATGGATAGGATGGATAGTTTGAATCTTCTTCTCAGGATGGAAATGTCAAATACTAGGGATATAGGTTTAAGGTGCGAGGTTGAGAGTTTAAAGGAGATGTGCAAGGCAAGGCTTTTACACAGAGGTGGTAGAAACACACTGACACGGGAGGTGGTAGAAACAGACAATAACAGTGTTTAAGAGGCATTTTGGACAGATATATGAATAGGCAGGAAATGGAGGGATATGGACCATGTGCAGGCAGATAGGGTTAACTTAGAATGGCATCATGGTTGGCACAGACATGGTGGGCTGAAGGGCCTGCTTCTGTGCTGTACTGTTCCATGTTCTATGCTCAAGGAGCAGAAGTAGGCCATTCAGCCCCTCGAGCCTGCTCCTCCATTTAATATGATCCTGGCTGATCTCATCTCGGCCTCAACTCCACTTTCCTGCCCCCTCTCTATAACCCTTCAAACAATTACTGATTAAAATCTGCCTATTTCTTTCTTCAATTTTTTCAATGTCCCAGGATCCACTGGACTCTGCAGTAGTGAATTTTACAGATTCATGACCCTTTGAGAGGAGTATTTGCTCCTCACCTCTGCTTGAAATCTGACACCTCTTATTCTAAATCAATGACTCTCTCGTTCTAGATTACCCCTCAAGGGGATACTTCTGCTCTCCGTCTACTTTGTTAATCACTTTTAGCATTTTATATACCTCAACTAGATCTCCATTCATTCTTCTAAATTCCATCAAGCGTTGACCCATACTCCTCAGACCAGCTACGAAGCCATGAGAAAGGTGAATTCTGTGTTTAGCTGAGGGGCCTAGTCGCAGATGGCATGACATACTTCACGTTGACTTAAACATACAAATCACTCACTAGGATTACAGATATAATAATGTGGGTACTTTATTTGTTGACAAGATTATTTGCAGATAATGTTCACCCGGAGCATCTGACTTCAACCACAATGATTCGAGACTGCCTCATCAATCCTGGGACTAATGTGTCATATCCCGTTCAAGACCCAGAGGCAAACCAGTAAAACTGGTGATTGAGACAAACTGGTTTAAAATGGAATTCCACTACAATCAGAATGTTCGTTTCCAAGTATTACTGAGTTTTGTTTTTAACTATTTTTCATCTAGGTATACACCCCACCTCTTCCCCATTGAAAGGTACATGTCACCATATCACAGCAGATGCATTGAGACATTGTGAAGTAGAGGTGGTTGCTGTTACAGAGCCGCGGGATGTATGCTGCAAAGCATTGAAAACCCATTCCAATATAATCCACTTCAGCATCCAGTGGCTGGCAGGAGGTCTGAAAGTGGATGAAATTGGTGGCAAGGTGATTGAGTTAGTCCAAAACTGACTGTTGCTGCTTGTTGCACTTGCATTCCATATTATTTCCACTTCATCCCAGTCACCGTCATCCACAAAGCAGTATCTGTCCTCGACCAAAACATGACAAGACACATTTCTTTATAAAGTTGATGACACCTTTTACTGTTTGGTTGCAGAGATGTGCTAGTCATTTGGATTGACTGGGTTTGAGTTTCACACAGTATTGATTGCAGTTAAATAAATTAAATAATTATCCTCCACTGTCCTTTTCAATTTCTTATAGCCCCTTTGGCAGGTACCTTATCTGATCGCTGAACACTTGCGCAATTTCTATTAGGGATTTATAGTAACATTTACTGCAGCATCTGGAGGTAATTAAGCTAACTACAGAGCACCATTTCTATAACCCAGTTGAGAAGGGGGTTTGCAGCCAAAACAGTTTCCAAATTACAAGTCAAGAGGTTCATGATCCAGGCAGTACATCACTGATCACTCAGGGAGTCCCAGGTACTGCAACTCCACTTTTACCATAGGTAGTGATGGCAGAGGATTCAAAGTTCTTTCCATCACACAAAACTGACCAGCAGTGTCTCCCACTCTGTTAACCAGCAGTGTCACCCACTCTGTTGACCAGCAGTGTCTCCCACTCTGTTAACCAGCAGTGTCTTCCACTCTGTTAACCAGCAGTGTCACCCACTCTGTTGACCAGCAGTGTCACCCACTCTGTTGACCAGCAGTGTCTCCCACTCTGTTGACCAGTGGAGTGTCCCAATCCGTTGACCAGCAGTGTCTCCCACTCTGTTGACCAGCAGTGTCTCTCACTCCGTTGACTGGCAGTGACTCCCACTCGGTTGACCAGCATTATCTCCCACTCTGTTGACCAGCAGTGTCTCCCACTCTGTTGACCAGCAGTGTCTCCCACTCTGTTGACCAGCAGCGTCTCCCACTCTGTTGACCAACAGTGTCTCCCCCACTGTGGACCAGCAGTGTCTCCCCCACTGTGAACCAGCAGTGTCTCCCCCACTGTTGACCAGCAGTGTCTCCCACTCTGTTGAACAGCATTGTCTCCCACTCTGTTGACCGTCAATGACTCCCACTCGGTTGACCAGCAGTGTCTCCCACTCTGTTGAACAGCAGTGTCTCCCACTCTGTTGACCAGCAGTGTCTCCCACTCTGTTGACCAGCAGTGTTGCCCACTCTGTTGACCAGCAGTGTCTCCCACTCTGTTGACCAGCGGTGTCTCCCATTCTGTTGACCAGCAGTGTCTCCCACTCTGTTGACCAGCGGTGTCTCCCATTCTGTTGACCAGCAGTGTCTCCCACTCTGTTGACCAGCAGTGTCTCCCACTCTGTTGATCAGCAGTGTCTCCCACTCGGTAGACAGGCAGTGTCTCCCACTCGGTTGGCCAGCAGTGTTTCCCACTCTGTTAACCGGCAGTTTCTCCCACTCTGTTGACCAGCAGTGTCTCCCCCACTGTTGACCAGCAGTGTCTCCCACTCTGTTGACCAGCAGTGTCTCCCACTCGATTGACCAGCAGTGTCTCCCACACGATTGACCAGCAGTGTCTCCCACTCTGTTGACCAGCAGTGTCTCCCACTCTGTTGACCAGCAGTGTCTCCCACTCTGTCAACCAGCAGTGTCTCCCACTCTATTGACCAGCATTGTCTCCCACTCTATTGACCAGCATTGTCTCCCACTCTGTTGACCAGCAGTGTCTCCCACTCTGTTAACCAGCAGTGTCTCCCACTCTGTTGACCAGCAGTATCTCCCACTCTGTTAACCAGCAGTGTCTCCCACTCTGTTGACCAGCAGTGTCTCCCACTCTGTTAACCAGCAGTGTCTCCCACTCTGTTAACCTGCAGTGTCTCCCACTCTGTTGACCAGCAGTGTCTCCCACTCTGTTAACCAGCAGTGTCTCCCACTCTGTTAACCAGCAGTGTCTCCCACTCTGTTGACCAGCAGTGTCTCCCACTCTGTTAACCAGCAGTGTCTCTCACTCCGTTGACCGGCAGTGTCTCCCACTCTGTTGACCAGCAGTGTCTCCCACTCTGTTGACCAGCAGTGTCTCCCACTCTGTTGACCAGCAGTGTCGCCCACTTGGTTGACCAGCATTTGGTGTGATTTAGATGGATTTACAAGTTAGTACTCAGCCTGCTTAGCTGTGCTATGAACACACTTTGCTTGGTCATTGACGACTGGAAACATTTGAGACGTTCAGGAGGCTCATACAAAGCATAGCCCAGTTGGGCTGAATGGTCTATTTTGGTTCTTTAAAATGCATTGTATTCATTACATGGGTGATTTGCAAAGTACCAAATCACCTTCTCTAAATATGTCACTAACATTTTAAAAGATTGGACATGAAATTTATTCCATCATGTTGCCACACAGGCACCCAGTGAAAATAAATCAATGGCATTGAAGCATTTTGATGTGTGCCAACATTCATATGTATGTGTGTGTGTGTGTGTATGAGTGTGTGTGTATATATGTGTGTATCTGTCTCTGTGTGTGTGTGTTGTGTGTGAGAGTGTGTGCATGCATGTGTGTGTGTGTTTGTATTTGTGTGTTTGCATTTGTGTATGTGTGTGGATTTTCTGTATGAATGTATGTGTGTAAATGTTTGTGGAAGTGTGTATGTGTGTGCTGTGGAGATGTGGAAATGTGTGGATGTGCATGTGTGTGTAAGTGTGTATGTGTGTTGGTGTGTATGTGTGTGCGTGAGTTGGTGTGTGCATGTGCATGTGTGTGTAGGTGTTTGTGTATCTGTAGGTGTTTGTGTGGGTGTATTCATGTACGCATGTGTGGGTTTGTGTGCACGTGTGTGGGGTTGTGCGGAGGTGGGTGTGAATGCGTGTGGGAAGATGTGTGAACATATGAGTCCATGTTCAAGAGTATGAATTGGAATGAGTGATTGTGTATAAGTGTGCACGTGTGTTGTATGTGCGTGTGTGTGTGTTTGAGTGGGTTAGTGTGTGGGCACTAGACTGAGTATCTACAAGGTAAAGTCAAGGATCAATAACTAAAAAACAAAATCACAAACGTGGCATTGCAGATGAAGTCCACTTATTTTTCCCCCAGTAATCGAGCTATTTCCTTTTAATGCAGTCAGTATTTCTAAACAAAGCCATCAAATCATTACAAACTCAGTCTCATTAAAATCCCCTTGAATAATTCTTCCGTAATAATTAACACTTGGTTCCACTAACCACATTGTTCTTCTTTCTGATGTTAATTAATGCTTTATTCCATTCACTGGCCTTTAAAATAATTGTGTTTTATTTCCTTAACTCAACAGCAACTCATGTGTTCTTTGTGTAGTCTGTGCTGAATCCTCTTGGCAGGTCATTTGGCAAATTCTTGCCTCCAGTACCACAGGATATGGAGATAATGGAGAACCACATTAGGACGTGTGAAAATAGGTGGACAGTGGCAGTAGTTAATGATCATTTGAAGAGCCAGTGGAAGACACGAGGGGCTGAATGGCCTCCTTCTGCAGTGAAACAGTCCTGTGATATCCATGATATCTCAATTGTTATTCAGTAGACCTCCCAACAGCATGGCAGAGGAGGCACATCAGAAGAGGCAAAGATCAGGTTGTGGCTGTAATGTGCCTCACAGTTGAATCATGCATTGACACACTATCCAGCCTCATGTGCAGAGAAAGGGCATGACAGCACTTCCAATAATGATAGATCTAAACTAAAACCCTAAAAACAGTCTTCAAAGCACTTTACTGAAATTTCTGTGAACTTTATAATATCAAATGAATAAGAAATGTTTGGAGGGATATGGGCCAAGCGCAGGCAGGTGGGACAAGTTTAGTTTGGGATTATGTTTGGTGTGGACTAGTCAGACCGAAGAGTCTGTTTCAGTGCTGTCTGACTCTATGACTCTAAATGCTCTACATCACATACACAAGCCTCATTAAACTGTCACTAACTGCACAAAGGTGAGTTCACCAGGAAGAAATGGGAACAGGAGTAAAGCTTCTTTATCCTTGACCCTACACTCACTTAAGGTCCAACACCCTTGACTGTATTTCTTCATTAGTTCCCAAAACTCCTTGAATTCCAACGGTCTTGAAAATTAATCTCAGCCTTAGATATATTCACAGTGTAATGATTGTAAAGAGGTAAGCCAGGTGGACCTCGTAGTTCCCTGACTGGGGCTATTAACGCGGTCCAATCACGGAGCCCTGACTGACAGATAAAAAGAGGAGTGTCAGAGGTTTTGCTCACTCTGAGGGCTGGCTCTGAGGATGTAGTACTGGAGTCAAGAACTCTTCACGTGTAAATAAAGAGTGACTTGGTGACGGGATGCAGGCCTGTGTGGAGTTATTTCACATGGGGGAGCTTATGGGGAGTGGGCTGTTGGAAGAGAGTGCTCCATTGCTTAATCTGTCTTCTGGAAGAGCTCTGACAGTGCAGTTTCTCTTCTGAGCTCACTGGTAGTTTTCCCAACTGACTCAGAAAGAGCTGGAGAAACTCAGCAGGTCTGGCAATATTTGTGGGGAGAGGAAAAGGTTTTAGTCCAGTGTGCACAATGCAAGTGCCCTTACCCCTAGACCAAGAGGCCAGAATTCAAGTCCCACCTGCTGCCGTGGTATGTAACAATCATTTTTGAACATGTTGATTAGAAAAATTGGTTAAAAAAAGTTGAAGGCAAGATATTTAATTGGAGGCAGTTCAGAGAACACTGACTAAGATGATCCCTGATGTGGAGAGATTATCTTAAAAAAGAATGTTAAAGGGTTGGAACTTTATGTACTGGAGCTAAGGGGAATGGGGATTAATAACATTGAAACACATAGGGATTGGTACGGATTTAGCATGGTAAATGCTGAGAGGATGTTTCCCTTCATGGGAGAGTCTAGAACCAGGTACATGATCTCAGAATAAAGAGGTGCCAATTTAAGATAGAGATGAGGAGAAATTTCTTATCTCATAGAGTTGTTAGTCTTTGGAACTCCTTGCCACAGAAAGCTGTGGGAGCAGAGTGCTTATGTATACTTAAAGCTGGGAGAGATTCTTCGTCAGCCAAGGAATCAAAGTTTACGGGGAAAGGGCAAGAAAGTGGATATGAGGAATTTCAGATATACCATGATCCCAATGAACAGCAGAACTGGCTTGAGAGGCCGAATGGCCTACTCTTGTTCCTATTTCTTCTGGTCTTACAATCTTAACATTTTGAGTCCACTATGATTCTTCTTCAGAACCTTCATCAGAGCCTGTAATTTGGGGACAGTGTCTAAAGTGAAACCTGAATCCCTACAAATTTGTAATTCAGAGGAGTGATAGCCATGAAAATATTCAAACTCCTAATAGTGTCCAAGAGGAGCCTCTGACCTCTGAATAGTGCTGTGCGATTTTTTACTGTCCCTCAAAGTGGCAGGAATTTTGGAATTTGGACTCATTTGAAAATATGGTATGTCTGGCACTGCAGCACCCTGTGCGCTTGTCCTGGGTTGGCGTTGGGACTCCAATGACCGTGCCATGCACAGATTCTGACTACAGTGGCATTCAACTTCATCTCCCATCCAATTGGAGAGGATGAAGAGCAGGAAGGTCAATCACCAGGAGAGTTGGGCACTGCTGAGGTAGATGGGAAACCACGAATATACATTGCTCTTAGAACGTACATAGACAGTTCGTTTAAAACGTCCTCAGCTCTCTACAAAACACTCTTAAAAATAACAAACGAGAGCCTTCCGCAGGACATTCTGTAGCTGCAGAGAGGATCTTTTCACCAGGGAGAGGCACTTACTTATTTATTCACTTACTTACTTAGAAATACGTCAAACCTCCTCCAAGACTAACCAACGCCATAACAGAGATGACATGACCATTTCAATCCCAGACAGCCGTTCTGTTACTAAGTCTCACTGAAATATGCATGCTTCTTAAAACAGCTTCTCGCTCTCAAGTATCCTTCCAGCTGGCTGGAGTTCACAGTGCACAGATAAATGATACTCTGTAGTGTCATACACTTTAAGATGCTCTTCATATGAAACTCATACTTGCAAGACACGGTTTATAAATGGAGCATCAATATAGATTTTATCAGATAAAAAAATCACAAAAAAGTACAAATAAAATGTTTTCAATTTAAACCATTTATGTGGCTTGATTTATTTTGTTAAAGCATCTATCTTGAATCAATATTCCCGCATCCTTTTCCAGAGATATATATGTATCTATTTGTATGAGTGAGGAAGCAGTGAGTGAATAAGTGAGTAAATGAATGAGTGAATGAGTAAGAACAAGGGAGTGAATGAATGAGTGAGTGACTGAGTGAGTAAAAAATGAGTTAGTGAATGAGTGAGTGAGTGAATAAGTGAGTGAGAGTGTGTGTCCATGTATGTTTGTGCATGTGCATATAAAAGATAAAAAATGGATAACAATAAATATTCATACTGGTTGAGATCCATTTCAATCCTGCAGAGTTTAGAATTAGGAGCAGGTTTGCATTTCAAGTTAGGTCACAGAATAGTCATGATCTCATTGAACAGAAGAACCTCAAAGCCAACCCTGCTCCCATGTTCCTCCTCTATCTCAGGTTCATTTCTGACAACCAGGTGTACCCCTTCTTTTGTTGTTGAAAAAGGATGTGTTAATCAACACAACGTGAAGTGCTTTAGCTCTGTGAAAGGAAGAAACATAAGCTCCAGCATATGGTTTAGGCTGCAGGCATTCTTGCTCCTGTGCAGTGAGAGGTTTGCTGAAAACATTCAACTGCTGTTGTGGAATCTGCTAGCTTCAACTGAACAACCACGTTGTTCATGTGGCATATTTTTGCCTTTTTACAAAGAAAGGGAAATAAATTCACCATAAAATCCATCAGTAAGGTTTTACTTAAGGGCATTATATACAATGGTGTGCTAAAAAAATAAGAATTTTGTCCGTTCAAGTGTTTTAGTTCATTCTAATCCTCAATATTTTCATGGTGAGTTTTCCTGTTTGGAAGGTTCGAGCTCCATTGAGTGGCTGAATGTCAGTTTGTCAAATGTCCAATTGGTATATGCTGCAAAATCTGATATGCCATATGGTACTGGGATGTGCCAGAGACCTGCTATTTTGAGAGTATAGAGAAGGGAAGGCATTTTGTTACCTCTAAACTACACTATTAGACTATTCCAGGTCAACCTCTCTTATTCTAACCTCCTCAAACTTTAGATCATCCAAAACTCTGCTGCCCATGTCTTTATTCACGTCAAACATTGTTCCCCTGTCGTTCCTGTGTTGGTCAAAGCAATGAATCAGAATTAAAACTCTTATCCTTGTTTTCAGCTCTCTGCCTTCCCTTCTCTAGTCCTCCTGCATATTGTGTCTGAACTCCTCCAATTCTAGCACTCTTGTGCATTCCTGACTTTGATTCTTCCACTCACATCGACTGTCCCTTTGGCTGGTGAGGTAAACTAATGGGACCACAACAGTGTTATTACCAATACAGATAAGGAAAGTTTGCATTCTACAAATAACGGTCTAAATTCTTCAATCGCATTAAAGCGGATTTGTGTTGAAGAAACGTGTTATTGCAGAGCCGACTTTATAAAATTAAAAGTTACAAAAACTTAAAAGTGCTGGAAAAACTCAGCAGGTCTGGCAACATCTGTGGAGGCTGTAACTGAGTTAATGTTTTGCGTCTTTAGGATATAAATTGAAGATGTTGTTGTTATATCTTGACAGAGAAAGAGACAGGAGAGCTGAAGTTTCTACTTGATAAAAGACAAGGTATTATTTTTGTCTGGAAAGGAGCTAAGGTACATCAGTAAAGCAAAGGGACTGATCAGCTGTGTTCGAGTGGATTGGGACTGGGGGGGTGCTGATTAACATTCTCCTAATCCCAAGGGCTCACAAGATTCCAATAAAACAGCATGGAAGTGAAATGCTAGGAGTGTAAAGTAAGTGGAGCTGTCACTATCTATTACCAATAGATTGCCACAAGGGGGACTGGCTCCATAAACAGAAGCGGGAGAAATAAGTAGGAAATTTATCTTTGAAACGCCAGTATCCCTTGTTTACTAATCCTCCCCTGTACTGACTGTAATCATGATTAATTGCACGCCTTTATTGTTTTATCACAGAAATCAACTGATAATCATTGCAAAACCCGAGGAATGGTCATCTAAGTGACTTTAGGAAACCTAGGAGCAATGGTAGCAGGAGCAGCAGACTGCAGCAATACGCCCGGCTGCTTACTGATCCTGATTGCAGCTGACACTTGCAGTTATTAAGACCCATCCAGCAGCCAGTGATGGTGACGCGCTCTCTGTCATTCTTATTTTTAGAACGGCAAAGTCACTTCTGCCAGTCTGTGAGTCTCCCCCTGCTGATGTGGCCATTCGACATAGTACCGTAAAGCATGGTGATTGAACAGCTCAATTGTTGTGCAGCTAATTGTCATTGTAACGCAGGTCCGTGGAACCACTCGGATGCAGTGATGCTAACAGCGCAGGTTCAATTTTCACACTCAATTTCAATTCTAGCACTCTTGTACATTCCTGACTTTAATTCTTCCACCCACATCGACTGTCCCTTTGGCTGGTGAGGTAGCACCTCATGGAATTCCTTCCTAAACCCTCTGTGCCTGAGGTTAACCTGAAGGTGCCGCTTTCTCAACGCCTCCCCTCGCCTGAGGCGTGGTGACCCTCAGGTTAAACCAGCACCATCATCTCTCTCTCTAATCAGGAGAATTATCCTATGTTCCTTTGGAAGTATGACATCTTTACCTTTTATCTAATTAAAAATCACGTAACACCAGGCTATAGTCCAACAGGTTTATTTGGAAGCAGTAGCTTTCGGAGTGCCGCTCCTTCATCAGGTGACACAGCTACCTGATGAAGGAGCAGTGCGCCGAAAGCTAGTGCTTCCAAATAAACCTGTTGGATTATGACCAGGCGTTGTGTGATTTTTAACTTTGTCCACCTCAGTCCAACACCAACACTTCCAAATCATGACCTTTTATCTGATGTGGGAATAGAAACGGGTTCAAAGACCTCAACCTTCACTCTGGAGGAACTGCATCATTTGCTTTTCATTATCACTTCAATATTGAACAAGCATCCTAGGGAGCAGTGGGTCAAAATCCTAAACTCTGGAATTCCCTAATCATCTCTCCCACTCTCCTCTTACCTTTAAGATGCTCCTTAAAATCAATCTCTTTGACTAAGCTTTGGTCGCCTGTCTTCCCTTTGTGGCTCAGTGTCAGGTTTTGTTTGGTGATGGTCCTGTCAAGCACCTTGGGACGTTTTACTGTGTTAAAGGTGCGATGTAAACACAAGTTGCTGTTGTTTTCATCCCAAGTAGCACAATATTTCACAGGTCTCATAATAACCTTAGCAGCATCCATAGCAACAGTGCAGATCTCACTGTAGCACAGTGAGTGGTATGCTCTGCAGTCACACAGATGAGATTGCTTAGATTTGTAGATTGATTTTCATTTGTTAAGAATTATATAAAACCCTCTTGAATAGAAGGGAACTAATTTATTCCCTCCCTTCTCAAGGAGCTTGAATAATTAACATGTACCAATGAGGCTGTGCTCAAACTGTATTGCAGTCCACCTTAAATTCTGCCTCATGAGAACAAAGTGGGAATGGACAATACTTTTCTCTGTCTATCCCCTCTCAGCTCAATAAGAAGGTTACGTAAACTCATTTCAAAAGTACTTCACTGGATGTAAAGTATTTTGGGATGTTCAATGTTGTGCAAGGCCACAAATAAATTCAAGTCCTTCTTTTACTGCATAAGGAGCCCCTTTGTTTTAATTGTTGCTGGGTACAGGAAAGATTTAAATGGTGAAGCTCATCACAGAGTGAAAGAAGGACAGCTTTGCTTTACCAGGAATTAGCAACAGATAAGGCAATTAGTTTCTGTTTAACCTCCCCTTTGTAGCCCAAAACGTGACCTCCTTATCCCAGTGCAGGCCAGCCTGAATCAGGAAGTAGATAATGCTATGCCAATCTGTGAGCGAATGGGATTGTCCCGGTGATTACTAATTAAGGACAAAGATATGATTTAGGAGCAAACATAGGCTATTCAGCCCCTCCAGTCCACTCTGTCGGTCAGTAAGAGAATGGTTGATCTGAATCCAGCCTCAATTCACACCTATCGCTGAACACTCACTCGTGGTGAGGTTTTAACAACAAGTTTAGATTCAAGACAGACTGACGGAGGAGAAGATAGGGTCAAGAACTAACTTTGTGGTCAGACTTCTTTAGAACTCTGCTCATGGAGTCATACAGTACAGAGAAAAGCTCTTCAGTTTATCACATCTGCATAGGTCAAAAACAACCACGTGTTATTGCATATTAACATTAAATGCTGTGATGCATGGCAATCAGAAATAGAGCAGTCTCTAATCTCACTGTTGCACCTAATAAAAGGCTATTCTCTACATGGGTTTCTCTCCAGCTAACTCACACACACCCTAGTTAACGGAGCCCACACTGTGCTAATTATGCTCAATAGGGAGCAGTTCTAGGACACATCAGTGGTTAACACTGCTACCTCCCAGCACCAGGGACCTAGGTTTGATTCAAGCCTCGGGCAACTGTCTGCGTGGTTTTCCCCTGGGTGCTCCAGTTTTAGATTAGATTTTAATTCCTACAGTTTGGAAACAGGGCCTTCGGTCCAACACTAATCCTTCAAAGAGTAACACATCCAGACCCATTCCCCTACACTATATTTGCCCTTGATTAATGCAACTAGCACTATGGACAATTTAGCATGGCCAATCCACCTAACCTGAACATCTTTGGATTGTGGGAGGAAACCAATACAGACATGGGGAGAATGTGCAAACTCCACACAGACAGTTGCCTGAGGGTGGTATCAAACCTGGGTCCCTGGTGCTGTGAGGCAGCAGTGCTGATCACTGAGCCACTGTGCTGCCTTGTTTCTCCCACTGTCCAAAGATGTACAGGTTTGGGTGGATTGAACTTGCTAAATTGCCCCATAGTGTGTAGGGATGTGCAGGCTAAGTAGGTTAGCTATGGGAAATGCAGGGTCACATGGAAAAAGGTGGGGGGGTGGGGTGGTTCAGGGTGGGATGCTCTTCGGAAGGAACCTGTGGACTTGATGGGCCAAATGGCCTGCTTCTGCACTGCAGGGATTCTGTGGTTGCAAGATTGACCTAGGGTCCTTAATATATACCATAACGGTAACCATTGATTCTCTTGATGGTTAAAAGTATTCAGTATCAACCTCATTTTAAGGAAGGAAATTCCACAGAACAACGACCTTCTGAGAACAGAAATTCTCTTCATTTCCATTTCAAAAGCAAGTCCTCTTATCTTTAAGCTAACTTGATTCCTATAGAGATATTTAAAGGAATACTGATTGACAGCCATGTCTCTTAAACTTTACATCCAAGACTCAAGGACTGGGACCAAAGACTGAACCATTTATAAATGTTTGTCTGTTGCTGAGCAGCACTTACCGTGAATCTTTGTAGTTACTCATTTCTTGGTCTACCCAATAAAATTACAAATTTGAAATATAAGTATGTCAAAAAAGTTGCAAAGCAGAAATTGTTGGAGCAGTTCTGAGGACCTGAAACTCTGATTTCTCTCCACAGAGACTGCCCAGCCTGCTGAGCTTGGTAGCTTAGTGGTTAGCACTGCTGCCTCACAGCACCAGCATCCTGGGTTCAATTCCAGCCTCAGGTGACTGTCTCTGTGGAGTTTGAACATTCTCCCCGTGTCTGTGTGGTGTTTGCTCTGGTTTCCTCCCACAGTCCAAAGATGTGCAGGTCAGGTAAATTGGCCATACTAAATTGCCCAAAGTGTTAGGTGCATGAGTCAGTGGGAAATGGGTCTGGGTGGGTTAGTGTATGAATGAAATTGTCATCCTGAAATTCTGCATGTGCAGTCTGTCACCTTGTCGATATAAAATTATAATTTGAGGAAGACCATAATCTGAAAAGAAAACAATAAAATTGGCATTCAGACTGGTTATTTTGGACTTCCTCTTCGGTGGCCAGCTTCACAGAAATGTTGTTCATCGTCACGTTCTGTACTAAGTTTATTAATTTCGAAGATCTGTTAGAGAATCACTGTAGAAAAGTTGTTCAGTAGTTAAAATAGAGCAGCAAGAAACTCCTGAGTTTATTAAATTCGAGGTTGATGGTATGTACAACAATAGGAGGGTTATGTTGGCAGAATGGTTGGAAAAGGAGAAAAAAAAGTTCAGACATTAATAGGTAAATAATGTTATGAATGCCTTTATTGCAGATTATATAAATCTTCTTAATTATTCAAAATGTAGAGATTTAAATTCAGTATAAGGTGAGGGTTAGAGATTGTTAACTTTCAGTTGATTTATTATGCATACATGGACTAAACAAAATGCTTGAAGCTTTCGTCCAGGTGAGAGGCTTCTAGAAGCCTGAAGGCCCTGCGATTACAATGAATATTACACCTGCTCTTAAACTACTTTTAATGAAGTAAAAAGGGCAGCACAGTGGCTCAGTGGTTAGCACTGCTGCCTCACAGCATCACGGTCCCGGGTCTGATTCCAGCCTTGAGCGACTGTGTGGAGTTTGCACATTCTCCCTGCATCTGTGTGGGTTTGCTCCGGTTTCCTCCCACAGTCCAAAGATGTGCAGGTTAGGTGAATTGGCCATGTTAAATTGCCTGTGGTGTTGGCTGCATTAGTCAGGGTTAAATGTGGGGGAATGGGTCTGGGTGGGTTGCTCTTCGGAGGGTCGATGTGGACTTGTTGAGCCGAAGGGCCTGTCTCCACACTGTAGGGAATCTAATCTAATTTCTGTTATTGTTTCTGATTTACAGCATCTGCAGACTTTCAGTTTACACATCAAAAAAGATGTTCCCTCTGTCCGACAACCTCAAGCACAGAAAACAAATGGTGGCAGAAGCATTTAGAAGGTCAGACAGCAATGCTGAGAGAAAATAAGTCAACTTCTCTTACCATTAATCCTCACTGCTGTTGCCATTGTATAATGTTGGACACCATCCAGGATGTTGTGGGTATATTTGTTACCACTAAGTCTTCTTATTGATATAAGTCTGTGTAACTGATACCCAGTGGGGACGAATACATGCTCAGTGTCTTAGGTTGAGAAAAGACACAATCTGCACAAACAGTAATAGTACATACTATGTAATTGCTAGTTACTTTACATCTGAGGTACAAAGTGGTCTCTTGTGAGATGTCAGCTCCAAATAAAGGTAAGTTTACATTACTACTACTCAGACATTCTGCTACACTGAACAGACCATATGGACCCATGTGTAACACAGTGGTTACCTTGTAGAAACTTTGGTTAGCTCCTTCTAGGGACAATCCTTTATCTCCTGAGGAGTGGAGCTTGTTTCATGGTAGGCGAAAGTGAGGACTGCAGATGCTGGAGATCAGAGTCAAGATTAGAGTGGTGCTGGAAAGGCACAGCAGGTCAGGCAGCATCCGAGGAGCAGGAAAATTGACGTTTTGGGCAAAAGTCCTTCATTAGGAATGAGGCAGAGAGCTTCTGGGCTGGAGAGGTAAATGGGAGGGAGGGTGGGGCTGGGGAGAAGCTCTAATCTTGTTTCACGATGTCAGCTAAATCTTTTCCTTATCTAATGCAGCGTACAGTCTCAGAATCAGAAGATATTACAGATACACACCATTTAGAAAGGAACTCAACACAGAGATCGTTTGTTGAGGGAATGTGAGAAACACGTACATAGGCACACAGCCAGGAAAATGAACATGCTTCCTTGGAAAATGGGAAATGCATAAGAGGCAGAAGAGAGACGTGCACGAGGCAAGATGGCGTGTCACGAGACACATCAAAGAGGGTCAGTCTTAAGTGTGAGGCAATGTATTTGGGGAAGGCAAGCTACAAGGATTTGGGAGGATATTGAGAGAGCACAAGAAGTGAAAGACCTTGAAGTGCAGGTCCACAAGATAGGCAAGAGAGGAAATCCAGGGAATTATAGACCAGTTAGCCTAGTATCTGTTGTGGCGAAATTGTTGGAGTTTATAATCAATGACAGGGTAATAGAACACCTTGAAAATTTTCAATAAATCAGGGAGAGCCAACATGACAGGTCAGTCATGTCTGACAACCCTCACTGAATTTTTTGAAGAAGTGACAAAGTGAACAGGGGAATGTATACGAATATTGTTTGTATGGTGTTCCAGAAGGACTGAAAGAAGATAAAGTCCCATATAAGAGATTGCTAATTGAGGAATAAACCCATGGAATTGAAGGAAAATTATTGATGTGGTTGGAAATTTTGTTTTTCTTTTTTCTGTAACAGGATGAGGATGTCATTGGCTTGGCAGCATTTATTGCCCAGAGGGGAGCTCAGAGTCAACCACATTGCTGTAGGTCTGGAGTCACATGTAGGCCGGACCAAGTAAGGATGGCGGATTTCCTTCCCTGAACGACATTAGTGAACCAGGTAGGTTTTTTCCTGACAGTTGGCAATGGATTTATAGTCACCATTAGATTCTTAATTCCAGATATTTATTGAATTCAAATTCCACCATCTGCCATGGTGAGATTTGAACCTGGATCCCCAGAATATTATCCATGCCCCTGGATTAATAGTCTAGTAATAACACCACAAGGCCATCGCCTCCCCATTGGTTGAATGATAGGCAACAGAAAGTAGGGATAATGAATAGGTTCTCAAATTGGCAAGATGTGACTAGTGGTGTCTAGTAGGGGCCTGTGTTAGGGTCGCAATTCTCCCCATTATTTATTAACAATTTGGATAATGACTTAGAAAGTCATATTCCCAAATTTGCTGATGACACAAAGGCATGGTAGACAGTGATAGACTAAGTGAAAGGGCTGATGGAGTGAAATGTAAACAAGTTTGAGGTTATCCATTTTGGACTAATAAAGGATAGATGAGGGTACTTTCATTCAAATGTCATAAACAGTTGCAGAAAATATCAAGAAATCTAATGGAATGCTTTACATCTAGACCACAATAATGCAGAAGTTATAGTAACGCTACACAAAACCCCACTTGGAGTACTGTGAGCAGGAGTGGGCACCACACCTTAGGGAGGGTAGATTGGAGGAAGTACAATGTAGATTTACAAGACGAACTGCTGGACTTCAGGAGTTAAGTTATGAGGAGAGATTATACAAATTAGATCAGCTTTCTATAGAATGTAGATAGTTCCAGGGAGATCTTGAATTCAGGTACACGGTTCTCTGAAATTGCAGTCACAGGTAGACAGGGCAGTGAAGAAGGCTTTTGGCACACTGGCCTTCATCAGTCAGGGCATTGAGTACAGAAGTTGGGAAGTTATGCTGCAGTTGTACAGGATGTTGATGAGACCGCACTTGGGATATTGTGTTCAGGTTTAGTCACGTTGCTATAGGAAGGATGTTATTAAACTGGAAAGAGTGCAGAAGACATTTACAAGGATGTTGCCAGGACTCAAGGGAGTGAGTTATAGGGCGAGGTTGACAACCTAGGACATTTTTTTTGTAGAGTGTAGGAGATTGCAAGGGAATCTTACAGAAGTGTATAAGATCATGAGAAGCATGGATAGGGTGAATGCACTTAGTCTTTTTTCCCAGGGTTGGGGAATTGAGGACTAGAGGGCATCAGTTCAAAGTTAGAGAGGAAAGAATAAAAGGGAACCTGAGGGGCAACTCTTTTATGCAGAGGGTGGTACGCAAATGGAATGAGCTGCCAGTGGAAGTGGTTGGGGCAGGTACATTAGTAACATTTAAAACAAATTTGGACAAGCACATGGATAGGAAAGGATTAGAAGGACATGGGCCAAGTGCAGGGAAATGGGGTTGGCGTGGATGGATATTTTGGTTGGTATGGACCAGTTTGGGCTAAAGGGCTTGTCTCTGTGCTGCATGACTCTATGACTCTATCTGATGAGAATCTTCAAAATATTAACAGGAAACGACAGGGCGAATGAAGGTAAACTATGTGTACTGTTTGGGGAGTCTAGAACCAAGGGACATAGTCTGAGAATTAGGGCCAGATCATTCAGGAGAGATGTCAGGAAGCATTTCTACACACAAAGGGTGGGGAGAGGTTTGGAACTCTCTTCCATAACTGACAGTGGATGCTGGATCAGTGTCAGTGAAACAGGATATTGAGATGGATTATCAGCTGTGATCTTACTGATGTTACCAAGATGGTGGCAGAATAGGGCTCCTGAGCTGGAGTTTGTCTGGTCCAGCTGCTTTCCTTCCTTCTTTTCCCCTTTCATTCTATTTTTAAAATTTTTAAAAAAGTTTTCTTTTTCTCTCTACTGGAATTAGCAGCAGCGGTAACGGCAGCGGGTGGGGGTCCCAGAGTGAGGACTTTGCCAGTTGGCGAGCCTGGGCAGAACTGTGGTGGTCAGCGGGACCATGGAAGTGGCAGGGGCCCCAGAGCCGGACGCCAGTGGGCCATGGTGAACTTTCTGGTGAACCTCGATGGCAGTTGGTGGTGAGGCAGCAGCGCGGAGCTGTGAGGATGGATAGATCAAGCCCAGCGTGGGAGAGAGAGAAAGGCGGTCAGTGGCAGACAGCAACACTGTGCGGCACAGATACAGAGATGCAGCCCAGCACAGGAGAGAGGTTGAGCCCTCGTGAGGAAGGGCCAGCATGGAGTAACAACAGGCCCATAGCTAACGAAGGACTGTACTTTGGAACTTGTCACTTTATTTCTTTACTATTTTACACTGACAAGAATGGTAATGTAGAACTTTTAAATTATTTGCTTATTTTCTATGTTTACCTAACATTTTGTACCTAGGTTCACTTTTCACTGTACTCCTGTACTTGAGTATGCAATCATAAACCCTAATTCTAATTCTATTGAATAGTGGAGTAGGCCTGAAGGGGGCCGAATGGCCTACTCCTGCTCCTGTTTCTATTTCTTGAGAAGCGAAACTCACAAAAGATATATTGGTCAAGAAGGGGAATACAGAAGCACAAAGGCTCTTTGCATAGACTAAGTTGGTGTTTCTCGAGTAAAGAAGATTACGGGCCAATCTAAATAAGGTGTTTGTAGAGATGGTTAAAGGATTTATTTGGATAGATCAAGATAATCTTTACTGCCAGCAGGGCGGCGGTAGACGTCAGGTTCATGGCCACTACCATTCAACACCTTAAAATGGCGGTGCTCGGACCCAACATTGTGTGTCAATTGGAGGCTGCTCAGGTATGTGGTGGAATCCTGTCTGGGTGTGGTCCCACCTGAACGGAATTTCACATTGGCCCCAAGGTCCGGTACTTCCCCTGGGAACCTGTGCCCCACAACCTTAGCCGCCTCTGGAGTTTTAGTTTTGCCCCCTTTTAGGGACATAAAACGGTGGGCCCTGTACTGACTGCTGCTGCACACCGTCCAACTCTTCTACCTCATCCACCGTCCGGACACGCCCTGGCATGCCCATTTGCGACCGGGCAGTGGGAATCCCCAGTGGAGGGCTGTCTATGTGGTTCTCTTTCCCCTTTCTCTCGGGGATCTGGGGTGGAGGGTGGTGCGAGCGGCAGTCCCCTTCAACCGCAGATTGTGGTGGTTCACGGACTCCCAGCCCAACTGCTTGTTCTGTGGTGCTGTGGAGTCCGTGGACCATGTATATATTGGGTGAGGGCGTTTGCACTCCCGTTTTGATTTTCTTAAAAACCTTCACCTCTGTTTTTGGTTGCACTTCAGTCCCCCGCTCCTGATCTTTGGGCACCCGATGTGGAGAGGGGAGGGTAGGTCAAAGGATCTCCCCGTTGTTCTGCTCCTGAGCCTGGCCAAACTGGCCATAATCAGGTCCAGGCAGTGGGCTATGGAGGGGGTCATTAGGGCCGACTGCCTGCTCCTCTTCCGCGTTAGAGCCCGGGTGTCCCTGGAGAAGGAGCACGTGGTGTCTATAAACACCCTTGAGCTGTTCAGGGAGAGGTGGGCACCGCAGGGAATGAAGTGTATTATTTCCCTCTCCAAACCTATTTTGATTTAATCCCTGTCCTCTCCTTCACATTTTGATCACGCAGCATTGCCCTTTGAGAAGGGCACTGCTTGTTTCTGGCCACTCGGGTGCTTCCTTTCCTCCTGGTGGTGATGAAGTATAAAGATTTATGCACTTATTGGTCTTCACCATGTCCTACACCTACACACACACATGACATGGGTGCAGGGAAAAATAAGCACTACCACAGTTAGGTAGTAGTGTGGAAACAAAACAAAAGGAAAAAAAGCTTTACTTGTCTGTTGGGAGAGTCCAGAGCAAGGGTAAACCATCTGAAAATTAGCCACTGCTGATACAGACAGTTCTCCTATAATGTGTTCTTGTAAAACCCCGCACTATAGAGAAATCGCACTTTAGAAACAGCGCTCAAAGTGTTGGTGATGTAATTGCGTTATAGCCAACACACGTTTTTAAAAATTTGCACTTTAGAATCAGTGTCCCCAATTTGTCAATCGTGTTACAGAGAATTCAAGTTGACGAAACATGCGTTATAGCAGGACGACCTGTATACACTTTCTCTCAAAAAACAGGCAGTAGTCATCTCAAACTCTCTACTGTAAAACTCTGCTGAGGTCAATGATCATGTGAAAATATAAAAAATGAGATTGATAGATTTTTGATGGTCAAATGGTTATGGAAGCAAGGGGTGAATAGAGTGGGAGGTACAGGTACGAAAGACTGAATGGTCTCCTCTTGTGCCTAACTGGATCCAAATGTGTATTCTTTTAAAAAAATGTAAGTAGTTGGTCATTTGTAAATTGTGAAAAGGGGCAACAAATCTTTAAGCATCTCTACTAATATTGTTGTTGCTGTTCACTAATTAAGTAATTCCTGAGAGTCCTTCAGGAGACTGTATTTTATAGTTTCTCATTAACACTGAACACTGACTAATGTATCACAGTCGCTGTGTCTGCTACAGTCCCTCATCTGGCTTCATTTACCAGTCCTCATTTCAAAACATACCAATGCCATGGTTGCTCATTTCTACAGACAGGATTGTTCCTCTTTGGCAGTGAGGTATGCGAGGGGTATATTTAATCAGCTACAACAGGTGCAATGTAGCAACTGCGTGCTTATGTCTTATAATGTACAGCATTCTAAAAGTCCAAGATGGTGAGTCCAGTGTGGCCTTATCCACATCCTCAGAGGTTCTGTAACAATGCACTTCAGGGCTTTGAGTCATGGAAAAGTCTGCGGTCTAATTAATTTAATTGATATGCTCAAATTAGATTCAATTAGCATAATTTGTCAATCTGTTATCCTTAATTATCACAATGTGATTCTCCAAGTTTCTCAGACTAGGCCTTTATCCTCCCATCTGTGCATTGTTCTGTTCGATAAAGTTCAAATCTCGCACTTTTTAAGCCAAAATGAACATTTGAAAAGTGCATGGTTGCTGAAAGATAAAGTCAAAGCCCACTATGTTACAATACCCATGAGGGAACAATAAATAAAAATAAGCACATTTGCTGAAACACCCCGAATGAAGAGATTACTAACAGTATTTCACTGTTTATAGCTTTTACTCAAACAAGAATCAGAGCTAAGAACAAATTAAACATAAATTAACAGCCAGTTGATAGTTCAAATAAAAAATAAATAAATCTGACTTTAAATAGTCAATAAAACAAAAGTCGTAGGACAATAAATGCAAAATACTGAGGATGCTGGAAATCTGAAACAAACAGAGAGTGCTGAAGAAATTCAACAGGCCTGGCAGCATCTGTGGATAGAGAAACAGAATTATCCAAATTTAGTATGACTCTTCTTCTGAAGAGTCTTAGATTCCAGAAACACCTGCATAAATGTAACAATATGTAGTTATGACTTTCCAAAATGTAAGTTCTTTATTCAAGGGAATAGTCAGGGATTCTATCTATCAACAGATTTCACCTCTCAATTATCATCAGTGAGGCATTCTTTGATAAACTCTCTCTTGCTTAAGTCATGGCATTCGTGATATTGTTCTGGATCTTTCTTTAAAGCAAGTTTACACATTGTCTCCCAGAGATTCTATCTTCTTTTCTGTGAAACTGAAACAGATCTTTCTTAGAAAGTATTGCTTTCTTTCCTTTGAGCAATCCTTTTTGTCTCTGTCTTTCTCTTTCAATCTGTATCAGTTTACTGACCCTTTCTGACCCCCACTCTCCTTCACCTCGAAACTCTCATTTGTGACTGGTCACATATGTTCTGAGTCTTAATTTCCTTCCACAATGGCCTCACAGTGCCAGGGACCTGGGTCCAATTCTTGCCTCGGGTGACTGTGTGGAGTTTGCACACTCTCCCTGTGTCTGCATGGGTTTCCTCCCACAGGCCAAAGGTGTATAGGTTAGGTGAATTGGCCATGCTAAATTGCCCATAGTGTTAGGTGCATTAGTCAGGGGTAAATATAGGGTACAGTAGTGGGTCGGGGTCGGTTATTGTTCAGAGGGTCAGTGTGGACTTGTTGGGCCTAATGGCCTGTTTCCACACTGTAGGGAATCTAATCTAATCTAATTCTGTTCGTACTGCTTCCAGGTTAGGGCTGTCAGATCAACCAGACCTCAATTGATCCCATGTATAAATTCCGAAAAGTAACTTGCAAACATTCTTAAAAAAATATAGATTGCAATGATGCCTTAAAGAAATTACAAATTTTCCTTATTGCACTGTTTCTGGGGGTGAAAGTTTATTAGATTTGTCAGTCCCCCACCTTGGAAATATGAAGGTTTTACTGCAGGAATGTTTTCTTACAGCAGTGTTCACAACACAGCAAGCCATTAACACTTTAAACACTTTAACAACTAGGATATTATATAGAGGAAATAATACTACAACAAGCTTTCAAAATCAGTTCCATTACAGAAATGTAAATTGAAATGTGACATGAACACATGTTCCCACAGCATTGCCTTCTGAAATACTAGTCCAATGATATTTCTACTATGTCACTCTCACTCCATCCTTAACTACCTTGATGCCCCATATCCTTTAATGTTCTTGTTTAAAAGCAATCTATTGTTGAAATGTTATTTACAATCTTTTAAAATTTAACATGTACAGCTGACTTTAAAGCACTGTTTCCTTCCTGTGTCACTTGAACTTTTTACAGGGCGGCTGGTAATCGCATTGTTTTGGTTGAGACATGAACAAATTTTAGTGTAAAATGGCTGCAGTATCAAACTCCACCAAAACATGCTTTGCATGCTCAAAGGCCATTATGACTTGTATGTACCATTTATGACCAAAGGATATCTCCAAGTGCTTTACAACCAATGAAGTATAATCAGTGTTGTAATGTAACAATCATGGCAGCCTATGCACAGACAGTAAACTCCCACAAACAGCAATGGGCTAGTATCCAGAAATGTGTTTCTGAGGTGTTGTTTCAGATATGACAATTAGCTGTGACACAAATGAATCAGCAAGTAGAGAAAGAGGATAATAAGGACAGGATTATATCATGCAACTCTGCACCCTATTACACCTTACTCTTAGAAGAAGCTGACAATGTTCAAAATGATGAAGGGCTTTTGCCCGAAACGTCGATTTCGCTGCTCGTTGGATGCTGCCTGAACTGCTGTGCTCTTCCAGCACCACTAATCCAGTATTCAAAATCAATGTTGATTGCAGTTAATCCAGATTCTGTTTTGTTCTTTATTGTCTCAGGAGATGTGAATGTCACTGTCAAGATCCTGATGTGGAGATGCCAGTGTTGGACTGGGGTTGACAAAGTCTGAAGTCACAGGATACCAGGTTATAGTCCAACAGATGTATTTGAAATCACCTGATGAAGGAGCAGTGCTCTGAAAGCTTCTGATTTCAAATAAATCTGTTGGACTATAACCCTGGTATCATGTGACTTCTGACACTGTCAAACTCAGAATTTGCTGCCCATCTCGAATTGCCCTTGTGCTGAGTGGCTTGCTTGGCCGTTTTGCATTTATGAGTCAACCCTATGTGGGTCTGGAGTCACATGTAGTCCAGTTTATGTATGGATGACAGATTTCCTTCCCTAAAGGGTGAATAGGATGGGCTCTTTTGGTGACTAGCACCGAAGCTAACTTTCACTTACTGAATTACGACTGAAATTAAGTTGAAATAGGACATGAACCCACTGCCTTAATGCCATATCATTTAATACCTTCGTCTGATTACAATCTGTTGGCCTCAGTTTTGAAAATTTCATTTAATCTGGCAGCCTCAACAAGTAAATGCTTGAAAGATTTGAGAAGGAACTAGCCTAGTCAAAAAAAGGTTACAATTATTCCATTTCCAAAATGCTTATCCATTTATTAATATGTTACATCAAGCAGTATTCGAATTACTGACATATCAAAAACAAAATAAAGCAATGTGGAATATATTATAAAGGATAACATTTATTTTTTCAGTGAATGCTGTATGTGTGCATTTAAGGTATTCATTAGAAAAATGTGAATCCATAATGTCTCATTACCTTTTTATCCTGACCTGTAAATGTCCATTTGTTGCTCCTTTTCATGCATTTATCTAATAGCCTCTCACATGTTTTGATGGAAACAGCTTCTGTAGCACTTGTCATAATGAATGACGTTTTTTTTATTACACTTCACAACAATGTAATCCTTCTAGTTCCCCATTCTGAGGTTGTGGGGTCAAGCCCCACTTCAAGGCTCAGAAGCACAACATTGGATAACATTTCACTACTTTCTGAAAGGGATATGAATTGCTGAGTGCAACAAAAGGCAAGAAATTAGGCTCTTTGTGCCTTGTTTGTGCTTTTTTGGTTGATGCGCAGATTGTAGTTATTGCTGGCTGGGTCGGCATTTATTGCCCATCCCTAGTTGAGGAGAAAGTGAGGACTGCAGACGCTGGCGATCAGAGCTGAAAATGTGTTGCTGGAAAAGCGCAGCAGGTCAGGCAGCATCCAAGGAACAGGAGAATCGACGTTTCGGGCACAAGCCTGAAGAAGGGCTTATGCCTGAAACGTCGATTCTCCCATCCCTAGTTGACCCTTGAGAAGGTGGTAGTGAGCTGCCTTGCTGAGCTGCTGCAGTCCACCCTCTGTAGGTTGGCCTACAATATCTTTGGGGGGGAATTCCAGAGTTTTGACCCAGCAACAGTGAAGAAACAGTGATATGTTTCCAAGTCAGGACAGTGTGCGACTGGGAGGGGAACAGGCAAATAGTGGTGTTCCCATGTAGCTACTACCCTTGTCATTCTAGATGGTAGCAATTGTGGGTTTGGAAGCTGCTATCACAGCAGCACTGGTGAGTTGTTGCAGTATATCTTTTAGTGTACATACTGCTCATATTGGTGGTGGAGGGAATGACTGTAGAAGGTAGACTGCAGAACCTGAAGTGCAACAATTTTACACAGAGGGTGGTACACAAATGGAATGAGCTGCCAGAGGAAGTGGTTGAGCGGGGTACATTAACAACATTTAAAAGGCATTTGGACAAATACATGGATAGGAAAGGGTTAGAAGGATATGGGCCATGTGCAGGGAAATGGGGTTGGCGTGGATGGACAGTTTGGGCTGAAGGGCATGTCTCCGTACTGCAGGACTCTATGTCTCTAAAGGTCATACTGGACTTGAAACGTTAACTCTGCTTTCTCTCCCCACAGATGCTGCCGGATCTGCTGAGTTCCTGCAGCAATTACTGTTTTTGTTTGTTTCAGATCTCCAGCAATTCACAGTTCTTTGTTTTATTTCTGGATTTTATTTTCCTCTTTGCCATTGCTGTCATGTCTAAATGTGCCTTTGTGAATTCCATGCCATTTGACAGTTGGTCTGAACCTTGTTGGGTGGCACAGTGGCTCAGTGGTCAGCACTGATGCTGCACACAGCAACAGGGACCCAAGTTCAATTCTATCCTCGGTTAACTGTTTGGAATTTGCACATTCTCCGTGAGTCTGCATGGGTTTCCTCCCACAGTTCAAAGGTTTGCAAGTTAGGCGGATTGGCCATGCTAAATTGCCCATAGTGTCCAGAGATAGCCATGAGAAATGCAAGGTGATAGGTTCTAGATGGGATGCTTTTGGGGAGTTGGTGTGACTGTGTTGGCCGAATGGCCTGCTTCCACACTGAAGGATTCTATGATTCTAATCTGACTGATGTATCTTAGAGTAGGCTTCCTTTCATGGGAGTGGGGTAAGCAAGGAGGGGTAACCGCTCCATTTAACTCTAGGACTCACATTTAAATCACAACCACCTGACGAAGGAGCAGCACTCCGAAAGCTAGTGCTTCCAATTAAACCTGTTGGACTATAACCTGGTGTTGTGTGATTTTTAACTTTGTACACCCCAGTCCAACACCGGCATCTCCAAATCATGACATTTAAATCGATAAGACTATGGAAAATGTCTTTGATCTCAATGAGGAACTTATTTTAAAAATACCTCTCGCGAGTCAGTGTGCCTGAGGCAGAGGTGAAATGGAATCAATGCTATTGCTCCATCATAGTTTCAGCTTTTCAAATAAACATCCAATTATTTTGACAATAACAGCTGTAATCAGCAGAATACATTTCATCATATTTTGGGGAGCAGGTGGCAAACAAAAATTATAACATTCATCATATGTAGCTGCAATTAACATCCACATACAACAGCCAGTTCAGTGCTACATTGTCCCCAACTAGAGCAGAACTAAAAAAAATTTATAGTTTCTCAAAACCTAGGTTAATAATTACTATTCCTATATATTTATTAAAGTCAAAGTAACATAACTGTGAAGCTGCAGAGAAATTAAAATATTTCTAATCATATAGTGGTTTGTATCTCAGTCTGGTCTTTGCTACCTTGGCCAAGGAGGTCTCTGATAGTTCTATATGGCTTTGCTAGGGACTAAATTACAGCGTCATGTTGGGACAATGATGCATGTACACCCTTGGGTACTGAGTGATCTGACTGATGGAATTATGCTCAAGGATGCATAGTATTCATATTCCACCAGCTGCCTAGGATCTGAACCCACAACTCCAGAGGATTGGTCTTAGCCAACTTTTTCACACAGAGGGTGGTACGTGTATGGAATGAGCTGCCAGAGGATGTGGTGGAGGCTGGTACAATTACAACATTTAAGAGGCATTTGGATGGGTATATGAATAGGGAGGGTTTGGAGGGATATGGGCCGGGTGCCGTCAGGTGGGTTTAGATTGGGTTAGGATATCTGGTCGGCATGGACGGGTTGGACTGAAGGGTCTGTTTCCATGCTGTACATCTCTATGATTCTATGACTCAAATTAATATTATCCTCCACTGCCATTGTCCACATCAATAGAGCTTACTGCATGATGGCGATGATCCCTATCATTTGGACAGCGAATCTGGATATAAGTCCCACCTACACTGGAGATGTCTCATCACATGCCCGAACAAACTGATTAAGCTAATTTTTATCTGATTTAATGAGGGAGGAGCTGTCTCCTCCAGTGGCTTGGATCCAGAAAACGAAGGTAAAATTTGTTTAAAAGAAAAGCATTGTATCTCTTGCTAGCGCACTGGAACAGGAGGTTGG
Organism: Chiloscyllium punctatum; assembly: GCF_047496795.1. NCBI lineage: Eukaryota > Metazoa > Chordata > Chondrichthyes > Orectolobiformes > Hemiscylliidae > Chiloscyllium > Chiloscyllium punctatum. Next base: position 6,537,476 of record NC_092752.1, read on the forward strand.
CATTATAGGTAGCATTTGGTGTCCACCTCAAACTTGAAGTCGCCAACTGCTTGTCCATAGATAAATGAATGGTACCATTGTATATCTGAGGAACACAGGCACACTGTCGCAGTTACCCAGCTCTGATCTCCTATCAACAGCACCGCATCGCACTCCATCACTGCCCCACTCGCTTGCTGCCATGCTCATGACTTCCCGAGTGGGCCCTGCTCCTGATCCTTCCTTCCTCCCTCCCTCTCACCACCCTGCTCCCTCACCAGTGTGTAACGGTAAACAGCAAGAGAGGTGGGCAGTGAGTGTTCGAGAGCAGGGTACTGTAGAGGGGCTAGCAAGGGCAGTCAGGTGCTGGGACTGGGGCAGTGTAAAATCCTTATGCCAGGATCTGAACTGAATTGGTTCAAAACTTTTGAAATTAGACTCTTGGTTAGCATCTAGCAGCGATGTCATACACTTGGCAACTGTATGGGTGGTGAGTGCCCATTTTGTTGCCATGGTGCTAGCAAACACTGCCATTTTAAGATTACAGCAGGGTCTAATTAGATAATGGTGAAATCAGGAAACATTTCTCCAGCCAAAGTGCATTAGAAAATCTGGAACTTTCTCTCTCAAACCATTGTTGAGTTTGGAGGTCAATAGAAAATTTCAAAACTGAGATGATGTTAAGGATTATGGAATCAAGATTGGTTAATCAGATGTTGGTCTCCCATGATCTAATTGAACAGCCTCAGGAGACTGAGTGCTCCTGCTCTATGTTCTCATGCTAAGATGGCATTTTATTGTGTAGGCTACATTATATCCTTCCCATTGTAAGATGAGACATTGTGGATCTCAGAATAATAAACAAGGTTATAATCGATGAGAGATCAGTGAAAACAATCTCAAAAAAGCCCAGAGGAAGAAAAGCTTTGATCAGCAAATTGGCTTCCTAATCAAAGTGATGGCCCAAAATAAAATTCCTTTAAGATGTTTCAAATCTCTACAGAATCCTACTATACAGTATCAGATTGTGGATTGAATCACTCAAAACTCCTTAGGTGCCTCATGATACAATCCTACCCAGACCCACTATTCTATCCTGTTCCTGTAACCCTGCCTTTCCCATGCAAAAAAAAATAGCCGAGCCTGCACATCTCTGGACAACTTAGCATGGCCAATCCAGCTAATCCGCACATCTGTGGACTGTGGGACGAAACCCATGCAGGCATGGGGAGAATGTGCAAACTCCACACAGACAGTCACCCCAGGGTGGAATCAAATGCAGGTTCCTGATGCTACGAGGTAACAGTGCTAACCACTGAGCGACCATGCTGCCTGTATATGGGAGACCTGACACCAAATACAACTGACTCAAGAAAAAGCAAGGAATGAGAGGAATACTTGTTTTTCTGCAGCTGCTTCCTGACTTCAGACCTTGCCAAGGTGTTTTACAGACAATGAAATGCATTTGAAGGACAGACGCTGTTTAATGGTGGAGAGCACAGCAGTCAATCTGCATATGGCAGATCTCCACAAGAGCAATATTGTGAGATTTTAGTGAGGTTAATTGAGGGATAAATGTTATCTGGGATACCGGGGAAACCCCTCCTTTACGTTAGGGCCATGGGATTGTTCACACCCACCTGGGAGGGCAGACACAATTGTCTTCTGTAGAACGGATGATGACAGGATTGGTGAAGAGGAGCTGAGATAACTAAGGAGGGAAGTCCAGAGCGGGGGCGATTGATGAAGCAAGCTGTTGATTGGAGGGGAGGGAGGAGGTGAGGTGCAATTCAAATCAGAAATGTTCAGGAGGTCATACATTTCAGACAGAGATGAGACAGAATTTCTTTTCTCAGAGGGTAGTGAATCAGTGGAATGCTTGACTCCAGGTGACTTGTAGAGGCTGGGTCATTCAGTATATTCAAGAAGCAATAACAGCTCAGAATGGGTTCATTAGAAAATATCTATTCAAGGCTGAGAGAGACAGATTTCTAATCAGGAAGGGAATCAAGAGTTATGGGGGAAAAGGCACAATTGAGTTGAGGATTATCAAATCAATCATGACCCCATTAAAGGGCAGCACAGACTTGCTGGGATGAATTTTCTATTGCTTTTCCTACATCTTTTGGTCTTTAGGTCAAGCAGAACACTTTTAAGATATAAGGCATTGATTAGATTTGAAGAACCCAGAGCTATGAATTCTTTTCCAGTTGCTTTTTGTAAATGCAGGCAGTTCCTGGCTTGGGAACGTGTCCATTCTGGACAAGTCAGAACACAACGCAGGGCAATATAAGGCAGCTGTTGTGCGTGAGATATTTAAAATTTACCCTCTTGTGTGGGATCGTGTTTATAAATACAAGCGTTCATGAATGGGATGTTCATAAATTGAAGACACACTAAATATAACATCTTGTATCTAGTTTGTTAGAACATAGTACTATGATTCAGGCAGTTAATGCAAGTAACTGCTATACCCAATATTGAAGGGCAATATAAGTATTTTTAATGTCATGCTTTTGGCAGGAATAACCTGTTTCTTTCTCCTTTTTCTGTTATTGTGCAACATGAGGGATAACTGAGAAAAGGCACCCAGCAGTGGTTAGCACTGCTACCTCACAGTGCCAGAGACCCAGGTTCAATTCCCGCCTCAGGCGACTATCTGTGTGGTGTCTGCACATTCTCCCCATGTCTGCGTGGGTTTCCTCCAGGTGCTCTGGTTTCCTCCCACAGTCCAAAATGTGCGGGTAAATTGGCCGTGCTAAATTGAAAATGCAGGAATGTAGAGTTGAACTTACAGTTAGTGTTATAGAATGACAGAGCAGGCTTGAAGGGCCGAGTGGTCTTCGCTTGTTCCTTGTTCTTACGTTTGTAAATCTTTTCAGCATTTAAAAAAAAACTTGCTCTGGAGCTTCACACATGCCTTTCCTTCCATGTTCCAACTCTCGTTGTTTATTACGATAGTACCTCATTTTCTCCAAACTGGTTGTGTACTCCTCAGTTTGTTAATATTCCCTGATTAGTAATACATCCTCACAACTCAACCAAAGGAAATCATCCACAGCCATGATATACAACCCAGCTGAGTTGTCAGAATTGCAGTGGGGTTGCTTCAAGTACATTATTTTTTATCTAGCTACAAAAAGAAATGCAAAAATGCTCCAAAGGACTGGTTCTTCTTTATCATGAGTGAGTGTTCCAATGTTCTTTTCAATAAGTGGCCTCTCTTGAGTTAGCTATTACATCAGTAAGCCAGCCAATCTGTCGATACTGTTCCTGCCCATGCCTTTTATTATTTGAGACCGATTTTATCTTAGCCATGTTCCATGCATTTTTACAATCTCATCAAATAACTGAACAGGAATGGTACGCGATTGAGCATGTAAACAACAACAGAGAGAGTCTGTAGAAAGGAACTTTCAGATGAGATGATAAGCTGCAGGTCCCACTGGCCTGTCAGGCAGATGTAACTATTCTGTGGCACAGGAGGTCGCCTCAATTCGTCAAACCACATTCCCAAGAAACTGAGAATCTGGTCATTATTTGGTGTTTGTGGGTGCTTGCTGTACACATGCCGGTTATCGCATTTCCCGTATTCCAACGGTGAATGAACACCAAAGTTTCACTCGATGTAACCCACATTGGGATGTCTGACAGATGAGAAGGGCGTTATATAAATGCAAGGTTTTTGACTCTGTAAGGCTCCTTTGATCTTGTAATCGTAGCATTTTTGCACATTCGAGTCACTTTACAGCAGTATCATGTTTGAAATGGATGAGTGAGATGAGAAGGTAAAGGTTTCACAGAGTTTATAAGACAGGCAACTAAGGACAATTGCAGCACATTTAAGAAGTAAGAGTTCCATAATAATCACACCTCCTGACTATTTAATTCATTGTTAAGACTAATATATCCACCAATACATTAGCATCTCCTCAATTCAGAAAAATCTTTTTTAAAAAAACAGGGAAAAAAAGATTATCCATCTATATATTGATAGAAATACAATTATGGGGTTAAAATAAACCTTTTATTTAGCATTCACAATATAAAACAGGCCATTCAGCCCAACTGCTCTGGCCTAGTGTTCATGAATCACATGAGTCTGTTTGACTGAATGTCAGGGATAGGTGCAGGAGGTCATGTAGTGAAAATACTCAAAATTGTTCCATACTGAGCAAACAACTCAGTACATGTCTATGAAGCATACAATTTACTTGTTACAAACATTCATTTAAATAAGGAACCCCTCCAGCTTGTTTCATCCTTCAATATGATCATGGCTGAACTGATTGTAACCTCAAATCTATGCTCCAGCCTATCCCTGATTACCTTCCAGCCCTTTGTTTTTCAAGCATCGTTCCACATCTGCCTTTGGAATTTTAAAGGAGGTTCTCATGTGGAATGAGCTTCCTGAAGGAATGGTGGATGTAAGTACAGTTACAACATTTCAAAGATATTTGAATAAGTACAGAGATAAGAAATATTTGGAGGAGTATGGGCCAGGAGCAGGCAGGTGAGACTAGCTTAGTCTGGAATTGGACTGGTTCGGCATTGGGTGGATGGGGCACTGGTTGGATGGGGTGGCACGATGGCACAGTGGTTAGCACTGCTGCCTCATAGCACCAGAGTCCCAGGTTCAATTCCAGCCTTTTGTGTGTGCGTGTGCACATTCTCCCTGTGTCTGCGTGGGTTTCCTCCTACAGTCCAAAGATATGCAGGACAAGTGAACTGGCCGTTCTAAATTACCCATAGTCTTAGGTGCATTTAGTCAGAAGGAAATGGGTCAAGGTGGGTTACTCTTTGAACGATCGATGTGGACTGGTTGAGCCGAAGGGCCTGTTTCCACACTGTATCTAATCAGTCTATTTCAGTGTTGCATGGCTCAACAAAGATTAGCCCAGCTGTGGAGATTCCATCAGTCTCGCAAAGCTCTCTGTCCTAAAGTCCACTTCTAACATCGTTGGTTATTCCAATTGTCCGAACCAGCTATTTTTAATCAAACATAGAATCTCCCCAGTGTGGAGGCAAGCCCTTCAGGCCATCGAGTCCGCACAAGCCCTCCGAACAGCATCCCATCCAGATCCCTACCCTTACCCTTGGAGCTGTTCTCATTGGAGAAAAGAAGGTTTAGGGGTGATTTGATAGAGGTGTACAAGATGATTAGGGGTTTAGATAGGGTTGACAGTGAGAACCTTTTTCTGCGTATGGAGTCAGCTGTTACTAGGGGACACAACTTTAAATTAAGGGGAGGTTGGTATAGGACAGATGTTAGGGGTAGATTCTTTACTCAGTGGGTTGTGAGTTCATGGAATGCCCTGCCAGTAGCAGTGGTGGACTCTCCCTCTTTATGGTCATTCAAGCGGGCATTGGATAAGCATATGGAGGTTCTTGGGCTAGTGTAGGTTAGGTAGGCTTCGGTCGGCACAACATCGAGGGCCGAAGGGCCTGTACTCCGCTGTATTTTTCTATGTTCTATGTTCTATGTACCCTATCATTGTAACTCTGCATTTCCCATGGCTGACCCACCTAGCCTGTACATCCTGGATACTGTGAGCCGATTTAGCGTGGCCAATCAACCCTAACCTGCATATCTTTGGATTGTGGGAGGAAACCGGAGAATGTGTAAACTCCACACAGACAGTCGCCTGAGGCTGGAATCAAACCCAGGTCCTTGGTGATGTGAGGCAGCAGTGCTGACCACATGTTAAAACATAATTGTAAATCATCTGGACCCTTCTGTGAGACCATAAGGAATGGGAACAGGAGAAGGCCATTGGTCCCCTCGAGCCTGCTCCCCCATTCAATGGCTGATCCAACATTCTTCATATGCATTTTCCTGCTTCCCCCTCCCCCCCGCCCCACCCCCTTAACCCTCGATTCCCCGACTGATCAAGAATCTAACTCTCTCAGCCTTAAATATATACAATGATGAGCAACGTGTCATGTTTCCCACTCTACAACAAAGTCTTCACTTCAAAATAGCACTTAGTCTGGCGCAGAGTGCTGTGATATCCCGAAGTGCTACACAAATGCATTCCTTTTTTTGTCTCCATTTTGCCTGTTCTGTTCAGTTATACAGTAACACATGGACTGGTCAGTTCCTATAAGGATGCCTCTGATGTGTTTCTGACCTCCCAGCACTGTGATAGAGAATGCACAAGGTTTGGTTCTCCTGCTAAGTTACCCCGGCTCCTTGCGTTTCGGATTACTGTTCCACTGTTTGAAGTTTGAAGCTTCCTTATCTGGCCACACACAAGATCTCCTTGTAGCCTGGGGAGTGCTGCTGTCGAGGTGGCAGGAGATGAGGCACAGCCTGCTGACCTCATTAGGATGGAAGGGAATCAGACACATTGTACCGCTGAGAGCAAAGATGAGCCTAGTTCTCACTGCCAATTTTCTCTCATTTCTGCCTGAGCTCAAATCACAATGTCACTGCTGCACTATCCCTTAGAACACTCAACCACCTAACGAAAGGTAAAGCTTTCAATATAATAGCTATGGATTACCTTTAAGCTAGATGCATTGGTTTAAGTGCAAGGCAGCTCCATAAAGTAATCAATCATTTGCTAATTATCGTACATTTTGCTTCCAGTGAGGAATGGGCCTTAGTGATTTGCTTTATAGGGTAATGGAACAAACACAGACGCACAGTACAAAAAAAAACCCAGAACCACAGCCATCGCCTCATGTCACTGCACAGCAAGAGCTGTCTGCTGCAGATGTTCTCACTTCATTGACTGGCATCACCCACAGTGGAATATGCAGCACTGCAGCAATAAGAAGTTCCCTACCTCCAAGTCTCCCATCTACCCCCTGAATCTGTCAACAATTTCATCATTGTCAGGTTGTTAACCCCTTCTCTGACCCAAATCTCTAAGGCACAGGACGTTGGTGGAATGTGGACAGAATTAGCCCAAGGCTAGGTTTCAATCGTACTGCTGCCACTTTATTTCAGCCTAGCGACTGTGCTGAGATTGGCAACATGATAAGCGTCTGTCTAAAACACTGGATATCTGTCTCTTCCAAATGTAGAGATATGCTGTTGAAGCAATGACACCCACACTGCACAGCAATATATAAGATCTTGCATTCCAAAATATTGCATAAAATCTTCTTTTCTATAGAATGGTCACTCCATTTTAAATAGAGGACATGAAATATAAAGCAAGTATGTTATGCTAAACCTTTCTAAATGACTAATTAGGATTCATCTTGAGCATTGCCTGGGGACCACATTTTAAGAAACCATATTAAAGCTTTGTGAAGGGTGCAGAGGGGATTTATAATCTTTGGAACTGATTAGATTTGATTTGCTTCTTATTGTCCCAAGTACAGTGAAGAGTTTGTAACAGGACTAGACAGGGTAGATGCAGGGAGGATACTCCCAATGGTGGGTATGTGCAGACCCAGGGGTCACAGTCTGAGGATCCAGGGGAGACTAGTTAGGACAGAGATGAGGAAACATTTCTTCACCCACAGAGTAGGGAGCCTGGGGAATTCATTACCACAGGAAGGAGTTGATGCCAAACCATTGAATGTATTCAAGAGGTGGCTAGATATAGCACTTGGGGTGAATGGGATCAAAGGTTATGGGGAGAAAGAAGGATTAGGCTATTGAGTTGAACACTGGATTAGTGGTGCTGGAAGAGCACAGCAGTTCAGGCAGCATCCAACGAGCAGCGAAATCGACGTTTCGGGCAAAAGCCCTTCATCAGGAATAAAGGCAGTGAGCCTGAAGCGTGGAGAGATAAGCTAGAGGAGGGTGGGGGTGGGGAGAGAGTAGCATAGAGTACAATGGGTGAGTGGGGGAGGAGATGAAGGTGATAGGTCAAGGAGGAGAGAGTGGAGTGGATAGGTGGAAAAGAAGATAGGCAGGTCGGACAAGTCAAGGAGACAGTGCTGAGCTGGAAGTTTGAAACTAGGATGAGGTGGGGGAAGGGGAAATGAGGAAGCTGTTGAAGTCCACATTGATGTCCTGGGGTTGAAGTGTTCCGAGGCGGTAGATGAGGCGTTCTTCCTCCAGGCGTCTGGTGGTGAGGGAGCGGCGGTGAAGGAGGCCCAGGATCTCCATGTCCTCGGCAGAGTGGGAGGGGGAGTTGAAATGTTGGGCCACGGGGCGGTTTGGTTGATTGGTGTGGGTGTCTCGGAGATGTTCCCTAAAGCGCTCTGCTAGGAGGTGCCCAGTCTCCCCAATGTAGAGGAGACCACATCGGAAGCAACGGATACAATAAATGATATTAGTGGTTGTGCAGGTAAAACTTTGATGGATGTGGAAGGCTCCTTTTGGGCCTTGGATAGAGGTGAGGGAGGATGTGCGGGCACAGGTTTTACAGTTCCTGCAGTGGCAGGGGAAAGTGCCAGAATGGGAGGGTGGGTCGTAGGGGGGGTGTGGACTTGACCAGGTAGTCACGGAGGGAACGGTCTTTGCGGAAGGCGGAAAGGGGTGGGGAGGGAAATATATCCCTGGTGGTGGGGTCTTTTTGGAGGTGGTGGAAACGTCGGCGGATGATTTGGTTTATGCAAAGGTTTGTAGGGTGGAAGGTGAGCACCAGGGGCGTTCTGTCCTTGTTACGGTTGGAGGGGTGGGGTCTGAGGGCGGAAGTGCGGGATGTGGACGAGATGCGTTGGAGGGCATCTTTAACCACGTGGGAAGGGAAATTGCGGTCTCTAAAGAAGGAGGCCATCTGGTGTGTTCTATGGTGGAACTGGTCCTCCTGGGAGCAGATACGGCGGAGGCGGAGAAATTGGAAATACGGGATGGCATTTTTGCAAGAGATAGGGTGGGAAGAGGTGTAATCCAGGTAGCTATGGGAGTCGGTGGGTTTGTAAAAAATGTCAGTGTCAAGTCGGTCGTCACTAATGGAGATGGAGAGGTCCAGGAAGGGGAGCGAGGTGTCAGAGATGGTCCAGGTAAATTTAAGGTCAGGGTGGAATGTGTTGGTGAAGTTGATGAATTGCTCAACCTCCTCGCGGGAGCACGAGGTGGCGCCAATGCAGTCATCAATGTAGCGGAGGAAGAGGTGGGGAATGGTGCCGGTGTAATTACGGAAGATCAACTGTTCTACATAGCCAACAAAGAGACAGGCATAGCTGGGGCCCATACGTGTGCCCATGGATACGCCTTTAGTCTGGAGAAAGTGGGAGGATTCAAAGGAGAAATTGTTAAGGGTGAGGACCAGTTCGGCCAAACGAATGAGAGTGTCAGTGGAAGGGTACTGTTGGGGACGTTTGGAGAGGAAAAAACGGAGGGCTTGGAGGCCCGGGTCATGGTGGATGGAGGTGTAGAGGGATTGGATATCCATGGTGAAGATGAGGCGTTGGGGGCCGGGGAAACGGAAGTCTTGGAGGAGGTGCAGGGCGTGGGTGGTGTCTTGAACGTATGTGGGGAGTTCCTGGACTATGGGGGATAGGAAAGTGTCGAGGTAGGTAGAGATGAGTTCAGTGGGGCAGGAGCATGCTGAGACAATGGGTCGGCCAGGGTGGTCAGGCTTGTGGATCTTGGGAAGGAGGTAGAACCGGGCAGTGCGGGGTTCCTGGACTATGAGGTTGGAAGCTGTGGGTGGGAGATCTCGAGGTGATGAGGTTCTGTATGGTCTGGGAGATGATAGTTTGGTGATGGGGGGGTGGGGTCATGGTCGAGGGAGCAGTAGGAAGAGGTGTCCTCGAGTTGGCGTTTGGCTTCAGCGGTGTAGAGGTCAGTGCGCCAGACTACCACTGTGCCCCCTTTATCTGCTGGCTTAATGGTGAGGTTGGGATTAGAGCAGAGGGATTGGAGGGCTGCGCGTTGTGAGGGTGAGAGGTTGGAGTGGGGGAGGGGGGTCGACAGGTTGAGGCGGTTAATGTCCCGGTGGCAGTTGGAAATGAAGAGGTCCCGGCGGCAGTTGGAAATGACAATCAGCCATGATCAGGATAAATGGTGGAACAGCTTGAAGGGCTGAATGGCCTCTTCCTGCTCCTATCTTCTTTGTTTCTATGTTTGCATGCACTTCAGGCCAATTGTACCACACAAAGTGCGCACGGGCAATAGAACAGAACGAGGAAGACAATGTTACGGTTCAGAGAAGGTGCACAGACAGTGAGATCGCCATTAAGTTTAAAATTTGAGAGGTTCATTCAGAAGTCCAATAACAGTGGGGAAGAAGCTGTTCTTGAATCTATTTTCAAGTATATATAAACTTCTGTATGTTCTGCCTGGCGGAAGAGGGTGGAAGAGAGTGTAATCAGGTTGGAAGAGGTCTTTGATTATGTTGGTTGCTTTCCCAAGGCAGTGGGTGGTATAGATGGAGTCAGTGGATGGGAGGCTGGTTTACGTGATAGACCGGGCTGTGTTCACAACTCTTTGTAGGTTATTCCGGTGCAACTGGGAGTTATTTAACTTTCCCCTTATTTGCATGCAAAGAAAGATTAGATGCTATTACAGCAAAGCAAAATACTTTTTACCAGGGATCTGGGTGTCATACAGAGAAACTAAAGGGACATATTGCCCTTGAGAGAGTAGTGACCCTTAGTCTTGAACTGCTGTAGTCCAAGTAGTATAGGGACACCCACAGAGCTGTAAGTTCCAGGATATTGACCCAGCGACAGGAAAGCAATGGTGATATATTTCCAAGTCAGGATGATTAGTGGTTTGGAGGGGAACTTGCAGGAGATGGCCCTTCCATGTAATTACTTCCATTGTTGTTCTAGATGGTAGTGGTGGTGGGTCTGGAAGGTGCTGTGGGAGTACGCTGTGTGAGTAAAGCAGCGAATCTTGCAGATGGTACACACCGCACCTGATATGCACCAGAGCTGTGTCAGAGAGACTCCCAGTCTCCAAGTGAAGAACATGCAGAGAGCAGAATACTTTAAAAGAGCAGCTTAAGTTCTTCACACATCTCTTGCTTCACTATTCAAACACGGTTTCTTCCCCCTTCTGACTGGCTCCTTTTACAGTGTATTCTAATACAATTCCCTAAATTAAGTTCCACCACCTGTTTGCCTTATTCCCTTTCACTCCTAGGTATTTAGCATTCTATTAGACACTTGCATGCTGGAAGGAGTGAATGTTTAAGAATGGTAAACAATATGTGGGAGGGAAGGTAGCTCTGTGACATTTAAAACAGGGGATGTGCATGCAAGGAGAAGGTTTGAACAAAATACATCCTTTCAGCGGACTGGGTCAATCGAGACTAAACTTTAAAGCATTGAGAATGTCCATTCACTCCCACCTCCAGAACCTTGCCTTGTGGTGTTGGAACCCTCCTCCCCATGCTCTGTGTTGTCTCTTCAATCTATTGATCTGATTCTGTCTTGCCTGGTTTTCCGCCTTCTGCCTTTCATAAACTTGAGCTCATCTAAAGAACATGCTGCCCATATCCTAACTTGCATTACATTCAACCCAGCAGCCCCAGTGCTCATTGATCTACTTAGACTCAAATTCCAGAGATGGCTTAATTTTAAATTATTACGGTGGTTTTCACATCCTTCCAGAACTCCACTCTACTCTTTTTATTATAACTTCTTTCAACTCAATAACAAGACCACGGTATCCACGCTCCTCCTATTCTGACCTCTTGAGCATCTTTGATTTTAATTATTCGACCAATGGCAGGCACGTTTTAATTTGCAAAGACTCAAAATTCTGGCACTCCTCTCCAAACTCTCAGGATTTCTCTCACTATAACCCTTGATTTCATCATCCACTCTATTTGTCTGGAAAATTCTCTTTCCCTCTTTGAGAATAGCCTTATTATCTCTTTATGTTTGGTCAGTGTTAAACTTTGTTGGATAACGTGACAATGAAGCACCTTGGGACATTGTACTTTGTTAGCGGCACTATAGAAAGACAGTTGTTGTTAAAGATTTCTGCATTTCAGACCGTTCAATACACATCAGTATAACATGCTGGAAGAAGGTAATTTCTACTCTCCCCTACCCGGCTTTGATGTTAATTGTCAGAAATTCATGTTTGGCTCATGACCCAACTTCTCCTTCTTGAGGTTTTTAATTCAACCTGTTCATCGATGTTATTATCAAACACCTCAATCCTTTCTTCCTGGTGGTAGTATATAAATAAAGATTTACACACTTGTTGTTTTTCACTGTGTCCGACACCTGCACACACACAACATGGGTGCGGAGGAAAAATAAGCATTACCGTTGTCAGGTAGTAGTGTATATAAAAAAAACTACCTCAGTAGAGGGAGGAGCTTGAATCCAGATCTTCCAGTTATAGCTGTAAGGACACAATCACGGTACCACAAGAACATTACAATGTTTTCCATATTGATATTCTTTAACCAACATGTTCTCCCCTCTAGAGAAGATGGGACTTGAACCCAGACTCCTGGTTGAGACACAGGGACACTACCACTGTGCCACAAGAGCTCTACAATATTTACCTTAAGTACTCTCCTCAAAATCCCTTTTGATTGTAAGCACCTCTGTTAAATCTCCCCTTCACTCTCACTGCTGTAAGTGGCAGCATTCCCGGCTGCGCAGCCACTCTGAAGATCTGCAGAATGCGGAAGAAAATTAGAGGGAATATTGCCAGCTTTGTCTTTGAGAGTTGGGCTCATACAAGCGGAACAGGAATGTCAGCACTACCAGACCTGCAGCCTACAGCAGGTTCAGCCACTTCAGTGGTGCTAATAAAATACATCAGCAGTCACCTTGGTTACCTGAAGGATGGTGTCCTGATACAGAGGGAGAAAACAGAAAGGTTTGCCTTTCACCACCTCAACTGCTGTTTGGCCCAGTGTAGTAATTTTGTAGCGTGGTTGGTGATATGATCCATTTATATTTACAGTTTGCTCTCCACAAAAAGAAAATCAATATATAGAGTGAATATATTTTGCCCATGATTGTCGCAGCCCAGGGAAGAAGCTAAATGCTTGATTTCTGATCTTGTAGCACATCAATAACAGTATCACTTTGACAGCCACCAGGTCATTATCATATGAATGCTACTTGGTTCAATATACATTAATGTTAACAGCTCCAAGAGTGTTGTTCAGATCTTAAGGCACAGTGATATCAGATGGAGCAATCAGGTATTCAATCAGCAGTGGTAGACTTGAGTACTACTTCTTTTATTTCAAAAATATATTCATAAAAAAGTCTTTATATATACATAGTCACAAGTATAGTTTTCTTTTGCACAGTAGCATTTCAAGGAAACAAACAGACATTGGAGTTTGATTCTGTCCAAACAAACCAAAGACATCTCTTAGAATGGAATACACCAGCCTTTACTGTCACACATACTCCGTGAATATAGTGAAATCTTTATACGTCACCAAATATAGCACCTGCTTAGATACAAAAGTACCCAGGCACAGCTTATTTTGTGACAAGATTGAAGACAATACATAAACTAAAATATCCAGCATAACAGAAATAAAAGTTCAGTACAACTGACCACACCAGCACCTAGCTCCCAGTCCCCACCAGGCCCTGGCTCCGCACACTGGGAGGCCCTCCAGGAGGACGCTGCTGCAGGAGGCTGGGAGGTCACCATGCAATCACCAGGAGGTCACCATGCCAACACCGGGAGGTCACCGTGCCAATGCTGGGAGGTCACCACGCCAATGCCATGAAGTCACCGTGCCAATGCTGGGAGGTCACCGGGCCAACACCGGGAGGTCACCACGCCAATGCTGGGAAGTTGCCATGTCAATGCTGGGAGACAGCTGCACCTGGCCGGGAGGTCGCCATGCCAATGCCAGCAGGCCACTGCACCAGGCCGGAAGTCGCCATGTTAATGCCAGCAGGTTGCTGCACCAGGCCGGGTGTGATTGCTGGAGGCCAGGGATGGTTGCTCACTTACACGTACAAGACTACAGTAACATGCGTTTGATGCACCAGGACAATCTGAAACTGAACAAACCCCCAGTTACCCTCAGCTGAAAGGCCTCAGACAGTTGTCTTTCTCCACTGCACCTTGGCAGGAGCTGCCCCAGGCTTCAGTGCGTACCTCAGCATGTCGTCCAGGAACTTGGACTGCACCACTCAAGTTGGGGTCAACTCGTGTTACCTTTCAAATATTAATCTCTAGCAGAGAAAATGAGAACCTTCCTGCTTGTACATGGCTATGTTACAGATCTTCCACATTATATTTGTAACTGTTTGTTATGTCTCAGTGTTAGTGTGCAAGATACCTTGAAGAGGCATTTTCATGATATCAACACTGTCTCATAATAAATGAACTGAGGGTTTAAAGGTCTTAGACTTCAGCTTAACTGAGGCCACTTGAAGCATGAAATGCTGATGGAAGGGTCCACCTAATTGTAACCGAATAGCTTAACGTTAGCCTAGACACTGTAGTGTCTTTGGGTGTAATATACACACTTACGTGGAACTGTAATCCAAGTCTGTTAATGCTTTCACTATCACATTAGCCATGTCAGCTTCTCGTGTTTCATGAGCTAACACAAGCATTTCCCCATCAGGTACCAATACTCTGGGGAAGGCAAAAGTGAACATTAGTGGTGCAGATCAGTGAGTAAATTCTAAAATACTCTTCGGAGGGGCAGCGTGGGCTTATTGGGACAAACTCCACACAAACGCTAAAATAAATGAAATAATTGGGGAGTGTTTTAGGGTCCTCTGAGGTCATGAAATGTGCTGTGAAAAATTGTGTTCAATGAATTTAACTCAAATGCAGAATTGCACTCAGCTTCATCCAAATGTTAGCGGCCTTTACCAAAGAACATGCAGGACTTTTCCATAGTTTTATAATTCCAGAATAAAAGCTCCAAAGTGAAGGTGAAGAAGTTTCCAGGCTGCCCGACGAATAACTTTGGAACTTGTCAGAAGTTGGTTTTTGCACCACCCACAGTCACCCTGCAAACTGTGAATGTCCTCATCCACGGCCCAACTTTAGTAGGGGAGAGAAGCCAGCACCAACAACATTCAGGCAAACGCAAGAGAAAAGCTGTTAAAAAAAAGCAATACTTGGAAATAACTGTACTGGATCTCCACTTTGAAGCAGGCAAGCCTGATCAGAAAAAATCTGTGTTATTTGCCAGTTTTACTTCTTTCTGGGCCAGCTGAGGTATGAGCATTGAATCCCTACACTGTGGAAACAGGCCATTCGGCCCAACAAGTCCACACTGACCCTCTGAAGAGTAACCCACGCAGACCCATTCCCCTACCCTATTTATTTTACATTTCCCTGACTAATGCACCTATCGTACACATCCCTAAACACTATGGGCAATTTAGATTGGCCAATTCACCTAACCTGCACATCTTTGGTAGTGGGAGGAAACCGGAGCAAACCCACACCGACACGGAGATAATGTGCAAATTCCACACAGACAGTCGCCCAAGGCTGGAATTGAACCTGGGTCCCTGGTGCTGTGAGGCAGCAGTGCTAACCACTGAGCCACTGTGCCACCACAAAGGACTGGATGGTGTGTCCAGGTGGTGAAAACATCACCCTTACCAGGTCCTCTTTACACAACTCTCACATGGCTAGGGGAGAACAGAACCATTGCTTCACAGACGGGGGGAGGGTGCGGCATGGTGGCTCAGTGGTTAGCACTGATGCCCCCCGGCGCCAGGTACCCAGGTTTGATTCCAGGCTCGGGTAGCTCTCTGTGTGGAGTTTGCACATTCTCCCCATGTCTGCATGAGTTTCCTCCGGGTGCTCCGGTTTCCTCCCACAGTTCAAAGATGTGCAGTTTAGGTGAATTAGCCATGCTAAATTGCCCATAGTGTTTAGGGATGTGTAGATTAGATGCATTAGTTAAGGGGAAGTGTTGGGTAATGGGTCTGGGTGGGTTACTCTTCGGAGGGGCAGTGTGGGTTTATTGGGACAAAGGACCTGTTTCCACATTGTAGGAATTCTGAAAAAAAAGACCATGCTGAAGTTCTATTTGAAGCATGACACCATTGACACTAGTGGCAGGATGGGCCTTGCTACTAGTTATTCAAAATGGCTATTCAATGCACTTTGTAACAATGAGGCAGAGTGGTGACAGACAACAGAAAGAAAGTAACTCCTGCACTTGGATCCCACTTCACTATGAGATGTCCTATCTCATGTGGCCAAGGATTTGTAGGTGGAGGATCGGCCTGTTCATATATAATGGCAATCCCACTGGATTAGGAATGATGGAGAGGCCCAGGCTAACGTTCTGAGGACAAGCTTTCATATCCCATCACAGCTAGTAGATTGCAAACTCAATTGGCCTGAAGGTCAGCCTCAGAGATGGTAACCATGACAAGTATCATCAATTTCCATAAAAACCCATCTGGTACACTAAGGAAGGAAATCTGCCATCCTTCCCTGGTCCGTATGTGACTCAGACCCACAGCAATGTGGTTGACACTCAACAATCTTTTGAAATGGCTGAGTAAGTCACTCAGTTAAAGAAGGGTGGAGATGTGGAGATAATGTCACTAGACCAGCAATCCAAAGGCCCAGGCTAATATTCTGGGGACAGGTCTCAATCCCACCAAGGCAAATGGTCACATCTGAATCCAGCACAAATCTGGCATTGGAAATTAATGGTAACCACCTGACCACTGTTGATTATTGTAAAACTCTAAAAAAATAACTATGGATGTTGGAGATCTGAAATACAGACAGAAGATTCAAGATGGCGATGGAGTGGACTCCTCAGATGAAGCTCATCCACCCCAACTATTCATCTTCTTTCTTTTTTACTTTTGATTTTTTTTCTTCATCCTTCCTACTTCCCGTCCTTGAGCTTCAAGTGAAATTATCATGTATTCCCAGCCTCAGAGTGAATTCCCAGCCTCAGAGTGGATTCCCAGCCTCAGATTGGATTCCTGGCCGCAGTGTGGATTCCCAGTCTCAGAGTGGATTCCCGGCCGCAGTGTGGGTTCCGGGCCTCAAAGTGGATTCCCGGCATCAGAGTGGATTCCCACTTCAGTGTTGATTCCCAACATCAGTGTGGATTTCTAACCTCAGTGTAGATTCCCAACCTCAGTGGGGATTCCCAGTCTCAGTGTGGATTCCCGGCCTCAGTGTGGATTCCCAGCCTCAGTGGGGTTTCCCGGCATCAGAGTGGATTCCCGGCCTCAGTGTGGATTCCCAGCCTCAGAGTGGATTCCCGACCTCAGTGTGGATTCCCAGCCGCAGTGTGGATTCCCAACCTCAGTGTGGATTCCCGGCCTCAGTGTGGGTTCCCAGCCTCAGTGTGGATTCCCGGCCTCAGTGTGGATTCCCAGTCTCAGTGTGGATTCCCGGCCTCAGTGTGAATTCCCGGCCTCAGTGTGGATTCCCAGCCTCAGAGTGGATTCCCGGCCTCAGAGTGGATTCCCAGCCTCAGTGTGGGTTCCCAGCCTCAGTGTGGATTCCCAGTCTCAGTGTGGATTCCCAGTGTCAGTGTGGGTTCCCGGCCTCAGTGTAGATTCCCAGCCTCAGTGTGGATTCCCAGCCTCAGTGTGGGTTCCCAGTCTCAGTGTGGATTCCCGGCATCAGTGTGGATTCCCGGCATCAGTGTGAATTCCTGGCATCAGAGTGGATTCCTAACCTCAGTGTGGATTCCCAGTCTCAGTGTGGATTCCCGGCCTCAGTGTGGATACCCAGCCTCAGTGTGGATTCCTAGCCTCAGTGTGGATTCCCAGCCACAGAGTGGATTCCCAGCCTCAGTGTGGATTCCCAGTCTCAGTGTGGATTCCCAACCTCAGTGTGAATTCCCGGCCTCAGTGTGGATTCCCGGCCTCAGTGTGGATTCCCAGTCTCAGTGTGGATTCCCAGCCTCAGTGTGGGTTCCCGGCCTCAGTGTGGATTCCCAACCTCAGTGTGGATTCCCAGTCTCAGTGTGGGTTCCCGGCCTCAGAGTGGATTCCCGGCCTCAGTGTGGATTCCCAGCCTCAGTGTGGATTCCCGGCCTCAGTGTGGATTCCCAACCTCAGTGTGGATTCCCAGTCTCAGTGTGGATTCCCGGCCTCAGTGTGGATTCCCAGTCTCAGTGTGGATTCCCGGCCTCAGTGTGGATTCCTAACCTCAGTGTGGATTCCCAGTCTCAGTGTGGATTCCCGGCATCCGTGTGAATTCCTGGCTTCAGTGTGGATTCCCAGCCTCAGAGTGGATTCCCGGCCTCAGTGTGGATTCCCAACCTCAGTGTGGATTCCCAGCCTCAGAGTGGATTCCCAGCCTCAGTGTGGATTCCCAACCTCAGTGTGGATTCCCAGCCTCAGAGTGGATTCCCAGCCTCAGTGTGGATTCCCGGTCTCAGTGTGGGTTCCCAGCCTCAGTGTGGATTCCCGGACTCAGTGTGGATTCCCGGCCTCAGTGTGGATTCCCAGCCTCAGTGTGGATTCCCGGCCTCAGTGTGGATTCCCAGTCTCAGTGTGGATTCCCGACCTCAGTGTGTATTCCCGGCCTCAGTGAGGATTCCCGGCCTCAGTGTGAATTCCTAGCCTCAGTGTGGATTCCCAGTCTCAGTGTGCATTCCTGGCCTCAGTGTGGATTCCCAGTCTCAGTGTGGATTCCCAGCCTCAGTGTGGATTCCCGGCCTCAGTGTGGATTCCCAGTCTCAGTGTGGATTCCCAACCTCAGTGTGGATTCCCAGTCTCAGTTTGGATTCCCGGCATCAGTGTGAATTCCTGGCTTCAGTGTGGATTCCCAGCATCAGAGTGGATTCCCAGCCTCAGAGTAGATTCCCAATCTCAGTGTGGATTCCCGGCCTCAGAGTGGATTCCCGGCCTCAGTGTGGATTCCCAGACTCAATGTGGATTCCCGGCCTCAGTGTGGATTCCCAGTCTCAGTGTGGATTCCCAGTCTCAGTGTGGGTTCCCAGCCTCAGTGTGGATTCCCGGACTCAGTGTGGATTCCCGGCCTCAGTGTGGATTCCCAGCCTCAGTGTGGATTCCCGGCCTCAGTGTGGATTCCCAGTCTCAGTGTGGATTCCCGACCTCAGTGTGGATTCCCGGCCTCAGTGTGGATTCCCAGCCTCAGAGTGGATTCCCGGCCTCAGAGTGGATTACCAGCCTCAGTGTGGATTCCGGGCCTCAGTGTGGATTCCTAGTCTCAGTGTGGATTCCTAGCCTCAGTGTGGATTCCCGGCATCAGTGTGGGTTCCCAGCCTCAGTGTGGGTTCCCAGCCTCAGAGTGGATTCCCAGTCTCAGTGTGGATTCTCGGCCTCAGTGTGGGTTCCCGGCCTCAGTGTGGATTCCCAAACCTCAGTGTGGATTCCCAGCCTCAGTGTGGATTCCCAACCTCAGTGTGGATTCCCAGCCTCATTGTGGATTCCCGGCCTCAGTGTGGATTCCCAGTCTCAGTGTGGATTCCCGGCCTCAGTGTGAATTCCCGGCCTCAGTGTGGATTCCCAGCCTCAGAGTGGATTCCCGGCCTCAGAGTGGATTCCCAGCCTCAGTGTGGGTTCCCAACCTCAGTGTGGATTCCCAGTCTCAGTGTGGATTCCCAGTCTCAGTGTGGATTCCCAGTGTCAGTGTGGGTTCCCGGCCTCAGTGTAGATTCCCAGCCTCAGTGTGGATTCCCAGCCTCAGTGTGGGTTCCCAGCCTCAGTGTAGATTCCCAGCCTCAGTGTGGATTCCCAGCCTCAGTGTGGATTCCCAACCTCAGTGTGGATTCCCAGTCTCAGTGTGGATTCCCTGCCTCGGTGTGGATTCCCAGTCTCAGTGTGGATTCCCGGCCTCAGTGTGGATTCCCGACCTCAGTGTGGATTCCCAGTCTCAGTGTGGATTCCCGGCATCAGTGTGAATTCCTGGCTTCAGTGTGGATTCCCGGCATCAGAGTGGATTCCTAACCTCAGTGTGGATTCCCAGTCTCAGTGTGGATTCCCGGCCTCAGTGTGGATACCCAGCCTCAGTGTGGATTCCTAGCCTCAGTGTGGATTCCCAGCCACAGAGTGGATTCCCAGCCTCAGTGTGGATTCCCAGTCTCAGTGTGGATTCCCAACCTCAGTGTGAATTCCCGGCCTCAGTGTGGATTCCCGGCCTCAGTGTGGATTCCCAGTCTCAGTGTGGATTCCCAGCCTCAGTGTGGATTCCCAACCTCAGAGTGGATTCCCGGCCTCAGTGTGGATTCCCAACGTCAGTGTGGGTTCCCAGCCTCAGTGTGGATTCTCGGCCTCAGTGTGGGTTCCCGGCATCAGAGTGGATTCCCAGCCTCAGTGTGGATTCTCGGCCTCAGTGTGGATTCCCGGCATCAGTGTGAATTCTAGCCTCAGTGTGGATTCCCGGCATCTGAGTGGATTCCCAGCCTCAGTGTGGATTCTTGGCCTCAGTGTGGATTCCCAGCCTCAGTGTGGATTCCCGGCCTCAGTGTGGATTCCCGGCATCAGTGTGAATTCCTGGCTTCAGTGTGGATTCCCGGCCTCAGTGTGGATTCCCAGTCTCAGTGTGGATTCCCGGCCTCAGTGTGGATTCCTAACCTCAGTGTGGATTCCCAGTCTCAGTGTGGATTCCCGGCATCCGTGTGAATTCCTGGCTTCAGTGTGGATTCCCAGCCTCAGAGTGGATTCCCGGCCTCAGTGTGGATTCCCAACCTCAGTGTGGATTCCCAGCCTCAGAGTGGATTCCCAGCCTCAGTGTGGATTCCCAACCTCAGTGTGGATTCCCAGCCTCAGAGTGGATTCCCAGCCTCAGTGTGGATTCCCGGTCTCAGTGTGGGTTCCCAGCCTCAGTGTGGATTCCCGGACTCAGTGTGGATTCCCGGCCTCAGTGTGGATTCCCAGTCTCAGTGTGGATTCCCAGTCTCAGTGTGGGTTCCCAGCCTCAGTGTGGATTCCCGGACTCAGTGTGGATTCCCGGCCTCAGTGTGGATTCCCAGCCTCAATGTGGATTCCCGGCCTCAGTGTGGATTCCCAGTCTCAGTGTGGATTCCCGACCTCAGTGTGGATTCCCGGCCTCAGTGTGGATTCCCAGCCTCAGAGTGGATTCCCGGCCTCAGAGTGGATTACCAGCCTCAGTGTGGATTCCCGGCCTCAGTGTGGATTCCTAGTCTCAGTGTGGATTCCTAGCCTCAGTGTGGATTCCCGGCATCAGTGTGGGTTCCCAGCCTCAGTGTGGGTTCCCAGCCTCAGAGTGGATTCCCAGTCTCAGTGTGGATTCTCGGCCTCAGTGTGGGTTCCCGGCCTCAGTGTGGATTCCCAAACCTCAGTGTGGATTCCCAGCCTCAGTGTGGATTCCCAACCTCAGTGTGGATTCCCAGCCTCATTGTGGATTCCCGGCCTCAGTGTGGATTCCCAGTCTCAGTGTGGATTCCCGGCCTCAGTGTGAATTCCCGGCCTCAGTGTGGATTCCCAGCCTCAGAGTGGATTCCCGGCCTCAGAGTGGATTCCCAGCCTCAGTGTGGGTTCCCAACCTCAGTGTGGATTCCCAGTCTCAGTGTGGATTCCCAGTCTCAGTGTGGATTCCCAGTGTCAGTGTGGGTTCCCGGCCTCAGTGTAGATTCCCAGCCTCAGTGTGGATTCCCAGCCTTAGTGTGGGTTCCCAGCCTCAGTGTAGATTCCCAGCCTCAGTGTGGATTCCCAGCCTCAGTGTGGATTCCCAACCTCAGTGTGGATTCCCAAACCTCAGTGTGGATTCCCAGCCTCAGTGTGGATTCCCAGTCTCAGTGTGGATTCCCGGCCTCAGTGTGGATTCCCGACCTCAGTGTGGATTCCCAGTCTCAGTGTGGATTCCCGGCATCAGTGTGAATTCCTGGCTTCAGTGTGGATTCCCGGCATCAGAGTGGATTCCTAACCTCAGTGTGGATTCCCAGTCTCAGTGTGGATTCCCGGCCTCAGTGTGGATACCCAGCCTCAGTGTGGATTCCTAGCCTCAGTGTGGATTCCCAGCCACAGAGTGGATCCCCAGCCTCAGTGTGGATTCCCAGTCTCAGTGTGGATTCCCAACCTCAGTGTGAATTCCCGGCCTCAGTGTGGATTCCCGGCCTCAGTGTGGATTCCCAGCCTCAGTGTGGATTCCCAACCTCAGAGTGGATTCCCGGCCTCAGTGTGGATTCCCAACGTCAGTGTGGGTTCCCAGCCTCAGTGTGGATTCTCGGCCTCAGTGTGGGTTCCCAGCCTCAGTGTGGATTCCCGGCCTCAGAGTGGATTCCCGGCATCAGTGTGGATTCCCGGCATCAGAGTGGATTCCCAGCCTCAGTGAGGATTCCCGGCATCAGAGTGGATTCCCAGCCTCAGTGAGGATTCCCGGCATCAGAGTGGATTCCCAGTCTCAGTGTGGATTCCCGGCATCAGTGTGAATTCCTGGCTTCAGTGTGGATTCCCGGCATCAGAGTGGATTCCTAACCTCAGTGTGGATTCCCAGTCTCAGTGTGGATTCCCGGCCTCAGTGTGGATACCCAGCCTCAGTGTGGATTCCTAGCCTCAGTGTGGATTCCCAGCCACAGAGTGGATCCCCAGCCTCAGTGTGGATTCCCAGTCTCAGTGTGGATTCCCAACCTCAGTGTGAATTCCCGGCCTCAGTGTGGATTCCCGGCCTCAGTGTGGATTCCCAGCCTCAGTGTGGATTCCCAACCTCAGAGTGGATTCCCGGCCTCAGTGTGGATTCCCAACGTCAGTGTGGGTTCCCAGCCTCAGTGTGGATTCTCGGCCTCAGTGTGGGTTCCCAGCCTCAGTGTGGATTCCCGGCCTCAGAGTGGATTCCCGGCATCAGTGTGGATTCCCGGCATCAGAGTGGATTCCCAGCCTCAGTGAGGATTCCCGGCATCAGAGTGGATTCCCAGCCTCAGTGTGGATTCTCGGCCTCAGTGTGGATTCCCGGCATCAGTGTGAATTCTAGCCTCAGTGTGGATTCCCGGCATCTGAGTGGATTCCCAGCCTCAGTGTGGATTCTTGGCCTCAGTGTGGATTCCCAGCCTCAGTGTGGATTCCCGGCCTCAGTGTGGATTCCCGGCATCAGTGTGAATTCCTGGCTTCAGTGTGGATTCCCGGCATCAGAGTGGATTCCCAGCCTCAGAGTGGATTCCCAGCCTCAGTGTGGATTCCCGACCTCAGTGTGGATTCCCAGTCTCAGTGTGGATTCCCGGCCTCAGTGTGGATTCCCAGTCTCAATGTGGATTTCCAGCCTCAGTGTGGATTCCCAGTCTCAGTGTTGATACCCGGCCTCAGTGTGGATTCCCATCCTCAGTGTGGATTCCCAACGTCAGTGTGGATTCCTGGCCTCAGTGTGGATTCCCATCCTCAGTGTGGATTCCCAACCTCAGAGTGGATTCCCGGCCTCAGTGTGGATTCCCAACGTCAGTGTGGGTTCCCAGCCTCAGTGTGGATTCTCGGCCTCAGTGTGAGTTGCCAGCCTCAGTGTGGATTCCCGGCCTCAGAGTGGATTCCCGGCATCAGTGTGGATTCCCGGCCTCAGTGTGGATTCCCGGCATCAGAGTGGATTCCCAGCCTCAGTGAGGATTCCCGGCATCAGAGTGGATTCCCAGCCTCAGTGTGGATTCTCGGCCTCAGTGTGGATTCCCGGCATCAGTGTGAATTCTAGCCTCAGTGTGGATTCCCGGCATCTGAGTGGATTCCCAGCCTCAGTGTGGATTCTTGGCCTCAGTGTGGATTCCCAGCCTCAGTGTGGATTCCCGGCCTCAGTGTGGATTCCCGGCATCAGTGTGGGTGCCCACCTCAGTGTGGATTCCCGGCGTCGGTGTGGATTCCCAGCCTCAGTGTGGATTCCCGGACTCAGTGTGGATTCCCGGTGTCAGTGTGGATTCCCAGCTTCAGTGTGGATTCCCGGCCTCAGTGAGGATTCCCGGCATCAGTGTGAATTCCTAGCCTCAGTGTGGATTCCCAGCATCAGAGTGGATTCCCTGCATTAGAATATATTCCCACCATCAGAGTGGATTCCTGGCCTCATGAGTCTTGAGACTAGGTGTTGGTGCAGTCTGGGTTGGCAGGAACGTTATTTTGAACTTTTTATTTCTTGAGCTTTCGAATTGATTCCCATGAGTGTGTATGTTTGTTCAAAAGATGGTGGGAAGGTCTGTGAAGCTGGACGGTTTCATTTCTTTATTTTTCTAATGTTGTCCCAGGAATTTATACTGAAGAATCTGTCCTTTGGCTCTAAGAGGGTGCCACAAGTGGTGACTTGTAATCCTTTCATTTGAGTGCAAGTTACAGTAAAGCTAATTCTAATTCTAAGCTGGCAGGTTTGGCACTATCTGTAAAGAGACAGAAACAGAGTTGGCATTTCAAATCCAGAAGTTCTAATGAAGGATTGTTACACTTGAAATGGTAACTCTGCTTTCACAGACTTTGAACTCTGCTTTCTCTCCGCAGATGCTGTCAGACCTGCTGAGTTTCTCCAGCAATTTCTGTCTTTGTTTATTGAACCGTCTGGTTCACTAACATCCTTCAGGGAAGGAGGTCTACCGTCCTTACATAGTCTGGCCAATGTGTGGCTCCAGACCCACAGCAATGTGGTTGACTCTTAACCAACCTCTGAAATTGACTTAGCAAGCCGCTCAATTTGAGGGCAATTGGGGATGGGTGACAAAAGCTGGTTTTGTAGGCCACTCCCATATCAGGGTTTAAAAAGTACATGAAGGTCAAAGGTGAAAACCTCAGAGAGTTGGGAAGGAAATGGAGGGACAGCTCACAGCAATGACTGAGATGAAACATAAAGCAACAACCCATCAATGTGCCAGATCCAACCCTTTCCTTTAACAATAATAAACGGACCAGTGCTGACCGCTTGGCAAGGCTAGCCCTCACAGTGGCTGATTTTAAACATAGTTAAAAAATCACACAACACCAGGTTATAGTCCAACAGGTTTATTTGGAAGCACTAACTTTCGGAGCACTGCTCCTTCACCAAAGTGCTTCCAAATAAACCTGTTGGACTATAACCCGGTGTTATGTGATTTTTTTAACTTTGTCCAGTTCGGTCCAACACTGGCACGCCAAAATCATGATTTGAAACATGTTTGATTCGGTGGGTGTGGGGAGCTGAGGTGAGCAGGGTTGGAGGGGTGTGTGAGCAAGAAGTTCTGAACTACTGATAAACCATGGGATCAGTTACAGCAAATTAACACCTCTCTCTAATCATCGCCTATCCCTGAGATTACATCAAATGAGAGAGAATTAATCCAGTCTTGCCATGAATCTGCATATCCATTTGCAATCAGTTTACCATGTGCACTATTGCTCGAAATATGACACCTCGTTTAAAAAGCATAGCGGCTCAATGATTAGTCAATCAATCGACCATTTTATCAGCTACAGCTGTTAGTGATTAAACACCATTGTCTTCTTTATAGTCAATCAATCTTCAGATAGCATTGCTGATGCAGAAAAATGGTCGAAATGTAGTTGAAGTAATGTGGAATTAGCAATCTTAAAGCAGGGCAGAAGTAATGACGACAAAGTGATTAATCTGGGATGTGGAACAATTGAAACTAAACTAGTTTTCTGGCCATTCTGGCATAGCTATAATACATGGTGCAATTAAAGAAAGTTGCACATATTCAAACCCTGCATGTGTGACTGTTCTGTATTAATTGGACTTGGATCTAATTTGATAACACTGTAGACCGGAAAGTATTTGAAAATTTCAAATGAATGAAGCTCTTTTCCTGACTGCTGGGTGTTCCAGTGTTTTAGATTAGATTAGATTACTTACAGTGTGGAAACAGTCCATATCGCTCCGCCGAAGCGCAACCCACCCATACCCCTACATCTACCCCTTACCTAACACTATGGGCAATTTAGCATGGCCAATTCACCTAACTTGCACATCTTTGGACTGTGGGAGGAAACCGAAGCACCCGGAGGAAACCCACACAGACACGGGGAGAACGTGCAAACTCCACACAGTTAGTCGCCTGAGGCAGGAATTGAACTTGGGTCTCTGGTGCTGTAAGGAAGCAGTGCTAACCATTGTGCCACTATTTACAGCCTTGGACATTTGTTCACAGCAGCCAATTTACACACAGTGAGTTCCCACAAGCAAAAATGCAATGATAACCTAGGAATCTGAGTTTCTTTTTGAAACATTGATTATTAGCCAGAACACTGTGGATAACTCTTTTGCTCTTCTTTGGAATAAAACAATTGTTCCATCTTCCATTCAGCTGAAGTGCAGACAGGGTTTCTGTATGATATTAGATTAAAAAAGATGGCTCCCAGAATCACAGAAACATCAGAGCACAGAAGGAGGTAATCCACCTCATTTCGTCAGCTCTACACAAGAACAACCCCACTCTTCTGCCTTTTCTCCGTCGCTCTGTCAATTATTTTGTTTTCAGGTAATTATCCAACGACTTTTTAGAAATTGAATCTGCTTCCATTGCTCTCTCTTGCGGGACATGCTGGACCCTAAAGCATTCACTAGGTAAAGACGTTTCTCCTTATACCACTTCCAGTTCTTTCGCCAATCGCCTGAAATGATTGTCCTCAAACAGCCTCTCACTGAGAGAAACAGCTTCTCCTAACCGGCTCTGTCCAGACTCCTCAATGCTGCACTGATATCAACCACCTTGACATTTGTTGCAGGTCTCTGGAATGAGATTAAACCTTTGACCTTTGGCCTCAGACCTTATGGTGCCAACGACTGAGCGAGTACTGACCCTGTCGTCACCGACGTTTGAGTTTAAAACTATGGAAAATGGATATCTCCTTTGCAAGATCATCAGTCTTGTGGGGCCCAACATCACCAGTGGTCAGCTGGAAGGGAACAAATCAAACAGGATCCCAAGCCAAGGTGAGCTCCTGCTGAGCTGATCCATGCTCTGAACCTCATCATCGAACCAATGAAATCAATTTTCGTCCCTCCCCTTTGGGAAGGTTGACCATCCGAGTGCAATTAGGTCCACCCGCCTAGTATGCTAAACCTAAGGGCATCCACAAATCTCTGCTTCAGGATCAATCCATTTTCAATGAACCCGTTGTTTTATTTCAATGGGAATACTACATCTGTTGAAAGAATAGGAACATGAACCGTGTTCTAATCTGTCTTGAGATCGGCAGGAGTTTTATTGATCTTTGCAATTTATTTCCTTCCAGTGAGATCACTCTCTCTAAACACTTCATGTCAATCTATAAACTGGTGCTGATTCCATCTAAAGACAGACAGAATTCTAGTTAGATTCTTGAAAGACAAAGCCAAAACAGCTGGGTGAAGGTGGAACTCTTACCTCAACAATGTCAAAGACATTCATTAACTTCCTTTCTTCCCCAGGACCGGTGAATAGTTTTGGAGAATGTGGAGAAGAATTATTTGGTTTGTGCTTATTATTCTTAGCCCAACTTCTCAAACAGGTCCTTAACTTTCAGATTTAGTGTTTGTGTGGACTGTGGAATTAGGGAATCTATTCCATCCCCAGACTCCCATTCCCACCTCACCCCAATATCACTCATAGAATCTCTACAGTGTAGAAACAGGGCCATTCAGCCCATCGAATCCACAACAATCCTCTGAAGAGCAACCCACTAAGAGCCACCCCCCTACTTTATAACCCTGCATTTCCCAAGGCCAATCCACTTGACCTGCACATCTTTGGACTGTGGGAGGAAACTGGAGCATCTGGAGGAAACCCACGCAGACACGGGGAGAATGTGCAAACTCCACAGAGACAATCGGCCGAGGGTGGAATCGAATCTGGGTCCCTGGTGCTGGGAGGCAGCAGTGCTAACCACTGAGTCACTGTATTGCCCTTAAGGCTGCTTTTATGCACTGCCTGGTGGCTGGTTTAACAGGGATATCAGGTTATATTCATAAGACACCTTTAGTGTAATGAATGTCCCAAGGTAGTTCACGGGAGTGTTATAAAACAAAAGATGATGGTGAATCATAATTGAGTCCAGTTTTTAAAGGCTTGCTTAAAGAGATAGGTTTCAATTAGTATCAGAAAGGACAAGAATGAGGAAAAGAGGCAGAGAGGACTAGGAGGGGAATTCTAGAGTCTAAGGTCAGGAAAACTGAAGACATATCTGAGGAGGGCTGAGAAAATGTCGATATGCAGCATCTCAGACTTAGAGTTGGAAAGTGTGGAGCTGGAAAAGCTCAGCAGGTCAGGCAACATCCGAGGAGCAGGAGAGTCGACATTTTGAGCACGAGCCCTTCATCAGGAATGCTGCCTGGCCTGCTGCCCTTTTCCAGTGCCACACTTCTCGACTCTGATCTGCGGCACGGGCAGCCCTCACTTTCTCTCAGAATTAGAGATGAAATTTCTCAAGGTGTTGTGGGGCTGGACAGGGGATAATGGAGATAGGGAAGGGTCGGGCTTTGGAAGGACAAGGGTGAGAGTTTTAAAATCGCCTCAGAAGTCACAAGGCTCAGTGAGCGGAGGAGGGAGAGGAGGGATGGGTGAATGTGACTCAGTGTTGAGTAAAGACATCTAGCAGCAGGGGGTTTGGATGATTTGAAGTTTAGAGACGAGTAAAGTGAGGGACCCGTCAGGATAACATTGCTGTAGCAGAGGCAAGAGTGTGGCGCTGGAAAAGCACAGCCGGTCAGGCAGCATCCGAGGAGCAGGAGAGTCGACATTTCAGGCATAAGCCCTTCATCAGGAATGAGGCTGGGAGCCTCGGGGGTGGAGAGGTAAAAGGAAGAAGGTTGGGGCTCAGAGGTAAGGTAGCTGAGAGTGCACTAGTAGACGGAGGTGGGGGGGTAATGGTGATAGGTCAGAGAGGAGTGTGGAACGGATAGGTGGAAACGAAGATGGACAGGTAGGACAGGTGATGAGGGTGGTGCTGGGTTGGAAGGTTGGATCTGGGATAAGGTGGGGTGAGGGGAGATGAGGAAACTGGTGAAATTGACATTGATTCCATATGGTTAGAGGATCCCAAGGCAGAAGATGAGGCATTTTTCCTCCAAGCATCGGATGGTTAGGGAGTGGTGATGGAGAAGGCCCAGGACCTGCATGTCCTTGGTGGAGTGGGAGAGGGAGTTAAACTTTTCGGCCACAGGGTGATGGGGTTGGTTGGTGCGGGTGTCCCGGAGATGTTCTCTGAAGAGTTCTGCAAGTGGGTGTCCTGTCTCCCCAATGTAGAGGAGACCACATTGAGAGCAACGGATACAGTAAATGACATGTATGGAAGTGCAGGTAAAACTCTGGTGAATGTGGAAGGCTCCTTTGGTGCCTCGGAGAGGTGAGGGGGGAGGTTTGGGTGCAGATTTTGCAATTCCTGTGGTGGCAGGGGAAGCTGTTGAGAGGGGAGGGTGGGTTAGTGGGTTGGTGGGGGGCGTGGACCTGACAAGAGAGTTGTGGAGGGAATGGTCTTTATGGAACGCAGATAGGGGTCGGGAGGGAAACATATGTCTGATGGTGGGGTCTGTAGATGGCAGAAGTGGCGGAGGATGCCATGATGTATATGAAAGTTGATGCCTGGAGGAAGAACACCTCATCTTCCACCTTGGGACCCTCCAAACACATGGGATCAATATGGATTTCACCTGTTTCCTCATCTCCCTCACCCCACCGTATCCCAGATCCAACCTTCCAACCCAGGACTGCCCTCATGACCTGTGAGGACCAGGAGAGTTCTGTGCTTGTTGTAGTTGGATGGATGGGGTTCGAGGACAGAGGTGGGGGAAGTGGATGAGATGTGTTGGAGGGCATCATCAATCATGGGGGAGGGGAAATTGTGGTGTTTGAAGAAGAAGGCCATCTGGTGTGTTCTGTTGTGGAACCGGTCCTCCTGGAAGCAGATGCGGCCGAGGCAGAGGAATTGGGAATAAGGGATAGCATTTTTGCAGGAAGCAGGGTGGAAGGATGTGTAATCTAGGTAGCTGTGAGAGTCAGTGGTCTTGTAGAAGATGTCAGTGTTGAGTCAGTCACCGTTGACGGATGTGGAGAGGTCCAGGAAGGGGAGGGAGGTGTCTTTGATGGTCCAGGTGAACTTAAGGTCGGGGTGGAATTTGGTGGTAGAGATGAAGAACTGTTCAACCTCCTCATTGGAGCACGAGGCAGCACCAATACTGTCATCAATGTAGCGGAGGAAAAGGTGGGGAATGGTGCCAATGTAGCTGCGGAAGATGGATTTTTCCACACACCCGATGAAGAGACAGGCATAGCTAGGGCCCATATGGGTGCTCATGGCTGCCCCATTGGTCTAGAGGAAGTGGGAGGATTCAAAGGTGAAATTATTGAGGGTGAGGAACAGTTCAGCCAACCAAATGAGAGGTGTCAGTCGAAGAGTCCTGGTGGGGACACCGGGAGAGGAAGAAATGGAGGGTTTGGAGGCCTTTGTCATGGTGGATAGAGGTGTATAGGGTCTGGATGTCCATGGTGAAGATGGAGGAGGTGGAGAGAATGGAGGTACTGCTTGCCATAGCAGAGTCTAGCTGTGAGAAAGGTATGGGTGAGTGTTTCAGCAGCAGGTGAGCTGAGACAGTGAGCTGGAATTCCCCTTTGCTTTTGGAGAAAGTGTTTTATTGAGGGAGATTCATGGTGTCCAGTCCTCCTTGCTCCTCTCAAACTTGTGAAAGTCTGAGACTCTTCATCTCATTTGTAATACAGCCAGCCCCAACAGCTCCATCTCATGGCATTGCAGGGCAGCTCAGGGGGAAGAGCTTGCTGCTCCTGGGTCTTTGTGATGTTGACGATTCCAGCCCCATGATAAAAGCCCAGGTCCATAGCACTTCAGACAGTACAGGCCTGGAACTATTCTTCACACTGTAATCCCCAAGGAAATGGCCCAGAAGGGCAGGTTAACTCCACGGGTTGCACACAGAGTCCAGGAGGTGCTGGTGGACATTGTGTTGGAGAGAAGGGCAGTACTGTCTCCTGCTGACTGTCAAAGAAAGCTAAGGCGCAAGACACAGTCAGACTGGACCGAGACAGTGTCTTGGCTCAGTGCAATATCCTGATTGCCCAGCAGTGCAGGAAGAAGGTAAATGATCTTCTGCACTTTGCACCAGTTTATACCACCAGCCTCTCACTCTGCTAACTCACATTGACAGGGCCACCACTCTCTCTAACTCTGCCATTACACACACCTCCCGCTCATCAGCTACACATCTCACTATCGCATACCACATCCAATCCACATCTCTTCCCACCTCATCCTTGTCACTCACTGGGGGTGCCACAACACCTTTCCTGCCCCTTCATCAACACGAAATGCTCTCCTAGCCACCTCCAACAGAGTCAGTCCCTCCCATTATCTCATTACAGGGTAAATTAGCCCACACTGTAGACTGATGCCTCCATACTATCATGTCTGACCTACCTGCAATCCCTGGACATCTCTAACTTGACCCACACGACTGACCATGACTCAATCCCTAGACTGCAGACACAGATCCCCAGATTCGGGGAAGACTATGTGCCTGACTGACTGTGGTTTACCCCACGGTCTGGACTAAATGAACCACTTGACCACCTGTGAGACATTGAGATCAATGGCTTCAGACATCCTTGTATTTAACTGGAAGAAACTGCCACTCTCACAGTACAAGATGTCAATAATCTACCTGATAATGTAGCAACAGCGGAGAAGCCAAGAGTTGGTGAGGTGGAGCTGAGAGTTATCGGTGTATATATGAAAACTAGCTGCAGTGTGGCACGTGGATGATCAAAGGCAGGGGCCAAGGATAGATCCTTGAGGGATGCAAGAAGGAAAGGTGCAGGAGCAGGAAGAGACATTGCTGCAAATTGAGGGGAGATAGCGGTGTCATGGTAATGTCACTGGGTTAGCAACCTAAAATCTCTGACAGTAGGAAGTGATGATTTGGAGATGCCAGCGTTGGACTGGGGTGGACAAAGTTAAAAATCACACAACACCAGGTTATAGGCCAACAGGTTTAATTGGAAGCACTAGCTTTCGGAGCGCTGCTCCTTCATTGGGTGATCACTTGATGAAGGAATAGCGCTCTGAAAGCTCGTGCTTCCAAGTAAACCTGGTGTTGTGTGATTTTTAACTTAGTAGAAAGTGAGGACTGCAGATGCTGGAGATCAAAGTCAAGAGTGTGTTGCTGGAAAAGCACAGCAGCTCAGGCAGCATCCGAGGAGCAGGAGAATCAACGTTTCGGGCAAAAGCCCTTCATCAGGAATCTGAATAGAATTGAATTTATTGTCACGTGTACTGAGGCACAGTGAAAATCTTTGTCTTGTGAGCAATACAGGCAGATCGCAGAGTTAATTAGCATAGATAAATAAATAATAGGTAAACAGTGGCAAAAACAAAAACACAGGTACAGGCAAATGTTAAGAGTTTGTGAGTCTATTCAGTATCTCTGACAGTATGATTTCAATTCTCATCACAACAACAATCATCAATTGTTGTGAAACCTACCTCATTCCTTCATGTCTTTCAAAGAAGGAAATCTGCTGTCCTTGCCCAGTCTGGTCTCCACGTGACTCCAGGCCCACAACAGTGGAGTTGACAATGAAAAGACCAAGCAAGTCACTCAGTGTGAAGGCAACTGGGGGCTGGCAGCAAACCCTGCTTTGTCTAGATGTGCCTTTTGTTTCTCTTCTAAGGTGATTGAAAAAGTTAGCATCAAGTTGAGCTCAAAACTCATTGACACAGGATCGGAGGGGGATGGTTGGAGCAGTTCGTGAAGATATGGCAAGGGATAATGTTACTCGGAGGGATGGGTGAGAGGGAAACGAAAGGGTAGAGGGATGGGGAGGAAGATTGGTGCCTGGGAGTTATTGAAGTGAGATATCCTTCCCACCCAAAGATAAAGAGATTTTTATTAAAGGACCAAATTTGACATTAAAATATGAAATGAAACTGAAGTAGGTCAATTTTAAGATTGAGAGTTGGTGCTGCTGAAGAGAGCCGTTGAGAGTGCCTCGTGTGCGGAGTCATGTACCATTGAGAGTGGTTCTCCATACACAGACTGCAGAAAGAGCAGAGAATCAAATAACAATCTCAGTATTTGCTGGCCCCTTCACATCCAACTCTTAGTAAAAATCATACCAAGATATAGTCTGATGGGTTTATTTGGAAGCACCAGCTTTCAGAGCAACGCTCCTTCATCAGGTGGTTGTGGGGGTTAAGATCATGCTCACAGAATTTATAGTCAAAGGAGTCCGGTGTCATGGAGATGTGATACAATCTTAGATTAAACTTTCATATTTTATAATGGGATATGCTGGTTTCTGTTCTTTGATATGCAAATCCCCGAACTTCTTTTTAACTACATTCTCAAGATAGCTCAGCTTTTTAAACATTAGGTATGAAGTCTGTCTGTGTCCCAATGCTATGTCAGACTGACTAACCCTTTGTATGGCTTTACAGAGTTTTACATGAATTCACGCAGTTTCTCAGCAAAATAAAATGTAATTCTGCAAAAACAAATTCATCCCATGAGCTTATATGTGTGCGCATGTAGGAGTGACAGACTGAGTGTGCATGTGAATGCGTGAGTGTGGGTGTGAGTGATGTTGATGTGGAGGTGCCAGTGTTGGACTGGGGAGGACAAAGTTAAAAATCACACAACACCAGGTTATAGTCCAACAGGTTTATTTGGAACAGCTACCTGATGAAGGAGCAGTGCTCTGAAAGCTTGTTCTTGCAAATAAACCTGTTGGAGGAGATCCTGATGTTGTATGCTTTTTAACTTAGTAACGTTGATTGAGGACTAAATATTGAATTTCAGGCAAGAGGAGAACTCCCCTTGCTCCTCTTCAAAATATTGGCTTCAGGACCTTTTACAACAGACAAGAGCTCGATCTCATCTGAAAGACAACTCTGCACTGCTGTGGGTCTGCACTGGCGTATCGGCTTAAAGTGCTAATGCACCTTTATACTCAAAGCAAAAGTGCTCACCACCAACCCAAGTTTGAATACACTTGTTTAATTGGGCCCCAGGTGTTGGTAATTCTCAGGTATCTGGACAGTGTGACTATTGTTCAGTTTTCTTACCTTTGTAGTAATTTCTGTCCATTTTCATTCTGCATTTTCAAAACATCCGACTACAACCATGTCAGAAATATATACAATATACAATACTTTAGTCATTAGTTTAAGTGGATGTGCTCATTGAGATAAATGTTTCTGCTGGATTAGGCTCCATGCTGGGAGCATCAAGTCAGGAAATCACCCCCTTCATAAATCAGCTCTACCTATTATTTCACAGTGCCTCCGGGAAATGTCCCTTTCATCTGGGGAGAATTTAAGTTGCCAACCATGTCATTTCAATAATGCTGCATTCATGTTATCAAGACAGTGATTGGTGTTGTACCAGAATTTATTGTCACATGTTGTATGGATGACAAGCCCAGGTCAAAGTTTTAATCATTCACCAGCCCAGCCTCCATCCCAAGAGATAAATCAGTCCCAATATCTACATTCTCTCCAAGACATTGATCACGTATAGTGTCTTAGAGTCAAACAGCACGGACACAGACCTATCAGTCTAACCATCTCCAATATCTCTGAATATCCAACCAGTCCACTATTCCCAAGAATATCCAGTCATTTTATGGTATGTCTTCCTTTTTTGAAAGTTAACCATTAGATGAAGTGCTGCTCTACCTCACAGAATGATAGCAACATTTGGGTTCTGAAGGAGGCCATTCGACCCATCATGCCCACATCAGCAAGCATCTTTACTTATTGCCAAACTCCTGTCTTTTCCCCAAAACTCTCGCACACTATTTTCTATGCAAGTGATCCTCCAATGTCCCCTTGAATTGAACCTGCCTCACCACATTTCCAGGCAGCGTATTCCATACCCTGACTACCCGCAGTGTGAAAGAGCTTCCCCTTGTCGTGTATTGGCTTCTTTTGAAAATCACTTGAAATCTGTGTCCTCTCATTTGCAACTGGGAACAATTTCTCCCTGTCTGCTCTGTCCAGACTCTTCATGATTTTGAAAGCCTCTATCAACCCTCCTCTCAGCCTTCTTCTTACCAAGGAGAGCAGTGACAACCTCTCTGATCTGACCTCACCACTGACGTTTCTCATTCCTGAGGCCATTCTTCTGCATTCTCCACAATACGTTCCCTTCCTATAACATGGCAACCAATATTCCAGCTGAGGTCTAACAAATGCCTTGCAGCCCTTGAGCCTGCTCCATCATTCAAAAAGATCCTGTTTGATCCAATTGCAACCTTAAGTCTGCCCACCTGCCTATGAGACAACCTTTCATTCCTCACATATCCATCAATCCTCTGCTGCCTTAAAAATAATCAAGGACTCTGATTCCACCACTCTTTCAGGAAACAAAGAACAAAGAACGGTACAGCACAAGAACAAGCCCTTCGGCCCTCCAAGCCTGTGCTTCACTTACAGAATCCATATCCCTCTATTCCCTTCCTATTCATGTATTTGTCCAGGTGTTTCTTGAATGCTGTTATTGTGTCTGCCTCCACCCCCTCCTCTGGTAGCACGTTCCAGGCACTCACCACCCTGTGTGTGAAAAACTCTGCCTCACACATCTCTTTTAAACCTCCCCCTTGCACCTTGAGCCTGTGTCCCCTAGTAATTGACCCCTCCACCCTGGGAAAAAGCCTCACACTTCCCACTCTATCCAAGCCATTCACAGTCTTATAAACTTCTACCAGGTCACCCCTCAACCTCCTGCGTCCC
Source organism: Chiloscyllium punctatum (assembly GCF_047496795.1). Taxonomy (NCBI): domain Eukaryota; kingdom Metazoa; phylum Chordata; class Chondrichthyes; order Orectolobiformes; family Hemiscylliidae; genus Chiloscyllium; species Chiloscyllium punctatum. Next base: position 6,572,864 of record NC_092752.1, read on the forward strand.
AGTGAAAACAAACCCAGTCTATCCAGTTAAAAATAACTGAACACCAGGTTATAGTCCATGAGGATTAATTGGAAACACTAGCTTTCAAAGCACTGCCCCTTCATCCATAAACTTTGTTAATCCCAGTCCAACACCGGCATCTCCAAACCAGCCTATCCAACCTAAAATCCCCCATACCAGGCATCATCCTGGTAAACATTTTCTGTACCTCTCCAAAGCCTCCATATTCTTCTGGTAGGAGAAGAAGTTCATAGACTCATCACCTCCAACAAAAAAAAACATTGCCGCGTCTCTGTTTTAAATGGGTCACCTGTGATTTTTAAACATTGAACTCTGCTTCTAGACTCTTCCATAAGAGGATCTTACCACATCTACCCTGTCAAGGTCCCGAAATCAAGTCACCTCTTATTCTTAAACTTCAGCGGATACAAACCTAGATACAAACCTAGCCTGTCCAACTTTTCCTCTTAAAAGTATTATCCACTCCAGGAAAGCTTCAGAACTGTATGTATTTCAACACCCACCCCCAGTCATATCCTGAAGTTGGATTTTTGGGAGTTTTAAATGCTTTGTGAATATTACTGCAAATTTTAAAGAGGTAGATAGATTACTTACAGTGTGGAAACAGGTCCTTCAGCCCAACAAGTCCACACCGACCCGCCGAACAGCAACCTACCCAGACCCATTCCCCAACATCTACTCCTTCACCTAACATTATGGGCAATTTAGCATGGCCAATTCACCCTAACCTGGACACCTTTAGACTGTGGGAGGAAACCGGAGCACCCGGAGGAAACCCATGCAGACACGGGGAGAACGTGCAAACTCCACACAGACAGTTGCCTGAGGTGGGAATTGAACCTGGGTCCCTGACGCTGTGAGGCAGCAGTGCTAACCACTGTGCCACCAAGCTTCCCATAGGTAAGAAGTCTTCACTACATAGAGCCAGCACTGGGGCAGTGATACTGTAGTGGTAATATCATTCAAAGGTAGAAGACAGAGGGTGGTGGTGGAGGGTTGTTTTTCAGACTAGAGGCCTGTAACCAGTGGAGTGCCACAAGGATCGGCGCTGGGTCCTCTACTTTTTGTCATTTATATAGATTATTTGGATGCGAGCATAAGAGGTACAGGTAGTAAGTTTGCAGATGACACCAAAATTTGAGGTGTAGTGGACAGCAAAGAAGGTTACCTCAGATTACAACAGGATGTTGATCAGATGGGCCAATGGGCTGAGAAGTGGCAGATGGAGTTTAATTCAGATAAATTTGAGGTGCTGTATTTTGTGAAAGCAAGGGTGAGGTTCATAGCTCCTTGAAAGTGGAGTCACAGGTAGATAGGATAGTGAAGAAGGCATTTGGTATGCTTTCTTTGATTGGTCAGAGTATTGAGTACAGGAGTTGGGAGATCATGTTGCAGCTGTACAGGACATTGGTTAGGCCACTGTTGGAATATAGCGTGCAATTCTGGTCTCCTTCCTATCAGAAAGATGTTGTGAAACCTGAAAGGGTTCAGAAAAGATTTATCAGGATGTTGCCAGGATTGGAGGATTTGAGCTATAGGGAGAAGCTGAACAGGCTGGGGCTGTTTTCCCTGGAGCGTCGGAGGCTGAGGGGTGACCTTATAGAGTTTTACAAAATTATGAGGGTCATGGATAGGATAAATAGACAAAATCTTTTCCCTGGGGCTGCAGAGTCCAGAACTAGAGGGCATAGGTTTAGGGGGAGAGGGTAAAGATATAAAAGAGACCTAAGGGGCGACCTTTTCACACAGAGGGTGGTACATGTATGGAATGAGCTGCCAGAGGAAGTGGTGGAGGCTGGTACAATTGCAACATTTAAGAGGCATCTGGATGGGTATATGAATAGGAAGGGTTTGGAGGGATATGGGCTGGGTGCTGGCAGGTGGGACTAGATTGGGTTGGGATATCTGGTCGGCATGGACGGGCTGGACTGAAGGGTCTGTTTCCATGCTGTACATCTCTATGACTGTATGACTATTAATCCAGAGACTCAGGGAATGTTCTGGGGATCCAGGGTCTCGAATCCTGCCACAACGGATAGTGGAATTTGAATTCAGTAAAAATCTGGAGAGCCAAGTCTAATGTTGGAAAGTTCACTTATGCCCTTCAGGGAAGGAAACTGCCATCTGTACCTGGTGTGGCCTACACGTGACTCCAGACCCACAGCAAAGTGGTTGACTCTTAACTGCCCTATGGGCAATTAGGGATAGCAATAAATGCTGGCCTAGCCAGTGATGCATCTGTTCCATAAATGAATAAAATAAAACCTTCCACTTCCCCAATACAATCTCGAACACTATGCAGACAATGAAGTCATTTTGAAATGTGTTGTGACAGGGGAACCTGTACACAGCAAGATCCCACAGATGCTTAATGTATTAATATGAAATTCCTGTATCTGTTATTTTTAAGGATTAATGCTTCCTTGAAAATAGAGAGAAGGTAATTGTTCAGGCTTGCACCTTATTATGTGCCCAGTGTAATTTCAAACTTCAATAGTTTTTGCCTTAAATTGAGAAATGTTTTACTTTGTATCGAGATAAAATATGAACTAACTACATCGACTAATGCACAATCTAATTATGTTGAGCTTTCTCTGGCATGTAAATGTCATTCTTCCACATTTACAATAAATGCTTTCACTTACCAATCCCTTCATTGTGCCGTCACCACAGTTACAATATTTGAGTCAACTATCGCACAGCACTTCTCATCTGTTGCCTTAAGTTCAGTCTCATCGATTTATATTGAAAATATAATCCTTCTTAAAACAGGCCCCACACCATGCAACTTTGTTTAAACAAATCGCTGAGACAATTGGTTCCTGTTTTCTCATCATAGCCAGTTAGTTGTTGAATGTCAGGCTGTAAATATTAATACTGTGATAAAATGATTGGCTTTTTAGCAATATTTCACCATGGAACATAAAACATAGAACATGGAGCAACACAACGGAGTAGAGGCCCTTTGGCCCTCGATTTTGTGCCAACCTGTGGAACCAATCTGAAGCCCATCTAACGTACACTATTCCACTTTCATCCATATGTTTATCAAATGATCATTTAAATGCCCTTAAAATTAGTAAGTCTACTACTGTTGCAGGCAGTGCATTCCATGCCCTTACTACTCTCTGATTAAAGAAACTACCTCTAACATCTGTCCTATTTTGGATTAGTGGTGCAGGAAGAGCACAGCAGTTCAGGCAGCATCCGAGCAGCAGTAAAATCGACGTTTCAGGCAAAAGCCCTCGACATTTATCCTATATCTAGCACCCCTTAATTTAAAGCTATGTCACTTGTGCTAGCCATCGCCATCTGAGGAAAAACAACTCTGACTGACCACCCTATCTAACCCTCTGATTATCTTATATTATCTCAATTAAGTCATCTTTCAACCTTCTCTCTAAAGAAAACAGCCTCAAGTCCTTCAGCCTTTCCTCGTAAGACCTTCCCTCCATACCACGCAATTCTAGTAAATATCCTCTGCACCCTTTCCAAAGCTTCCACAGCCTTCCTATAATGCAGTGACCAGAACGGGAAGCAATACTCCAAATGTGGCCACACCAGAGTTTTGTACAGCTGCAGCATAACCTCATGGTTCTGAAACTCAATCCCTTTACTAATAAAAACTAACAGACTGTATGCCTTCTTAACAACCCTATCAATCTGGGCAGCAACTTTCAGGGATCTATGTACATGGACACTGAGGATCTCTCTGCTCATTTACACTACCAAGAGTCTTACCATTAGCCCAGTATTCTGCATTCCTGTTACTCCTTTCAAAGTGAATCACCTCACACTTTCCACATTAAACTCCATTTGCCACCTCTCAGCCCATGTCTGCAGTTTATCTATGTCTCTCAGTAACCTACAATACCCTTTTGTCACTATCCACAACTCTACCGACTTCAGTGTAATCTGCACATTTATTAACCCATCCTCAATGCCCTCACCCAGATCATTTATGAAACTGACAAACAACAGTGGACCCAAACCATATCCTTGTGGTAATCCACTAGTAACTAAACTCCAGGGTGAATATTTCCCATCAACCACCACCCTCTGTCTTCTTTAAGCTAGCAACTTCTGATCCAAACCGCTAAATCACCCTCAATCCCATGCCTCTGTATTTTGTTCAATAGCCTACCATGAGGAACCTTATCAAACACCTTACTGAAATCCATATACATCACAACTGCTTTAGCCTCATCCAATTGTTTGGTCATGTCTCAAAGAACTCAATAAGGTTTGTGAGGCACGACCTATTCTTCACAAATCCTTGTTGACCATCCCTAATCAACTTATTCCTTTCTGGATGATTAAACAGTCATTGAAGCATACATTTATAAATAGGGAATCATTAAGCCCAACGACAATGGCTATCCCTGATTATCCTGTAGTTGCTCCGTAGCCCAGCAAATCTTTCCGAGTATGTATCTAACTCTTTTCCGAAACTTAGAAGCCAGCCTTTCTAAAAGTCTATTTAAACATACGAGTTCACTGAATAAAAAAATAACATTTTCATCTCCCTCTGGTTCTCAGACCCACATTATCAGATTACCAACTCAACAAGACCATAATATTTGGGAGCAGAAGTAGGCCATTCAGCCCATCGATTCTTCTCCGCCATTCAAGGAGATTATGGCTATTCTGATAATCCTCAGCTCCACTTTCTTGTCTTTTGCTGATAGCGTTTGATTCCCTGACTGATCAGCAATTTGCCTGTCTCAGCTTTGATTATGGGAGAAAGTGAGGATTTCAGATGCTGGGGATCAGAATCGAGAGTGTGGTGCTGGAAAAGCACAGCAGGTCAGGCAGCATGCGAGGATGACCACATTTAACAAGTACCTGTGGAAACAGTTTCTCCTCCTTATTTTCTCTAATTTTTGCACGGGATGAGGGTATCGCTGGCTAGGCCAGCATTCATTGCCCATCCCTAAATGCCTAGAGGACATTATAGCGGCACGGTGGCACAATGGTTAGCACTGTTGCCTCACAGCGCCAGGGACTTGGATTCAATTCCCGCCTCAGCCGACTGTCTGTGTGGAGTTTGCACATTCTCCCTGTGTCTGTGTGGGTTTCCTACGGGTGCTCCAGTTTCCTCCCACAGTCCAAAAATGTGCAGGTCAGGTGAATTGACCATGCTAAATTGCTGTAGTGTTAGGTGAAGGGGTAAATGTAGGGGAATGGGTCTGGGTGATTTGCTTTTCGGAAGGTCAGTGTGGACTGGTTGGGCTGAAGGGCCTGTTTCCACACTGTAGATCATCTAAACCACATTGTTGTGGGTCTCGAGTCACATGTAGGCCAGACCAAGTAAGGATGGCAGTTTCCTTCCTGAAAGGACATTAGTGACCCAGGTGGGCTTTTCTGATGTTGGATTCATGGTCAGCATTAGACCCTTAATTCCAATTTTTTTTAAAGTGAGTTCAAATTCCACCATTGGCCATGTCGAGATTCGAACCCAGGTCCCCAGAATATTATTGGTGGTGGATGCACTTCTGATCAAGGTGACTGCTTTATCCTGTATGGTAGTGGGCTTCTTGTCTTTGTTTAGAGCTGCACTAATCCAGGCAAGTGAAGAGTAATCCACAATACTTCTGATACACGCCTTGTAGTTGATGGATAGGCTTTGGCAATTCAAGAATGAGTTACTCGCTGCAGAATTCCCAGCCTCTGATCTACTCTTGCAACCATAGTATTCCTGTGACTCCTCTAAGTGATGAATAGTTTAGAACAAAGAATAAAGAACAAAGAAAGTTACAGCACAGGAACAGGCCCTTCGGCCCTCCAAGTCTGTGTTGATCCAGGTCCTCTATCTAAACCTGTCACCCACTTTCTAAGGGTCTGTATCTCTCTGCTCCCTGCCCATTCATGTATCTGTCTAGATACATCTTAAATCATGTTATCATGCCCACCTCTACCACCTCTACCACCTCAGCTGGGAATGCGTTCCAGCTGCTTAAAGACCTTTCCACACATATCTCCCCTAAACGTTTCCCCTCTCACTTTGAACTCGTGACCCCTTGTAATTGAGTACCAGAACTGTACACAGTATTCCAAATGTGGCTGAACCAAACTTTTATACAACTGTAACATGACCGGCCAACTCCTGTACTCAATATCCCATTTGATGAAGGAAAGCATGCCATATACCTTCTTGACCCTGTTATTGACCTGTGTTGCCACTTTCAGGGAAAAATGGACCTGAACTTTCAGATCTCTGTATCAATTTTCCCCAGGACATTTCCATTTCCCATATAGTTCGCTTTTGAATTGGATCTTCCAAAATGCATTACCTCACATTTACCGGATTGAACTGCATCTGCCATTTCTCTGCCCAACTCTCCGATCTATCTATATTCTGCTGGATTCTCTGACAGTCCCCTTCACTATCTGCTGCTCCACCAATCTTAGTGTCATCTGCAAACTTACTAATCAGACTACCACTAGCCACATTCTCATTCCTAATGAAAGGCTTATGCCTGAAACGTCGATTCTCCTGTTCCTTGGATGCTGCCTGACCTACTGTGCTTTTCCAGCAACACACTCTCAACTCTGATCTCCAGCGTCTTCAGACCTCACTTTCACATAGTTCTCCATTATGAGAAGCCCTCTCCCACTATTACTGTCTCTCTCACCTGTTGCCCAGCCAGTTCTTTATCCCATGTAGCTAGTACACCCTGGACCCCATGTGACTTCACTTTCTCCATTAGCCTACCATGGGCAGCCTTACTGAAGTCCATGTATATGACATCTACAGCCCTGCCCCCATCAATCAACTTTGTCACTTCCTCAAATAATTCTATTAAGTTGGTAAGACATGATGTTCCCTGCACAAAACCATGTTGCCTATCACTGATAAGCCCATTTTCTTCCAAATGGCAATAGATCCTATCGCTCAATATCTTCTCCAGCAGTTCCCTACCACTGACGTCAGACTCACCAGTCTATAGTCACCTGGATTATCCATGTGACCCTTTTTAAGTAGGGGGACAACATTAGCAATTTTCCAGTCCTCCAGAACCTCACCTGTGTTCAATGATGCTGCAAAGATATCTGTTAAGGTCCCATACTATTTCCTCTCTCACTTCTCTCAGTAACCTGGGATAGATCCCATCTGGACCTGGGGAGTTGTCCACCTTAATGTCTTTTAGAATACCCAACACTTCCTCCCTCCTTGTGCTGACTTGCACTAGAGTTATCAAACATCTGTCTCTAACCTCAACATCCATCATGTTTGAATTGAACTGAATCTACCTTATTGTCACATGTACTGAGGCACAGTGAAAAGCTTTGTTTTGTGAGCAATACAGGCAGATCACAGAGTTAAGTAGCCTAGATAGTAAATAATAGGTAAACAGCGGCAAAAACAAAAACACAGGTACAGGCGACTGTTAAGAGTTTGTGAGTCCATTCAGTGTACTAACAACAGTAGGGAAGAAACTGTTTCAAAAACAGCTGGTGAGTGTTCAGGCTTTTGTACCTTCTCCCCAATGGTAGAGATTGTAGAAAAACATTGCTCGGGTGGGATGGATCTTTGAGAATGCTGCCAGCCTTTCCTTGACAGCAGGCCTGGTCGATTCTATAGATGGGAGGTTGGCCTTTGTGATTGTCCAGGCCGAGTTCACCACTCTCTGTAACCATCTCCGATCTTGAATGGTACGTTTACCATACCAGGTCGTGATACATCCAGACAGAATGCTCTCGATGGCGCACCTATAAAGAGTTTTCGCTGTCATGCCAAATTTCCTCAGCTGTCTGAGGAAGAAGAGATGTTGTTGGGCTTTTGTAACCAGTGCGTCCACATGAAGAGTCCAAGAAAGCTTGTTATGGATGACCATTCCCAGGAGCTTGACACTCTCCACCTCTGAGCTGTTAATGTGTAGGGGGGCTTGAATAACATCCCGCCAAAAGTCAATAATGAGTTCTTTGGTTTTGCCGGCATTAAGAGCTAGGTTGTTCTCAGTCCACCATTTTTCCAGGTCTTCCACCTCCTGTCTGTAGTCTGTTTTGTCACTATCTGAGATTTGACTGGCAGTGGTGATGTCATCAGCGAGCTTGTAAATGGAATTAGTCTGGTATTTGATGATGCAATCATGGGAATACAGTGAATACAGTAGTGAGCTGAGTACACACCCCTGGGGGGGCTCCAGTGTTGAGTGTTAGTGAGGATGAAATATTGTCACCAATCTTCACTGATTGTGGCCTGTGGGTCAGGAAACTGAGGATCCAGTTGCAGAGAGTGAGGCTTAGTCCGAGATCACTAAGTATAGTAATCAGTCTCGAGGGGATAATAGTGTTGAAGGCTGAACTGTAGTCAATGATTAGGATTCTTACATAGCTGGTCTTGGTGTCAAGATGTTCTGGGGGGGAATGAAGGGCAAGTGATATGGCATCTGATGTGGATCTGTTGGTCAGATAGGCAAATTGGAGTGGGCCAAGAGTAGTGGGGAGGCTGGAGTTGATTAATGCCATGACTAGCCTTTCAAAGTACTTCATGACCAACGCAGTTCGGGCCACTGGGCGGTAGTCTTTGAGACATGCTACATGAACCTTTTTCTGCACAGGGATGATGTTGACCCTCTTGAAATGCTGCAGGGAGAGGTTGAAGATGTCAGAGAAGACCTCTGCCAGTTGATCTGCCCATGCTCTGAGTGTACGGCCTGGTACTCCGCCTGGTACATGTCCCTCTCCTCAGTGAATACTGATGCAAAGTACTGGTTAAGAATCTCACCCATTTTCTCTGACTTCCACCCTAATTAACATGTCTTTGAAAGCCTCCCACACATCAATTGTGGATATACCTTCAAATAGCTGCTCCCAATTCATATTCCCCAGCTCCCACTGAATTTTGCTATAGTTGGCCTTCCCCAATTTAGTATTCTTCCTTTAGGACCACTCTCATCTTTGTCCATAAGTATTCTAAAACTTACGGAATTATGATCATTCAACCCAAAGTAATCCCCTACTGAAATTTCATCCACCTGTCCGGGCTCATTCTCCAACACCAAGTCCAGTGTGGCCCCTTCCCAAGTTGGACTATTTACATACTGAGGAGAAAGTGAGGACTGCAGATGCTGGAGATCCTGAAGAAGGGCTTATGCCCGAAACATCGATTCTCCTGTTCCTTGGATGCTGCCTGACCTGCTGCGCTTTTCCAGCAACACATTTTCAGCTATTCACATACTGCTCTAGAAAACCCTCCTGGATGCTCCTTACAAATTCTGCTCCAGTTAGACCTCTAACATGAAGTCAATCACAGTCAATGTTGGAAAAATTAAAATCTATCACCACAACCCTGTTGCTCCTGCACCTTTCCATACTCTGTTTACATATTTGTACCTCTATCTCACACTATTGTGGATTAGCAAATCTTTTCCTACACACACTCACTGTTGGGAGGTCTGTAGTACAGCCCTAACATTGTTACTGCATCCTTCCTATTTCTGAGCTCTGCCCATATTGCTCGAGTCCTCCATAGTGCCCTCCTTCAGCACAGCTGAGATATCCTCTCGGACCAGTAATGCAACTCCTCCATCCCTTTTACCGCCCTCTCTATCCCGCCTAAAGCATCTATATCCTGGGATATTTAGATGCCAATAATGCCCTCCCCTCAACCAAGTCTCAGTAATAGCAATAACATCATATTCCCAGATAATCCATAATCCAAGCGCTAAATTCATCTGTCTTACCTACTACCCTTCTCACATTGAAACAAATGCACCTCAAACCACCAGTCCCTTTGCATTTAACATCTGCTCCCCTCAGCTACCCTGACTTAATTATCTAGTTCATCACAGCTTTAGAAATTACTCGTTATTGTCCACTAACCACCTATTTGGTTCCTATCCCCCTGCTACATTACTTCAAACCCTCTCCAACACCATTAGCAAAAGCACCCCCAAGGACATTGGTTCCAGTCTAGCCCAGGTGTAGGCTGTACAATTTGTCCCACCTCCCTCAGAACTGGTCCCAATGTCCCAAAACCTTGGACACCAACCTCCTGCACCATGCTTCAAGCCACACATTCATCCTGTCTATTCTTTAAATTCTAATCTGACTAGCGGGTGGCACTGGTAGCAATCGTGAGGTTACTACCTCTGAGGTCCTACTTTTTAACTTGGCTCCTAACTCCCTAAATTCTGTTTGTTTGGAGTGGAACTTTCAGGTGGTGGTTTTCAAGTATCTGCTGCCCTTCTCCTTCTTAATGGAAGTGGTTGTGTGTTTGGAAGGTGCTGCCTGAGGACCCTTTGTGAATTTCTGCAATGCATCTTGTAGATAGCACACACTGCTGCTACTGCGGACGGAGTGGAAGTTGGTGGATGTGATGCCAATCAATCGAGCTGCTTTGTTCTGGATGGTGGAGCTACACCCATCCAGGCAACTGGGGAGTATTCCATCATGCTCTTGAGTTGTGCCTTCTGGATGGTGGGCGTGCTATGGGGAGTCAGGAGGTGAGTTACTCACTGGAGAATTCACGCCCTCTGATCTGCTCTTGTAGCCACTGTGTTTATGTGGATGGTATAAAACGTATCTAGAATATTCTCAGTGGTCACACTTATATTGGTGGAAAGTTTATTTTGAAAATTTGGCACAGGCTGGGAATATCATGTTGAAACTTAGATTTTGAATTTGAGTAAGAAATAATAAATGTCAAACATTATAGCATCAGTATGCTACTGTAACAGACTCTGACTGTTCTTTCTGACACATTTAGATGAAATTTTATAACAGCAAGTAAATACAGAGGCTTCTCCTCACTTGTATTTTACACCAAAAGAATGTTTAACAATTAGTTTGACAATTTCACAATTTTTTAAAGTCTGTAGTCATCGAGCATTGGACAAGACAGTAATTAACCCGTGTCAGTTTTCTGTGCTTTGGATGGTGTGCGAGATAACAGGGACAGGTGGGTATTTCAAGCCCTGTTAACCACTGTAAATTTCTAAACTCTCAACGAATGAATTTAGACAGATGAGAATGCATGAAGATCTGTTGCCTGGAATGTTGCAATTCCTAACGCAATCCCATCAAAGTGTCTGGTTGAAAACTGCCGTCTGGACTCACTTAATGCAAATTATTGTTTTCAATTAACCTATAACACACTGCTTGGAACGTGGGACAAGTGTAAAATAAGGTGGCACTGACAGACTATCGCTTTGATTTCGCAGCTGACATGCAATTGCTCATTGCAATCTGTTCGTTACAATCCCAGCTCATCGTAGAGCTTACAGCACAGTACAGGAAGAAGAAAGCACCATCTGGGATTGATTGACTGTTTGTGTCTTGCACTCTGAGGTGCTGGGAATCTGAAATTAAAAACAGGAATGTACTTCTGAGGGCAAGAGGCAAGGTCCCGCTCGGACAGAAAAGGTTGCAGATTGGGGTTGTAGATAGGATGACTGAATTTTTTGTTTTGATTTCAGAAACTCCTATTTCGCCTCTTCATGTGATTATTCTTCTGGTTGCACTTTGTAATACACTAAGACCATGGCAAATTGGAGCTGAACTAAGATGGCCGGCTTCCCTGAACATACTCTACCAACCAATGATAAATTACAAACAGAAAGTGCTGGGGAAACTCAGCAGGATTGGCAGAATATGTGGCAAGAGAAAGAGGGCTTATGTTTCGAATCCAATATGACTCCCCTTCAGAACCATTCCATTTTGTACATTCACAGGATATGATGTCACTGGCAAGGCCAGCATTGATAGCCTATCCCTAACTGCTGACAAAGCAGTTAAGAGAGAAGGTTGAGAGGTGACTTAATTGAGACATACAAGATAATCAGGGGACTAGATAGGGTAGATGGTGAGAGCCTTTCTCCTTGGATGGTGATGGCTAGCACAAGGGGACACAGCTTTAAATTGAGGGGTAATAGATATAGGATAGATGTCAGAGGTAGTTTCTTTACTCAGAGAGCAGTAGGGGCATGGAACGCACTGCTGCAATATTAGTAGACTCGCCAACTTTAAGGTCATTTAAATGGTCATTGGATAAACATAAGGATGAAAATGGAATAGTGTAGGATAGATGGGCTTCAGATTGGTTCCACAGGTCAGCGCAACGTCGAGGGCTGAAGGGCCTGTACTGCGCTGTTATGTTTCATGTTCTATGTAAGAGCCAACCACATTATTGGGGGTCTGGAGTCACATGTAGGCCAGACCAAGTAAGGAATTCAGATTTCCTTCATTGAAGGGCATTAGATAGGTTTTCCCAACAATAGCTGGTGATCACCATGACACGCTTAATTCCAAATTCTTATTAAATTCACATTTAATCATCTGACATGACAGGATTTAAACCAAGGTGTCCAGAAGATTAATTGTCTAGCAATAATATCACTAGGCCATTGTCTCCACAAACATTAAACCAGGCTGGATTTTCATTATCAATGCTTCAGAAAATAACCCTTTCGAGTTTTATAATGAAAACGTTAGGCCTTTTTTGCTCCTGTGATGGCCTCTGTCTTCTTGATTATGTCTTTCTATGGCTTTTCCCTCCTTGAAACCTGTTGACATATTTCAATTAAAATTTAGATGGTGTGAATCGGTTGAACAAGGTCAAAAGTCAAATGACACCAGGCTATAGTTTAACAGGTTTATTTAAAATTGCAAGCTTTTGGAGCTCCACTCCTGCCTCAGACATTGAATGATAGAGAGGTTTAAGACACGGTATTTATAAACAACTTTAAAGCTAGCTGCCCTTGTTGAATTCTTTAATCATTTAGGAGGTAGACTGCTGATTAAAATGCGAAATCTAAATTCCTTGCTTGTCTTTTTCCCTCGATTATTAAAGGTTTTATCCATGTACAAGAGGTGATATCTCAGTTTAGACAATGCACTTTAGATGTGAGCTTCTGATTCAGATCTGTCTGCATTGTGTGTGTGTGTGTGTGTGTGTGTGTGTATGAGAGTGTTTGTGTGTGAGAGAGAGTGAGAGTCAGACGGAGAGACAGAGAGACTGTGTATGTGTCTGTGTGGTCCAGTACTTCCCTGACATGGGGAAAGCATGCTATGCTCTTTGCAGCCTTCAACACATCATCAACGACGGTGAATACTTTGCCACAATCTTCCCTATGCCTCCACTTCATCTCTGAGCCTCTCTGGCTAGGTTAGGAATTATTGCCTGTCCCTTATTGCCCAGAGGGCAGTTAAGAGTCAATCCTATTGCTGTGGGTCTGGAGTCACATGTAGACCAGAACAAGTGAAGATAGCAGTTTCCTTCCCGAAAAGACGTCAGTGAAGCAGATGGTTTTTTTTTACAACAATCAACAATGGTTTCATGCTTATCATTAGATCCTTAATTTAAGATTTTTTATTGAATTCAAATTCTAACATCTAACATGGCAGAATTTGAATGTAGATCCCCAGAACATAGAATGAATTTCTGGCTTAATAATCTAGCATAGTACCACTGGACCTTTGCCTCCTCCCATAATACACTGGACTTTACTCACTGGCTTCAAGAGCAGGTCAAAGGCAGCAGGTAACTCACCTCCTGACTCCCCTCACCCTGTTCATCATCTACAAGGCACAAGTCAGGAGTATGATGGAATACCCTCTACTTGCCTGGATGCGTACAGATCCAACAGCTCTCAAGAGGTTTGACACCATCCAGGACAAAGCAGCCCCTGCTTGATTGGCACCACATTCCCAAAAACACACTGCTTCTACCACTGATGCTCAGTTGCAGCAGTGTGTAACAGCTTCTAGATGCCCTGCAGAAATTCACGAAGGCTCCCTAAGCAGCACCATCCAAACTCAAAACTGCCACCATCTAGAAGGACAAGGGCAGCAGATACATGGGACCACCACCCGTTGCAAGTTCCCATCCAAGCCACTCACCATCCTGACTTGGAAAGGTTTTTCCTTTCCTTCACTGAATCAAAATCTTGGATTTCCCTCGCTGAGCGCATGGTGAGTCTACCTATAGCACATGGACTGTGGAAGTTCAAGAAGGCAGTTCACCCCCACCTTCTTAAGGAGGCAACTGGGGACGGGCAATAATTGCCAGGCAAGATGGTGATACCCAAGTCCCATGAGTGAATTAACAAAAAACGGTCATGGCAGCTGCCAAGTCAGTAGTATCAGAACTTCAGGAAATGGAACAAGTGCTCACGGATCACCTGAACTTCCTGTGGACCTACACGCAGCATTGTAATATGACCATCTTATATTAGCACTTATATTAACACTGACTTTGTCTTGGCGGAGGAACAAGGTGAACCAGTCTCATCTTGCACAGATGGCATCAGTCATTACCCTGATACCTTTATGGGTGCCTGACTGTGAGATTCCATCCCTTGCTCCCAGGGAGGAGCCAGTTGCATGGAAGATCAAAAAGACTATCACCTTCACAGTCACTGGGAGAAGGTGATATCCCATTCCTCCAGACCTCAAGCCCCATTCCAAGATCTAACACAGTGTCTGGAACTGTTTAAAAGATTGGTCAGGCCTCAGCTCGAGGAATATGTGGGGAATGCCATGGGGAATGCAGGATTACAGGGATAGAGTAAGGGGTGGCTCTGGGTGGGATGCTCTTTGAAGGCTCGGTGTGTACTCAATAGGCCCAATGGCCTGCTTCCACACTGTAGGAAGTCTATATTTCTATGGTTCTGGAATCCAAACAATAGGAGGGATGTGACAGTGCTGGAGTGGGTGTGGAAGGGATTTCCCAGGATGTTGCCTGGGCTGGAGAGTTTCAGTAATGAAGAGAGCGTGGACAGCCTGTGGTTGTTTTCCTTAGGGCAGAGGAGATTGAGATGTGTACAAGTATTAGGGACACAGATAGATCAGACAGGAAGAAACATCTCCCTGGGGTAGAGGCATCAGTGACTGGGAACATAGATTTAAGTTAAGGGACAGGAAGCTAAGAGGAAAGCTGAGGAAATTTATTTTTCATTCAGAGGGTGGTGGGAATCTGAAACTCACTGCCTGTCAGTGTGTTCATGGAAAAAGTATTTAGGTGTGCACTTGCAATCCCTAGGCTACGGTCAAGAGCTGGAAAATGAGATTAGAATTGATTGTATTTGGCTGTTGCAGACTCAATGGGCTCTATGACTCTAGGGTGGCACGGTGGCACAGTGGTTAGCACTGCTGCCTCACAGCGCCAGAGACCTGGGTTCAATTCCTGCCTCAGGCGACTGTCTGTGTGGAGTTTGCACATTCTCCCCGTGTCTGCGTGGGTTTCCTCCGGGTGCTCCGGTTTCCTCCCACAGTCCAAAGATGTGCAGGTCAGGTGAATTGGCCATGCTAAATTGCCCGTAGTGTTAGGTAAGGGGTAGATGTAGGGGTATGGGTGGGTTGCGCTTCGGCGGGTCGGTGTGGACTTGTTGGGCCGAAGGGCCTGTTTCCACACTGTAAGTAATCTAAGAATGTCCCAGTACCATATGGAGTTCAAGGTGTCAAGATGAGATGCTCACTAAGAGCAACATGATCTTTTTAAAAGGTTCATTCACAGGATCTGGGCATCGCTGGCTATGTTCATATTTATCACCCATCCCTAACTGCCCAGGGAGCAGTTAAGAATCAGCCACATTGCGGGGGGTCTGGGGGGGTCTAGGGCCAATTGTAGGTGACACCAGGTTAACATGGCAGTTCCTTTTCCGAAAGGACATCAGGATGGGTTTTTAAAACTATCAACAATAGCTTCATGGTCATTGTTAGACACTTATTTCCAGATTTATTATTGAATTTAAATTCCACCAACGACCATGGCAGGATTTGAACCCATTTTCCCACGATTATTATATGGGTCACTGGACTATTAGTCTCGTGATAATACCACTAAGTATTATCAGGACAGCACAGTGAGTGTTTAGACTCCGGCTTAAATACTCTGAATACTCTGAAAAGTATGACATGGCAAAGAAGGCTCCGTATGATTACATTAGATTCCCTACAGCATGGAAACATGCCCTTCGGCCCCACAAGTCCACACTGACCCTCTGAAGAGTAACCCACTTCTTTCTGACTAATACACCTAACACTATGGGCAAGTTAGCATGGCCAATTCACCTAACGTGTACATCTGTGGGAGGAAACCGGAGCACTCTGAGGAAACCCACGCAGATACGGGGAGAATGTGCAAATTCCACACAGATAGTCACCTGAGGCTGGAATCAAATGTGGGTCCCTGGTGCTGTGAGGCAGCAGTGCTAACCACTGAGCCAGTGTGCCGCCCCGATTGACAGAAGGATGTGCTGGAGTTGGAGAGGATCCAGAGAAGGCTGACAAGAACAAAAACCAGGAATGAATTACTTATCATATAAGGCTAAAAATCACACAACACCAGGTTATAGTCCAACAGGTTTAATTGGAAGCACAAGCTTTCAGAGCCTTGCTCCTTCATCAGGGGGTCCAATTAAACCTGTTGGACTATAACCTGGTGTTGTGTGATTTTTAACTTTGTACACCCCAGACCAACACTGGCATCTCCAAATCATGCTTATCATAGAAGGAGTGATTGAGGACTCTGGATCTGTTCTCAATGGAGTCTAGCAGGAAGCAGAAGTGGGGTGGAGTCTGACTGAAACTTGTAGAATACTGAGAGGCCTGGATAGAGTGGATGTGGAGAAGATGCTTTCACCATTAGAAGAGATGAGGACTTGAGGGCACAGCCTCAGAGTGAAGGGATGACCCTTTAGAACTGAGCTGGGGGGGTGTGGGGGGTGGGAGGGTGGGGAGGGAGGGGGGCGCGGGTGTGTGAATCTTTCATATTATTTGCCATGGAAAGATGTGGAGACCAAATCATTGAGTGTATTGAAGACAGAAATAGAAAGGTTCTTGTTTAGTAAGGGGATCAAAGGTTAGGAGGAGAAGGCAGGAGAATTGGCTTGGATTAGATCAGAATTGGATCAGAAATGGCTAGCTAAAAGAAGGCAGAGGGTGGTGGTTAATGGGAAATGTTCATCCTGGAGCTCAGTTGCCAGTGGTGTGCCACAGGGTCTGTTTGGGGCCACTGCTATTGTCATTTTCATAAATGACCTGGGTGTGGGCGTAGAAGGATGGGTTAGTAAATTTGCGGATGACACTAAGGTAGGCAGAGTTGTGGATAGTGACAAAGGATGTTATGGGTTACAGAGGGACATGAATAAGATGCAGAGCTGGGCTGAGAAGTGGCAAATGGAGTTTA
This sequence comes from Chiloscyllium punctatum, assembly GCF_047496795.1. Lineage (NCBI taxonomy): Eukaryota > Metazoa > Chordata > Chondrichthyes > Orectolobiformes > Hemiscylliidae > Chiloscyllium > Chiloscyllium punctatum. The sequence continues at coordinate 6,590,019 of NC_092752.1, forward strand.
TTGTGGAAAAATGCGAGGTAGTTCACTTCGGAAGAAATAACAGGAATGCAGAGCACTGGGCTAATGGTAACAGTCTTGGTGGTGTATATGAATAGAGGGATCTCAGTGTCCAGGTGCATAAATCCCTGAAAGTTGCCACCCAGGTTGGTAGGGTTGTTAAGTTGGCATTTATTGGTAAGGGGATTGAGTTCTGGAGCCACGAGGTCATGCTTCAGCTGTACAAGACACTGTTAAGGCTGCACCTGGAGTATTGGGTACAGTCCTGGTCACCACCTGGAAGTATATGAAGATGTTGCCTTAAGAGGTGACTTAATTGAGACGTATAAGATAATCAGAGGGTTAGATTGGATGGACTGTGAGAGCCTTTTTCTTTGAATGGCAAAGGCTAACATGAGGGAACATAGCTTTAAATTGAGGGATGATAGATTTAGCACTGATGTTAGGGGTTGTTTCTTTAGTCAAAGATTAGTAGGGGTGTGGAACAGCGTGCCCGCAACAGTAGTAGACTCGCTGACGTTAAGGGCATTTAAATGAGCATTGGGCATACATATGGATAATAATGGAACAGTGTAGGTTAGATGGGCATCAGATCAACTTCATAGGTTGGCGCAACATTGAGGGCTGAAGGGCCTGTACTGTGCTGTAACGTTCTATGTTCTATGTGAGTGTATCAGCCATGATCGAGTGGCTGATCAGACCTGATGGGATGCCTAATATCTAATGGCCTTATAGAAAGCGAGGTAAGAAAGATCAGGCAAGGCAGGGATGCTGTGAGAATGTAGGTCAGCGCAAAGGGAGTGAGCGATAACAGAGTATGTGGGCAGCCCTGAGATGGTCCATTTGTGAACTAGGTATCCGTCCTTGCATGCAAAGTGTTCTTGCAGTAGCATTGCAATAATTGTTGCCACAGACCCCCAAAATACAGCTTTAATGTGCAGAAATGTCTTACAGGTAGTTGGAGAGGGGCCATGAGGAGTTCTAAGGGGCTGGCAGGAGTTGAATGCCTGAATCCATGGACGAGGGGTGTGGGCACCTGTGGCCCTGGAGCACACCCTGAGACACTGTTGTTGAGTGTCAAAATGGTGGAGCAAGCAGTGAAGTTATAAAAGCACACGCTCTGACTTCATGTTGGAAATTACTGGAATCTTGTTTCCTCACAGTGGTTGAGAGATGGAAATCTGCTTTTTAAGTGGGATGAGATTCAAAGAAGCTGTTTCTCATTTCTTTATTGAGTCTTGTCATGTAATTAAGAAAAAGAAAGGCTTGCATTTAAATCTCATCTTTCATGAATTCAGAATGCCAAAAAAAAAACCACAAAGGCAGAAATTGCTGAAAAAAACTCATTAGGTCAGGCGTTTTTTGTAGAGAGAAAGCAGAGTTAATGTTTTGGGTCCGGTGACCCTTCCTCAGAACAGAAAAAAAATCTTACAGACAATGAAAATGGAGAATACCTCAGATGTAGACATTGCTAATAATGTAGGAATTTCTGCAGCCAATTTGTAACAGAAAGTTCTCAGAAGCAGCAGTGTGACAATGAATAGGTAACTATCTTTTGCTTGCTGATGCTGTAATCAGAAACAAAAACAGAAATGTCTAGAAAAGCTCAGCATGTCTGGCAGCATCGGTGGAGAGAAATCAGAGATAACATTTCAGGTTGAGTTCCCCTTCTTAGCTACCATCAGTCCTGAGGAAGGGTCACTCATGCTAACTCTGATTTCTCTCCACAGATGCTGCCAGACCTGCTGAGCTTCACCAGCAACTTCTGTTTTCTTTCTATTTTCTGCTTACTCTGATTGAAGGATAAATATTGACCAGGGCACCAGGGACCATACCCTTTCCTTCTTTCAACTGGTCTTGTAGGATCTTTCACTGCCACTTGAGAGATGAGGCAGTACATCAGCTTAACATCTTTTCCAAAATGCAACATCTCCTCAGCACCAGCACCGGATTGTCAGGCAAGATTCGTTTTTCACAAAATTCCTGAGAATAGCACCTGAACCCACAATCTTTAGGTATTTCTAATCAGCCTCCTCAGACATATTATGACACACTTCTGGAGTAGGTCAGACTTGAACCCAGGCTTCCCAGCCCAGAGGTAGGGATACTACCCCAGTGCAATAACAACACACCCTCTTCCCCAACCTTTCAGATAGTTTCTCAATCAACTTGTTCGGAGGACAAAATTAAAAATCACACAACACCAGGTTAAAGTCCAAATCAAGGCTATTGGACTATAACCTGGTGTTGTGTGATTTTTAACTTTGTCCACTCCAGTCCAACACTGGCACCTCCACCTCATTGTTTGGAGGAGTTATCTTGCCCCAATGTTTCAGCCTAGTTGTAAGAGTGAGACACATCTTCGACCATTAACACAGCTCAAGTGGATCATTTGGTTTTGTGCAGATCTTAGTATGAACAAACTGGCTGTCACTGTTGCCTCCTTAATCACACAATGTCACACACATTGCCAAAAGTATAAATGAAATAACATCCAGGAATTAATTTGTGTGGGAAAAATAAATAAGATAGGTCCCAAAGTCAAGAGGGGAGCAAATAGATTAATTAAACTATAATGGCATGAAGAAACAGACTTGATGTGGTAGAGTAAACAAGAGAGAAATGGTTTCCAATGGCAGAGATAATCCGGAACAATAGGGAACTGATTTGAGGTAATTAGCAAAATAAGCCAATGAGGAGATTTTCACCAAAATGGAATAAAGAGCTGTGGATGCTGGAAATCTGAAACAAAAGCATAAAGTGCTGGGGAAACTCAACAGTTGTGGCAGCATCTGTGGAGGGAGAAAACAGAGCTAACATTTTGAATACAGTGTGCCCTTTCTTCAGAACTAAACTTCTGAAAAAAGGTTGCTGGACCAGAAAAATATAACTCTGTTTCTCTCTCCACAGCTGCTACCAGACCTGCTGAGTTTCTCCAGCACTTTCTGATTTTGTTTGAGGAGATTTTCCAAGGTACAGTAAGTTATTGTGATCTGTCAGAGAGGGGGGTGGCAATAGAAACCGTCAAATTGGATAATTACTTGAAGGGAATATTTTGCAAGGTTATGGGACTAACTGCATTGTTCTTTCAAAGGGCCAGTACAGGTATGATGGGCCGAAAGCCCTTCTGCTGTGTTGTAAAATTTGAAATGTCTAACTGACCTTTTTCATTTTTCTTTTCAGTAACACTGCATGATTCAAACTTTGCTCATTCCTCACCCTCCAATTCAAATAGCATTTTAATAACTCCATCTTCTCATTTTACATATTCGCAAAATGAGGTGCCAAATCATTCGTGCATGTCCAACCTACAGTACATTAAAGGCAAGTAAGTTTGTCTTGATCGTGATTCTTGAAGGAACCATGTGATTAGATCTATCAAGTTGTTACTATACAATAGAATTGCATGAAATTCATAGACCGGGAACAAGTCATTCGACTCTTACATTCCAAACGTGCCTTCTTCCACTCACTTACTTTGGAACCTATGGACAAAAATTCCTTCAGGTACATATGTGGCCTCCCCTTGGAGTCACGGTTTCCTATAAATGAGTGTAAATCTGCACTGATACTTGTGAGCTCTGTACTTCATCCAAGAGGAAGGTAAAGGACACTGGAGTAGCAACTAACAGTAAGAGTTCTGTGAATAGCTGGTAAAGAAGTGTTGAAATACATGTTTCATAGTGAATAACAATGTCAAATAGCTGTAAATCCCTTAGCTTTCCCTCAATGTTCGTGTCTCAGATGATTTGCAGTCTATTAAGTCATGCATTACTATCACAATGTGTATTCTGCCTCTCTGGTCAGATGTGACTGTTCAGGAATATAGTGTTACATTGCAATTTCAAATACATCAGGTACTCTGTGATAGATTAGATGCGATGATATTTGAATGCAAATTTCTGCACTCTTGAGAAATTCTTCCAAATTCTGCTAGAAACTGGTTATTTACTCAACCAGTCAATCCAAGTCAACGATTTAGCAGTTGATGAACAGTTGATCAGATTACAGACTTGACTATAGCTTATGAGGTCAGACTCGACTGGCCAAATATAACTTTCAGTCACACAGTACAGATTTATTCATATCTCCCTTCAGCTTTGCTGAAACTCCACAGTGTGTTCAGGAAAAGACCCTTCATCAAGATGCATGGATTCAGTGCTGCAGCCCCCTTTCAGTGAAATCTGAGGTCAGGACATCAAAAGGGAAACCCTGAGGGATTGATTTGATGGAGGCAAGGCTCATCTGTAGATAGTATCATAGCAAGAAAGAAGCAGAACAGGGCTTTAGGTCGAAAACAGCTCTGATTAGGAAATGTGAACTGGTCAATATTGACAGAGAAGATGGAAAGACATATGATATAGAAGATACAGTCAATGTCCTGGCTCTGTAGTAACTGCATTAGATTACATGGTAGAATTAAATATCGATAGAACTCCATCTAGGGATCAATGAACATTTTTGGAAGATTGATACCTTGGCACACTGTAGCAATATCCATTTATACAATTCAATAATACACTTGGTGTGGAAAAGTAATACAGTGGAAGACTGTTGATCGGAGTGACATTGCGGGAATGAAATCATCCCTATTTATTAAATTATTTCCCAGAACACAAAATCCATCAGTGCCCATTTAAGTAAATTAGGAATCAATCATGGTGTCTGAGCAGAATTCTGTGTAATACGGACAACGTCATCATTAGTCATAATATTGTAGATGTCCTCATGGAGACAAAGTCAGACCATGTTAAGAACAACGTTGTATACAGCTCCAATGGAAAAGCCAACCTTTCACTCTGTCCTGTCTGATTCGACCAGACATTAGGATCGTTGCTGAGAAATATATTGTATCATACAGGATGGTAGAAGATCAACAAGATTTGGAGGGATATGGGCCGGATGCTGGCAGGTGGTATTAGTTTTGGTTGGGATATCTGGTCGGCATGGACGGGTTGGACTGAAGGGTCTGTTTCCATGCTGTACATCTCTAAAACTCTATGACTCTATGAAGCTTAGAAAACGTCTGATGATCACTCCTGTGTTGATCTTTTTACCTTGAGGCCTTTAGGAGAGTAAAGATTGGTCTCAAATTGTTTTGATAAATAAGGAAAGGAGGAGGTGAACAAGGAATTCATGTTTCTTTTTGATGAACTCAAAAAAAATGAGGAGCTTACAACAGAATAAATAAGGAGAGACTATTTGTACGCGAGAGAATTGAAGGCATTGGCATAAGAAGCCATGATGTGTAGGTGTTGGTTTGGACTGGGGTGGACAAGGTCAGAAATCACTCATCACCAAGTTATAGTCCAATAGCTTTATTTGAAATCACAAGCTTTTGGAGCACTGCTCCTTCGTCACCTGACAGGCAACTTCTGACATAAGCAGAGGGGAGGTTAGGAAATTTTTATTTTACCCAACAGTTTATTATGAGGCAGCTTCGGAGGGCGATGGGACAAATTTAATGGCAAAAAACAAATTGGAGTCAGATAGCTATTAAAAATGAAGTGTGTAGGTTCATGGGAAAAGTGCAAGGGATTGGAACCAATTGGACATCTCTTTCTAGTGGCGATCACAGGTATAATTGGCTAAGTGATCTCCTTCTGTACTAGATGTGTTAATATGAAAGTTTGAAGTCTTGGGGATAGTGTAAGTGTGGATCCTTAGTCTTGCGTAAGTAGACTGAGTTAAGTTGGAAAATTATGCAACATAAATCACCTCCCAAGTCTCTTATTAGCATTGGGCTGAAGTCTACAAAGGATAATGGACACCTCTCTTCATCTGGGAGAGACAATTAGTTATGTTTAGCTTGAGGGTAAGCGCTCGAGAAACATGAGGAGTCTGGCTTCTATAAGCAAGTTCCTTTAAATACTGGGATTTATAGGATTTGACCTGTCCACAACTTTGGATCCCATTTTTATTATAAATACTGCCATCTATGAATATTATGAGAAAAATGATGATTCAAAATATTTGTGATGTTGTGTGTAGCTGCTGTTTCTAATTCTTTTGCAACACTTGGTCTGACGTCATGCTTACTATTGGATCTGTAAACATTTCTTATTGTTATAATTTCCATAATGAGGCTTGATTTTTTGAAACGAACTTTCTCTTTGCCTCTTATCACTATTTTTACAGCTCTGTGCATGTTCACACATTAATCCCAGTGAATGACTTCTTTTTGGTTACTTGCAGGGGTATAAAATTATCTTTGGATCATGTAACTGGAAGTCATTCACCAATAAATCATAAAGTCCCTATAGTGTGGAAGCAGGCCATTCAGCCAACACTGACCCTCTATGTAGCATCCCACCCATGAAACCCTGCAGTTCCAATGGCTAACCTACCTAGCTTACACATCCCCGGGCAATATGAGAAATTTAACAAGGCAAATCCACATAATCAGCACATCTTTGGACTGTGAGAAGAAACCAGAACACCCAGAGGAAACCCACGCAGACACAGGGAGAACGTGCACACTTGACACAGTCACCTGAGGCTGTGATTGAACCCAGGTCCCTAGCACTGTGAGGCGGCAGTGCTAACCACTGAGCCACTGTGCCATCCCCCAAATCACAGCTGTGACTCAGTGTTTTAACGTAACCATCAGCATCTTCTATCAAATGAAGGTGAAGCAATGTTGGGAGGTGACTTAGATGTTAGATGGGGTGTTAAATGGACACTATCAATGTAGCTTTCCATTGTAAGACTGTTTGATTTGCCCTGCAATGGATGGCAATGGAATTGCAAAGCAGCTGAGCTGACCCTAGTTTGACATGATCCAAAGATGAAGTTCAAGGAGAGGATATCTCAAGATGATTCATTTTATCCTTGATGTTGCAATAAAGGAGATCACATTCCATAAAGCCCAAGAATCGGAACAACTGAATTATACAGAAGAGGCTGTTAGGCTGAAAGAAGTTTTGAAGATAGTTCATTGAGAGATTGCAAAAGCATATGATGAAAGTAAGTTAATGGGATGGCAGGGGGTCGGGGGTGGTGAAGAAGAAACCACCTCTGGTTGGCAAAGTAGGAAGCTGGGCGAATGACTGACCTTCGAACAAGTCCCAGTTTGTAGAGAGGAAAGCGTGGCTTATTGAACCTGACTTTATCAAACAAACACAGAATGCTGGAGAAACTCAGCAGGTCAGGATGTATCTGTGGAGAGAGATGCAGAATTAACGTCTCAGGCGGGGTCTGAAGTCTCTCCTTCAGAGCTCACTGACTTTATGATATCTATTAAGCGAAGATTTGTTTTGAATACTATTTGGCCACACAGCTGGAGGAAGGAATAATTAGCTCACGGCAAGTGTGAAATCAAATCCATTGCAGTAATATTAGACACAACAGCAAACCATGAGCTGCAGATGAAACTTCTGTCAGATATTACTGAAGCATGCCTATTCTATAGTTTCTCTGAGAATATGAAATATTTATGGAAATGTGAGCCAGCAGCAAATCCCCTCCCCAGCTACTCTTCTATCGACTAACCCAGTCATCAATCGAGAGTGTTCGTGTTGACGTCAGATGATTGATACAATCAGTCCCAGGTTAACATCAATCTTTTATTGCTCAGTATCCATGTTTTGCCCTTCTGTGGGGCAATAGAGTCCAGATTCTACAAGGAGGGGGCAGAGAGAAACTCAGAAACATCTTAATCCCTTGTGCATCTCTTTGAGATTTTCATCAAGGATCTGCTAACAGCTTGCTTATCCAAACAACTATAGCTAACATGAAGGGATTGATCGATTGATTTTTTGATTGATTGCTTTATTTATTGTCCCATGTGCTGAAGTACAGTGAACAGCTTTGTCTGCGAGCAGTACAGGCAGATTATAGTAAGCAAGGACATACAGATCAGAAAGATTTAGACGGAGGCATACAGGTTACATTGCACAGGGTGTACAAGAGAGATCAACGTTAGCAAGGTCAGCACTATTTGAGGTTAGAAAATCCATTCATCAGTCTAATAATGATCAGGAGGAAGTTGGCCATGAACCTTCTGGTGTGTTTGCGTTCAGGCTTCTTTATCTTCTGCCTGACGGAAAAAGTTGTAGGAGATCATTACCGGGGTGCAATGGGTCTTTGATAATATTGGCAGCCTTTCCGTGGCAGAGAGCCATATAAATGGAGTCTGTGGATGGAAGGCTGGCTCCGGTGATGGCCTGGGCTGTGCACACCGCCTTCTGTAGTTTCTTACAGTCCTAGGCAGAGTAGTTGCTGCACCAGGCCGTAATCCACACGGACAGTATGCTTTCAATGGCATATCTGTAGAAGTTGCTGAGGGTCTTTATGGACATGCTGAATTTCCTGAGCTGCCTGAGACTGAAGAAAGGGGAAGCAATGATGTAACTAAGTCTGAAAGCAAATGTAAAACCATATGTAAGAGTGTTTTCAGGAGAATGACCATCTTAATGGTCCTTAATATTGTCATATTAAAAATACAGATACATTGAGTAACAGGTGCAGTTTGAAAGTTTGACATTAGTATATCGCAAAGCTTTAAGTATTGATTCTCAAAACTGAACCTTGCTAATTATTTGATAAACCCAATTCAATGAAGTAACTCACAATAGGGTGCCTATTAACTTCATTTTAGGGAGTGTACATGCTTTAAAACTCATCATGCTTAGCATTAGCTGAAAATTAAATGCAGGAGTTGTAGACCCTGTGATGAAGGGAAAGGAAGATGAAAGAAAAAAGATGAAAGAATTAATGAACCCACAACTGAAGATCATTGAACTGTGAAATAAAGACAGAAAGTGCTAGAAATCCACAGCAGGATATTGTCAGCTGAATGGTTCTAATTAAAGAAAGAATGAAGCAATTGTAAAACACCTTTCACCACCCCCTGATGGTTTGATACACTTCATAACTAATTAATTATTTTGAAGTGTAGTCACATTAACAATAGAGGAAACACACTTACACAAAGCAAGATCCCACAAATGGCAACGAGATAATGACCAGATAATTGTTGTTCATGGATCTGAAAGGCTTAATACTGAGGAATGCCATAAGCACTATGCTCTGAGATGATGTCATATGGACTTGGATCCTGAAGCTAGTGGCTAATATGCAACAAACAGCATTGTATTCAATATGACAGCATCTTCTAGTTAGACCACGAAGTGTTTTTTTCTCCAACACAGTAAACCCAAGCAAGTGCTGTAACTCTCTATAATTCAAGACAATGGTGGAACATTGGAGAAGTACTTTGTAAAGTGACAGCGTCATTTGGGCCTATCCATTTTTGGCTTTCCAATGCTTCAGGGATTATACCACCTACCACATGCTGAGGAACAGACTGGCTTATTTGCATGTACAATAATCTGCTTTGGTGGCATCATTTGAGGAATAATTGTTAGCCAGGACAACGGGGTAAACTCCCTTGCTTTTCTTTGAAATGATGGATCTTTAACAATCGACATACAGTGTGAAACATACTCACTGGTGAGCGATTGTTGACGACAATGAGGGAGTAAAACAGGCCGCCATTGAACGCCCCATATGAAAGAAGTCATCTTAAATAGTGCAGTGGTCCCTCACTATTGTACTGGGAAATATCAGCCTAGATTACCTTCTGAAAAGTATTAGGTAATGGATTCGCATACCATAGGACTCAGAAGCAACATCCTGATCTACTGATGACACAAATTAATGATCAAGGGCCGTCATATCAAATGGTCCCATGGAAACTTGATGAACTTCACAATAAACATAGAAAATAAGCAGCTAATTTGGAAATTCCATGAGGAAATTCCCAGTGGCTACTCATTACTGCATTTTTAAAAAAAATTCTCCTTCACGTTTCCAGTGTTCCTTCCTTAAGTTACATGAATCAGCTGCCATGCTTCTTTCAGAGAATTCGAGACTCAGCTCCCATGGTCAAGAGGTTTGTTCCAAAGTGCAAAACAAAGATTGCTCTGTGTTGCTTGTGTCCTGGATTTTTCGGAGAATGAATGCAACTCCTGGGACTTATTATTTTCCAAATTCCAGCAATTATGTGACTCCTGAGAGTTCATTTCAAAAGTTGCCCAAACTAAATCAAAAGATTTTGGAATCAAATAACAGACCGAGCAGAAGGCTGAGAAATCCTGTTCATGGTACATATGAATGGTGGACATTCAGTCAATCCCAGGCAACTACATACCAGTAACAATGGTCAAAATGATCTTGCAAGTGATATTACTGGATGGACACTTAAGACAGGGCATTTAGCAAAATGAGATGTTGCCACACTGTCATTCGGGCCTATCCATTTGGGCTTTCCAACTCTCCATCACGTATAGATTAATCTCCAGATCAAACAAATCAGAAGAAAAGTCATAAATGCAATAAAACATTTGGAATTTTCTAGAACATAATCATAGAATCCCTACAGTTTTGTAGCAGCCCTCACTGACCCTCTAAAGAGTATCCTGCCCAGACCCACCCTATCCCTGTAACCCTGCATTTCACATGGCCAAACCACCTAGCCTGCACATCCCTGAACACTATGGGCAATTTAACATGGCCAATCCATTCTAACCTGCACATCTTTGGACTGTGGGAGGAAACCGGAGCACCCAGAGGAAACCCATGCAGACACAAGGAGAATGCACAAACTCCAAACAGACAATCACCTGAGGCTGGAATCAAACCTGGGTTCCTGGCGCTGTGAGGTAGCAATTTATTTATGTTTCTTTAAACGTAAATTCTTTGAAAAGTTATATCATGAGTCATAACAAATTGTTGTCACCATGCTATTGTACTGCAGTGAGACCTGGTCTGTATATCGACAACATTCAGAGTTATCGGGGAGAGGCTTGGAAATGAAGTTAACAGCACAATCAGATCAGGCAGGATCTTATAGACTAGTGGAGCAGGTTGATGGGACAGAATTCAATGTCACACTGTTTGTAGTTGCAGTCAGGCAAAGCTCTTGCAGAATTAACTTTAATGCTTTGGGCAATAAAACACAAGCATAGTCATAGCAATGTCCACATGTGTGAATGAAAAATAGTCTGTTTCTCTTTTTTGTCCTTTAGACTGTATTCAGCATTGAGGTTCCTTTGTTCAAAATAAATTGACAGTCTGGTATGAATATGCCCAGTGATTGACCACCATGGAAACCACATCTGATAAACAAAGCTTATGATCTATCCATGTGTCACTCTGAGAACGGATTTGTCCAAAGTTCCAGTCAACTGGCATCAGAACATTATTGAGCCTCGGGAAACCTGTGCAGTTTTATTCTTGCTGCAGATTCTGATATTTCCTTCATCCCCACTAACCTATGAAATATTGAGGGGAATTGGGTTTGCATCTGTTGTGACTGTAAGTTAAACAGTCGAGATGCCTAAATACTACTTGAAAGAAAGTTTTCAAAATCCTCTTGGCCTCCCAAAGGTGTCCATGCTAAAATGCTTCTTCAGTTTAAATTTCAGAGAGTAAAATATGACCCTGGTCTAAAGATTAAACTGAGTCCATGCAATGGTTACACCATGCCTACCAAATGTACAGGCATCAACATTATGACAGGGCTGATGATGTAGTGGTATCATTGGTAACCCAGATAATGGTGGTAATGCTCTTGTGACTGGGCTTCAAATCCCAACATCATGAAATTCAAATTTTATACAGTCAGGTCTGCTATAATGCGTCTTTCGTTAACACGAATTGGCTGTAATGTGATTGGTGAATAGGAAATGCTGTTTCTGAAACGTGAACTAGTAAAATGTGTGTTGGCGATAACGTGATTAGGTTGCCAGCATTAAGTGTTATTTGTATTACACAGGGCCGCACAGGAATGCGACTGTTGCGTTATAGAAGAAAGAACTGTATTTTCTTTTGGGATCTGAGTAATCAGATGGTTTATTTGACCAATGCAGATGTGATGGGCTGAAGGGCCTTTTTCTGTGCTGTAAATCTCTATGACTCTATGTCAGGTCCCAAAGGACGACGGTGAGCAAGCAATCCAATGGTTTGAGCCCTGGCCCCAAGCCTCACCAGCGCTGTTGCTGTAACAGCAGGTCAAAAGAAGAGTCACACAGGACACAAAATGTCAACTCTGTTTCTCCTTCCGCGGATACTGCCAGACCTGCTGATTTTCTCCAGTGTTCTCTGTGTTTGTTTCTGATTTCAGAGTGGTTAAAGCCATAACATTCAAAAAGGAGTTGCATACAGTTCTTAGAGCTAACAAGATCAAAGGCTGCGTGGAGAAAGTGGGAACGGGGAATGAGGTGGGTGATCAGCCATGATCATATTGAATGGTGGAGCAGGCTCGAAGGGCTGAATGGCCTACTCCAGCTCCTATTTTCTTTGTTTCTCTGCTTCGAGCATCGCAGTATTTTGATTTTATTCTTACAGCAATAGCCTTTTAAAAGGTGGACTGTAGCAATCTCATAAAGTCCTCCTGAAAATCTTAGCATTAGATCACCTGTAAACATGGCCTAGTTTCCAGAAGATTCCTACGAAGCTTGTTGATGCTGACCTCCCACAGATACGGCCATCGCTTACAACACTGGCATTTCTGACCCAACCCTAACTGCCTGAGAAAAAGTGACGGTGAATGGCTTCTTGAATTGTAACTATCCATTTGGTATGGGCACATTCACCATGCAACTGGGGAGGCATTTCTAGAATTTTAACCCAACAACTACGAAGGAAATGCAATATATTTCCAAGACTGAATGATGTGTGACTTGGATTTAAATCCACAGGTGGTGAGATTGCCACAATGGAGGGGACTTAGTACAAAAATTAGAGCCAGACGTTTCAAACATAGAATTAGGAAACTGCTCAACACACAAAGGATGGTAATAGAGGTTTTAAACTCTCTTCAACAAACAGCAATGATCATTTACACAACTGCTAATCTTTTGACTTAGATTGACAAGATTTTTAAAAAGAGAAACTATCCTGTTTGGACAAGTTAAGACATACCTCACTGGTCATCATCCTGAGGTGGAATTTAATGTAGACTTTCTAAGACAGAGGCAAGGATTTGGCCACAATACACCAGTTGATAGGTTACTTTCCTAGTCAAAATTATTAAGAGATGGGGGGAAAAAAATGAGCAATATACAGCAATATCCCACTGAATGATAAGACCATCAGATCTAGGGTAAGATCTATGCATGGATTAGTGGTGCTGGAAGAGCACAGCAGTTCAGGCAGCATCCAACGAGCAGCAAAATCAACGTTTCGGGCAAAAGCCCTTCGATGAAGGGCTTTTGCCCGAAACGTTGATTTCGCTGCTCGTTGGATGCTGCCTGAACTGCTGTGCTCTTCCAGCACCACTAATCCAGTATTTGATTTTCAGCATCTGCAGTCATTGTTTTTACCTAAGATCTATGCAGCCCACTGAGTCTATTCCACCTTCAGTGAGATCATGGCTGACCTGATACTCCTCAACTTCACTTTCCTGCCTTTTCCCCATTACCTCTGATTCTCTTCCTAATTAAAAATCTGTCTATCTCAGCTTTGAGTATACCTATTGATCCAGTCTCGACAGCCTTAAAATTCCACAGATTCAGGACTCTCAGAAAGAAGAAATTCTGCCTCTTCTGGACTTAAATTTGCAATCCCTTATTCTGAGATTATGCTCTCTGATCCCAGACTCTCCCTCAGGAGTGGAAGAGATTCAGGGTCTAAATGGTCTTCTCTTGAGGAGAAGCATCTTTATTCAGAGACTGGTTGAAAGAATCCTGGAATCCCTTGAAAAGCAAAAGGAATTTGACGTCACTCGGTCCTTAATGAATCAGTCCTGGTTATGAAGAAAGCTCAATAAAGCCATGAGAGAGAAAATAATGGAAGGATCAGCTGATACCCTCCAAGATGAAAACAGGTGGGAGTAGCATACAAACACCAGCAGAGATTGGATGGGTTGAATGGCCTGTTTCTGTGGGTTTTTTTCAAATTCACAGCAGTCTGTTTATTGGTATCTGCTTTTCCAGCAACACATTTTCAGCTCTGATCTCCAGCATCTGCAGTCCTCACTTTCTCCTTTTTATCTCATCAACTACCCCTGACATCCATTCTCCCCACTGCACAGTCACCGTGGTATGCACTGAATGCAAGAAGCACTGTAGCATTTTACCAAAGTTCCTTCAACAGCATCTTCTAAACATGTAACTTCTGCCATCTAGAAGAACAAGGGCAGCAGATACATAGAAACAACAACCTCTGCAAGTTCCTCCCCAAGCCACTCACCATCCTGACTTGGAAATATATCCTTCACTGGAAGATTCACTGAAGATTTATTTGTATCTTTGCAAAACTAGTTGTATCTTAAGTTCTTCCAAGATGCCTGATGGCAGCTGGTCAGTGTGGAAGAGATTTCTGGTCAGCCCTCCCACAGAAGGCAATTGCAAACCACTTCAGGATTTTGCCTGTATGTGTGGATGAATCCAATGGAAGTCCACGGCCCAGCCCTCAGAAGTGTAATTGTAAATTCACCAAAGGCCCTTCAATAGCTCCTTCTAAACAGCCATGACCATCTAGAAGGACAAGGTCAACAGATACACCACGTCCTGTAAGTTCCTCTCCAAGCCTCTCACCATCCTGACTTGGAAATATATCATTGTTTCTTCAGTGTTGTGGTCGAAATCCTGCAACTCCCTTCCTGGTGGCATGGTGGGTCAACTTATGCAACTGGACTGCAGCAACTCAGAGGGGCAGCTCACCACCACCTTTTCAAGGGCAACTAGGGATGGGCAATAAATGCTGGACCAGTCAGCAACACCCCCAATCGTATGGGTGAAAAAAAGGGAATGGGAGCAAAGTCAGTGATTATTTTGACTCCTAATTCTTTATCTCCCCAACAAGCATGAATATCTTCCCTATCACATCCTTGCCTAATCTTAAAGGCTTCTATCAGCTCACCCCTCAGTCTATGAATGCATGAAGAGGCTACTGGAACAAGCTACAGCAATGTTTTATAGACAAAAGCCACACCGATGAATGGCTTTCATTAAACAAATGGATAGAATCACACAACATGATCCCCCAGATCACCAGGGAAAGCCCAATAGCTCCATGTAACAAAAATGGAATTTGTTTTGATCTGTGACTGTAAATCAGTAGCTCAAATTTATCAATGGGTCGAATTGTGAAGTTTAATACCCAAGAGGCTGATAACAATCCTGGAATCCCATGTAATGCAAAGGGAATTTGACTTCATTCAGTCACTTAATGATTCAGTCCTGGTTATAAACTCGGAGGAGGAAACAGTGGAGTTTTATACTTTTTGCAGATGGTAAAACTAAAACCTGAACCTGAGACCAGGCAGACTGGAATTAGTTGAAATAAATTGTAACGTGCTCTGCAGTGTACACAGCTACTTCCTCCTATAATCAGTGAAAGATTGTGACCGATTGATCATTGCAAACCAGAAACAGAGCCTGAGATGTAAGCAAGCATGGAATGATCGAACCCCAGAAATATCACGGCACAGAAAGAGGCCATTCAGCCCATCATTGTCTGCCCTGACCAAAAGAGTAAACACTGGCTGGCCATTCTTATGCCATCTTCCAGCCCATTGTTGTAGCCTTGCAAGTTCCAGTGCTTCAAGTGCAGATTCAGTTTCACTTTCAATGGGCTGAGGGTTTCTGTCTCTACCAGCAAACTGCAGTGATCCAACAACTCCTCAAACCCTCCAGCCAGGGAGCATTCAGGGAACTGGCTCTGAGGTGCAGTGTCCTACTGAGGTGTCAGTTATTCCCTGGTTTGCTGCTTTTCATGTGGAATTTCACTTTGGGTGACAGCAGGCTGATGGTGGTTACTTTTGTGAACCATGAATTCCTCAATGAACCTATCCTTGTTTCAGGCCCTGACCTCTTCCTCATTTCTGTACATTCCAATTTTACTCTGCACCTGCCATCTCCCTATTCCCCCAGTTCCTCAAATTCAAAATGCTGATCCTAGTGTCTAAATCTCTCAGTGACCACAATATCCACCTCCATTCACCTCCAAACATCAATCTCTCCAGTAACTCCCATTCTTTTTAGATCCACAATTGACATCTAGATCCACAGTCTAGAGCCTAATCTCTCAAATTTTCCTTGTTCCCTTATCTACCACCCATTTCTTTCTTCAACACAGTCAATGACCTAGCCTCCATAGCCCTCTGTGGCAATGAGTTCCATGGGCTCACCACTCTCCAGCTGAAGAAATTCCTCCACATCTCAGTTCTAAAGGGTCATCCTTTCTCTCTGAGGCTGTGCCCCTGGGTCCTAGCCTCTCCTGTTAGTGGAAACACCTTCTCCATGTCCACTCTATCCAGGCCTCTCAGTATTCTGTACATTTCAATCAAATCCCCCCTCATCCTTCTAAATTTCATCGAGTACACACCTAGAGTCCTCAACCACTCCTCATATGTCAAGCCCCTCATCTCTGGGATCATTCTTGTTAACGTCCTCTGGAATACCCTCCAATGTCAGTCCATAGATAGGGAACCCAAATCTGCTCACAATTTTCCAAATATGGTCTGACCAGAGCCTTATACTGCCTCAGCAGTACATCCTTGCTCTTGTATTCTAGCCTTCTTGAACTCAATACCTACATTGTATTTGCCTTCCTAACTACCAAGTGAACCTGCATGTTAACCTTAACAGAATCCTGAAATGGGCTCCTAAGTCCCTTTGTGCTTCAGATTTCCAAAGCCTTTCCACATTTAGAAAATAGTCTATGCCTCTATTCTTCCTACTGAAGTGCACAGTTTCCCACATTATATTCCATCTCAGACTTCTTTCTAGCCTTCCCATTTGCAGCCTCCTCATTTCCGTAACACTTCCTGTCCCTCCACTGAACTCTAGGCATCTGAAAAATTAGCAACAATGCCCTCAGTTCCTTCATCCAGATCATTAACGTAGAATGTAAATAGCTGTGTTCCCAACACTGCCC
The DNA here is from genome assembly GCF_047496795.1 of Chiloscyllium punctatum. Classification (NCBI taxonomy): domain Eukaryota; kingdom Metazoa; phylum Chordata; class Chondrichthyes; order Orectolobiformes; family Hemiscylliidae; genus Chiloscyllium; species Chiloscyllium punctatum. The sequence goes on from NC_092752.1 coordinate 6,606,903, forward strand.
CCTGAGGTACTCCAGCTCCCATTCTGAAAAAGGCCTCTATCTATGCCAGTATCTTTCCCCAACACCTTGGGCTCTTATCTTTTTATTATAGAATCCCCTACAGTGTAGAAACAGGCCATTCAGCCCAACAAGTCCACACCAACTCTCCAAAGAGTATCCCACCAAGACCCATTCCTCTACCCTATTATTCTACATTTTCCCTGACTAATGCACTTAACCTACACATCCCTGAACACTACGGGCAATTTAGCACTGCCAATTTAACTAACCTGCAAATCTTTGGACTGTGGGAGGAAACCGGAGTACTCGGAGGAAACCCATGCAAACACTGAGAGAATATGCAAACTCCACACATACTGTCGCCCGAGGCTGGAATTGAACCTGGGTTGCTAGCGCTGTGAGGCAGCAGTGTTAACCACTGAGTCACCGTGCTGCCCCTTATGAAACTGCATCCTGTGTGGCACCTTGTCAAAGGCCTTCTGGAAATCCAAATAGATCATGTCCACTGACTCTCCTTTGTCTAACTTGCTCACTAATTCCTCAAAGAAATCTAACAGATTTTTCAGGCATAACTTCCCCTTGACAAAGCTGTGTTGACTTAGTCCTATTTTACCACGAACTTCCAATACTCTGCAATCTCATTCTTAATACTGGACTCTAAAATCTTCCTTGAAGAAGTTTTCCTCCTCTCTCTATAAGAATCCCAGGGAGTCCCTCTCCCATTGCAATTCCCAGGTCATTTCCTCTGCCCTGAAGCTCTTCCACCTATCCACTCCCCCCCCCCCCCCGACCTATCACCTTCATCCCCTCACCCACTCACCTATTGTACTCTATGCTACTTTCTCCCCACCCCCACCCTCCTCTCACTTATCTCTCCACGCTTCAGGCTCTCTGCCTGTATTCCTGATGAAGGGCTTTTGCCTGAAACATCAATTTTACTGCTCCTCGGATGCTGCCTGAACTTCCAGCACCACTAATCCAGAATCTGAAATCTACTAATGACCAAGGTCAGGCTAACTGGCCCATAGTTTCCTGCTTTCTGCCTCCCTCCCTTATTAAACAGCACTGTTACATATTGGTTGAGAGATAAGTATTCAAATGGACAAAAAATGAAAATCCCCTTGCTCTTCTTTTAAATAATTAGTGACAAAAAAACTGCAGGTGCTGGAATTCCAGGTAGACAGGCAGGAGGCAGGCAGCATCAGGAGTTGGAGAAGTCAATGTTTCAGGTATAACCCTTCTTCAGAAACATTGACTTCTCCAATTCCTGATGCTGCCTGGCTTGCTGTGTTCTTCCAGCCCCTTGCTTGTCTACCTTCTTTCAAATAGAGCCATGGGATATTTTACCTCCACCTGAAAGACCAGTTAACCATTAGTTAACATCTCATCTGAAAGAAGACACCTCTAACAATCTACCATCCTCCCACTACTGATTCTCCCAATAATACACCTCTCCCTCATTACTCCACAAGCATCCACTCCCTCCACCACTGCTGCTCAGTAGCAGCAGTGTGGACTATCTACAAGACACACTGTAGAAATTCACCAAAGATCATTACGTAGCTACTTCTAAACACATGGCCACTTCCATCTAGAAGGGCAAGGGCAGCAGATACATGGGAACACCACCCGCTGCAAGTTCCCCTCTAAGCCACTCACCATTCTGACTTGGAAATATATCGTTATTCCTTCAGTTTCACTGGGTCAAACTCCTGGAATTCCCTCCCTAAGGGCATTGTGGGTCTAGCTACAGCACATAGACTGCAATGGTTCAAGAAGGTAGCTCACTCCCACCTTCTCAAGGGGCAACTAGGGACGGGTAATAAATGCTGGCCCAGTCAGCGATGCCCAGGTCCCACAAGTGAATAACTTGAATGTTGTGAAATCACTGCAGTGGGAGTTGAACACAAACTACTCTGAGACAGGGGAGTGGTAATGTGCCGCATCAAGTGAGAGCAAGGCCTCTTCATCAAATATATCCACTAGTGAGATACCTGTCCCAAAATTCACATTGTCAATGCAAGCAAATGGACAATACAATTGTTAGCTCACTAAAATATTTGCAAAGCTCCAGTTTTATTCTCAGTTGTCCCTTGAGCCTTTCTGTTAGAATGGGCTATCTCTCATGCTAGCATCCAGATCAGAGTTGTAATTGTATGTGGAATTCCTTGCCCATGATATCAAAAGCTCTTTGTTATTGTTTAAGCTAATGAACATTGACATCCTGGGCTTGTCACAACAGATGTTAAATAACCCCACTAGTTAACTGTAGTATAGCGGGACATGTGGGACTTATGAAATGCTACTTTACTGAATATTTCAACCTTTGGTATATTGCAATCCACAAGTCTTCATGAACAGGATAATGCATGGTCTGTGCAGACGGGGAACTCTAATGAAACTGCATCTGGATCAGGAAGATTGCAGTCTTTAAATTTCAGCTACATTAATTTACAATTGCCTTTAAGCTACATTAAGGGCTTATTTTGTCAAGTTTGATTGAAGCATATGTCTAGACCTTTCATTATTAGATATTATTACCAAACTGCCATGTTTTCATTGTGCAGTTTCCTGCAGAGCTTATAATAGTCCCAGTCATGGCCAGGGACTGAGAACATTACCTCCGCTGCTGGAGATATCACAAAAGCAACATAATTAAATAAAATTATAAATTAAACAGCAATATAATTATACAAGGATTTTTCCACATTTATGTGGATCCATTTATTTCTAATGCGCGTCATTACTCATATTAACTCTTTCTTCACCATCTCATCGATCACTTTTAACTCCCACTTAGTCATAAATTTGGTTATATGGGCATTTAGTGTATAATGAGATTTTTAAAATGCCCTTGTGAAATATCAGTAAGCTGTTAAATATTCGAAAATTTTATTTGATGAGAACTTTATGACTCAGGAGGATAGTTTAAGGAATGATTTCATCCCTTAACTGTAAAGAACACAGTCCATAAGCTGACTCTATCATCTCATAGTACATTACAACATACTTCATAACAGGGTTGCTTTGTTTCTTTGCCATTATCCCCACTGCTCCTACATAACAGTCACATTTTCAAACCTCTCTCTTTGTTTCTCTCAATGTCTCAACCTGTCAAATAGCTTGTCTGATGTATAGAGGGATAGCATGGCACTGGCATGGAGCAGTTGGGCTGAATGGCCTTTTTTGTGGGAGAAAGCGAGGACTGCAGATGCTGGAGATCAGAGTCAAGAATGTGGTGCTGGAAAAGCACAGCACGTCAGGCAGCTTCAAAGGAGCAGGAGAATCAATGTTTTGGACAAGATCCCTTGATGAAGGGCTCTTGCTCGAAATGTCGATTCTCCTGCTCCTTGGATGCTGCCTGACCTGCTGGTCTTTTTTTTGTGCTGTGTGCTCGATGCAACTTTGGCTTAAGCTTGAGACGACCAAAACCTTCAGCATCACCCTATACCGTACAACTTCCAACATGGTCACCTCCTCATCCAAGTCCCCACTGCTGCCTTAGGCAGAGAGTGGTCACCCACATAAAAGAAAGACATGATTTAAAATATGCCTTGGGCCCTGATTGATCAGAGTTTTATTGTGGGCCATTTGTATTAATTATAGCTTTATGTCTGTCTTCAGTGTTGGCAATGTACATTTTTGGATAACTCTGATCATCCCTATCTGACCTGCACATCATCTTCACCATCAAAGTAATTAATTTCCATCTCTACAGCCTCAACCTCCCACAATAACTGCAACAATTTAATGCTGAAAATTTATTTTATGACTTTATCACCCCCCCACCCCATCTGGCGTACTGTGAGATTTCTGGTCTTCTTATTCAGGGAAGATACCATTTCATTGGAGGCAGTTCAGAGAAGGTTCACGAGGATGAAGCCCATTATGGAGGGATTGGCTTAAAAGTAAAGACTGATCAGATTAGAACATAGAACTTAGAACATAGAAAAATACAGTGCAGTACAGGCCCTTTGGCCCTCGATGTTGCGCCGATCCAAGCCCACCTAACCTACACTAGCCCACTATCCTCCATATGCCTATCCAATGCCCGTTTAAATGCCCATAAAGAGGGAGAATCCACCACTGCTACTGGCAGGGCATTCCATGAACTCACGACTCGCTGAGTAAAGAATCTACCCCTAAAATCTGTCCTATACCTACCACCCCTTAATTTAAAGCTATGCCCCCTCGTAATAGCTGACTCCATACGTGGACCAAAACTGCACACAATACTCCAGATGCGGCCGCACCAGGGTCTTATACAACTGCAACATGACTTCAGGACTCTGGAACTCAATTCCTCTACCAATAAAAGCCAGTACGCCATATGCCTTCTTCACATCACTATTTGCCTGGGTGGCAACTTTCAGAGATCTGTGTACATGGACACCAAGATCCCTCTGCTCATCTACACTACCAAGTATCTGACCATTAGCCCAGGACCCCATCTTCTTATTACTCTTACCAAAGTGAATCACTTCACACTTAGCTACATTGAACTCCATTTGCCACCTTTCTGCCCAGCTGTGCAGCTTATCTACATCCTGCTGTAACCTGCCACATCCTTCCTCACTGTCAACAACTCCACCAACTTTCGTATCATCTGCAAACTTGATACGTATCACCCAACCTTCTAGCTCCTCCTCCAGGTCATTTATAAAAATGACAAACAGCAATGGTCCCAAAACAGATCCTTGTAGAACACCGCTAGTAACTGCACTCCAAGATGAACCTTTACCATCAACTACTACCCTTTGTCTTCTTCCAGCCAGCCAATTCCTAATCCAAACCTCCAACTCACCCTCAATGCCATACCTCCGTATTTTTTGCAGTAGCCTACCATGGGGAACCTTATCAAACGCCTTACTAAAATCCATATACACCACATCTACTGCTTTACCCTCGTCCACCTCCTTAGTCACCTTCTCAAATAATTCAATAAGGTTTGTGAGGCACGACCTGCCCTTCACAAAACCATGCTGACTATCCTTGATCACATTATTCCTATCCAGATGTTCATAAATCCTATCCCTTACAATTCTCTCTAAGACTTTGCCCACAACAGAAGTGAGACTCACCGGCCTATAGTTACTAGGGTTATCCCTACTCCCCTTCTTGAACAAGGGAACCACATTTGCTATCCTCCAGTCTTCTGGCACTATTCCTGTAGACAATGAGGACATAAAAATCAAGGCCAATGGCTCTGCAATCTCCTCCCTTGCTTCCCAGAGAATCCTAGGATAAATGCCATCAGGCCCAGGGGACTTATCTATTTCCACCCTTTCCAGAATTTCCAACACCTCTTCCCTACATACCTCAAAGTCATCCATTATAATTAATTGTGACTCAATATTCACATCGGCAACAATGTCCTGTTCCTGAGTGAATACTGACAAAAAGTATTCATTCAGTGTCTCCCCAATCTCTTCAGCCTCCACACGCAACTTCCCACTACTATCCTTGACTGGACCTACTCCTACCCTAGTCATTCTTTTATTCCTGACATACCTATAGAAAGCCTTTGGGTTTTCCCTAATCCTACCAACCAAGGACTTTTCATGTCCCCTCCTTGCTGCTCTTAGCTCTCTCTGCGCGCCTTTATAGGAAAAAACTTACCCAGGTAAGCTTGCGCTACACCAGCTTCCGGGTCCGCGCCGAGATTTTTTTTTAAGAAAAAACTTTCAAATTTAAACCGTTAAACAAACATCACCGAGCCTTCAAGCAGCCACTGCCAAACAGCCCTTACCTGCTCCGCTGAGAGAGTGGACGGCCATCTAGCATTCTACTCAGTAGAATTTTAGTGAATGGGGGTGATCTCATTGAAACAGATGGGTTTCTTAAGGGACTTGAGAGGATGAATGTTGAGAGAATGTTAACCCTCAGGGGAGAGTCTAGGACAAGAGGGTGTCGTCTCAGAATAAAAGGGCACCAATTTCAGACTGAGATAAGGAGGAATTTCTTCTCTCAGAGGGCTGTGAGTCTTTGAAACTGCTTGCCACGTGGAATTGTGGGGGCAGAGTCCTTGTGTATTTTTAAGGCTGAGATAGATAGATTCTTGATCATTAGAAGAATAAAGATTACAGGGAAAAGACAGGAAAGTGTATGTGAGGCATGTCAGGTCAGCCAGGATCTTATTAAAGGGCAGAGCAGGCTCAAGGGGCTGAATGGCCTACTCCTGTTCCTATTTCTTATGGTCTACTGCTTCCATCCTCACTCCTCAAAAAACTCAACACATTGTTGCAAACAGATTGCAAAATTTAAAACTAATCTCTCTCCCTTTCCTCATCATCTGTTTTTCAGCAGATTACAATTTAATATTTGTTGTGAGTAGTGGAGACATATTTCCCACATTTCTCCTATTTGTGGGTTCTGACTTTGCAAGCACTAAGTAAAAGCACTGGGGCTTATTTCATGCTGAGCTAAATATGGCAGCTTCTCACAAAACAACCATATTTACAAATATACATGAGACATAGAATTATAACGCGTAGCAAAATTATTCAATAAACAATGACTTAAACACAAAATAGCCAATGTCATCAAAAACGTCCATCTCTTTTGCTTCAATGTTAACAGCAGTGCTTTCAGCACCTTAAGGTCCAAAATGCTGAAATCATCATAATTCTCATTTCTGTGTCTTTTCCTGAAACTCCCTCTCTAACAGTCCAGCGGATTGCCTTACATTACAGACTGCAATGGCTCAAGAAGGTGACTTCCCATAACTTTCTCAAGGGGTGATTAGTGAACGGTTTTAATTTGCTGGACTTGTCAGCCGTGCCCATATCCCATGAATGGATAAAAAAGAAAATTTATTTTCCATTGGTCTCAACACCCTGAGGTCTATAGTATAAACCTAGCTGTTTGCCAAGATTTTATTTTCTCATACCTGGTATGTAACCCCCTTGTTCAAGAAACGATCAAGACACAAGATGGAAAATTATAGGTCGATTAGCCTAACTTTGGTTGTAGGTAAAATTCTAGAATCCATCGTTAAGGATGAGCTTTCTAAATTCTTGGAAGTGCAGGATCAGATTAAAAATCACACAAAGCCATGTTATAGTCCAACAGGTTTAATTGGAAGCACTTGCTTTCGAAGTGCTGCCTCTTTGTGAGCACAGCGTTCCAAAAGCTAGTGCTTCCAATTAAACCTGTTGGACTATAATCTGGTGTTGTGTGATTTTTAACTTTGTACACCTCAGTCCAACACCGGCATCTCCAGATCAGGATCAGATTAGAACAAGTCAGCATGGATTTAGTACAGGGAGGTTGTGCCTGACAAATCTGTTAGAATTCTTTGAAGAGGTAACAAGTAGGTTAGACCAGGGAAACCCAATGGATGTTATCTACCTAGACTTCCAAAAGGCCTTTGATAAGGTGCCTCATGGGAGGCTGCTGAGTAAGGTGAGGGCCCATGGTCTTTGAGGTGAGCTACTGGCATGGATTGAGAATTGGCTGTCTGATAGAAGGTTCTTTTTCAGATTAGCAGCTAGTGACAAGTGGGGTCCCACAGGATTCAGTGTTGGAGCCGCAGTTGTTCACTTTAACATATTAATGATCTGGATGAAGGGACTGGGGGCATTCTGGCGAAGTTCACCAATGTTACGAAGTTAGGTGGACAGGCAGGTAGTTCTGAGGAGGTGGGGAGGCTGCAGAAATATTTAAACAGTTTAGGAGAATGGTCCAAGAAATGGTTGATGAAGCTCAATGTGAGCAAATGCAAGGTCTTGCACTTAGGAAAACAGAATAGAGGCATGGAATTAAGGGATATGGGAAGAGTGTGGGTAAGTGGCGTTGAAATGCCCATCAACCATGATTGAATGGCGGAGTGGGCTTGATGGGCCGAATGGTCTTATTTCCACTCCTATGTCTTATGGTCTTATTTATTATCTTCTGTGTTCTGTGAAGCACATTAGAATGTCATTTACAGAATGTAAAATGCAGGTTCTTCAATCTGTTGCTAAAGCTGCACTTTAGCTCACACTAAAGGGAATTTGTCATCTCATCTGTGTCAATGACAAGAAAAGCCAAGACACACGTGACTTGGAATGAAGAGAATCATTAGCATGTTCTTTAGTGGGAGAAGGATGGGAATAGATGGCAAGCCAAGGAATTTCAATGAGCTCCACAAAGCACCCATCTCAACTCTGCCAGTTTCAATGTCCATCTGTGGAAAGGAAATTTGGGCTAAAGGACACCACAGCTTATGACCAGCAGGAACGGTCCCCTACAATCAGGGAGAGAGGAGGCTGGAGCAACTGAGATTGAGGAAAGTGGGTGGAGGTTTAGAGGAAGCCATTGAAGATACATTGGTGATGCAGAACAGGATCAGACCATACCACCCAACCAGTCCAGGCAGCTCAATGACATACTAACAAAAACAATAGGAGCAGCAGGAGGCCGTTCAGTCCATCCAGCCTGCTCCACCATTCAATGAGATCAACACGCATCAGAAAGTAGCCTCTGCTCTATAGTCTCATCTGTTACCAATAACCTGGACTCTGTTGATCATCAAGAATGGATGTACGTTTGCTCGCTGAGCTGAAAGGTTCATTTCCAGACGTTTCATTATCCTACTAGGTAACATCTTCAGTGGGCCTCAGGTGAAGCAATGCTGAAAATTCCTGCTTTCATTGACTGCCAGGCTACTTCGACCCTTTGGCATCATGGTAGCCCACAAACCCACCAACACACTAAAACAGCAGCTAATGAACTTGAAAGATCCTAAATGGACAACGAGCAAAACTAATGTCATTTACATATATATGATGCAAGGACTGTAACAAACAGTACATTGGACAAACAGGCAGAAAACTAGCCACCAGGATACATGAATACCAACTAGCCATAAAAAGACATGACCCACTCTCACTAGTATCCTTACATATGGATGAGGAATGACACCACTTTGACTGGGACAACACATCCATCCTAGGACAAGCCAAACAAAGACACGCACAACATTGCAACCGGAACTCTCAACAAACACATCGAGTTAAACCCCATTTACCACCCCCGAGAAAAAAGGAACAGGAAGTGACTTCACCACAGGAAATAACATCACCACAGGAAATGACATCACCAACCCAAAGAAACCCAAACATATAAATAGAAAGCAGGACTTATCAGCATTGCTTCGCCTGAGGCCCACTGAAGATGTTACCTAGTAAGGTAATGAAACATCTGGAAATTAACCTTGCAGCTCAGCAAGCAAACCTACATCCAAAACCTCAACCTGAGCTACAAATCTTCTCAAAGCTCACTATCAAGAAGAATCTATCTAAGACAACCTCAGAAATCTTCAATGACTTTGTCTCCACCACTGTTTTGGGGATCAGATTTCCAAAGACACATGTACCCCTGCGAGAAGAAATTTTTAAATGCAAAGTTTCATACTTATAAGTTGTGTTGCTATGTTCTAATCTCTTCCACTTTCAGCATCCACCTTGTCAAGTGCTCTCAGGATCTTATATCTTTCAATAAGATCACCTCAGATTCTTCTAACCTCCAATAGGTTCAGGCTCAAATTGTTCAACCTTTTCTCATACGATAAATTCCCACCTCAGGAATTGGCTGGTTGAATTCCCTGGACTGCTTCCAATGCACTTATATCCTTCCTGAAATAAGGAGATTAAAACTGTATACAATCCTCTAGATTTGGTCTCACTAATAATCTATACAATCTAATAAAACATCCTGACTTGAATATGGATTCCTCTCACAATGAACTATAACACTCCATTTGCATTTCGAATCACTTGGTTACCTGCACACTAATGTTTTGTGCATCTTGTACTGGAACACCCAGATCCCCAGGTATTTCAGTGCACTATAATCTCTCTCCAGTTAAATAAAGTACTTTTTTTATTCTTCCTGCAAGGCAGACTCATTCACATTTTCCCACATTATACTCTATCTACCTAATTTTGCCCACTCAGCTAACCTATCAACATCTTTTTGCAGACTTGTTGTATTCTCTTTACAAATTACTTTCTGACCTATCTTTGTGTCATCAGAAAATTTACCAATCGTGCATTTGGTCCTTTCATCCACATCATTTAGAAAAATCAAAAACATTTTTTGAGACCCCAACACTGACTCCTGTACCACTCCACTTATTATATCCTGCCAACCCAAAATAGATCAATTTAGGTCCATCTTCTCCTTCATACTAACCAGCTAATCTTTAATCAATGTCATTATTTTACCCCTAACACCTTGAGCTCTTATTTTAACCTTTGACATGTCAACTTGTCAAATGCATTCTGAAAGTTGAAGTACAGTACATCCACCAGTTCCCCTTTATCAACATTGATTGTCTTTTCCTCAAAGAACTCTAATATTAGTCAAACATGATTTGCCTTTCACCAAGCTATGTTGACTTTGCCTCAATGCATTCCTATTTACTAACTATCCTGCTGATTGTGACAATACCAAAGCTTTAAGAGATGTATTTTATACTGATATTTTATGAAGAAAGGTTGAGACAGAGGTAATCAGCAGTCAGTTCAAAGCCAATAAAGTAAATAGCTCATGAGGCCTTGGGATTTTTAAAAAATTTGGAATAGTAGATTTGGAAAAGCCTGACTTTTTAAGATACATTCACAAAATGACGGCGTCACTGGCTAGGCATCCCTAGGGATTGCCCATCCCTAATCACCAGAGGGTCAACCACATTACTGTGGGTCAGGAGGCACATGTCAGCTAAACCAAGTGAAAATGGCAGTTTCCTTCCCGAAAGGACATCAGTGAACCAGATGGGCTTTTCCTGACAATCAACAATGATTCATCATTAGATTCTTAACTCCAGACATTTATCGAATTCAAATTCCACCACTTGCCATGACAGGATTGGAACACAGGCCCTCAGACCTCTTCCTGAGTCTCTGAACTAACAGTCCAGCGATAATACCACTAGGCCATTGCCTCCCCAAATGGGTGGGGGTCAAGCTCCCACAGTACAGGAATTTTAGTTTTAGCTTTCTGCGGTTGCTGGGGTCATGAAGCTGGATGTGAAAACTTTTATTCCTCTCTCTGTTACAGCTAAAAGCTAAGGTTCTCCTCCTGCTGCTGGAATTGCACGTGAGACAATCTATCTTTCTGAATTTGCCTTTGCCAAGGGTGTGTTTATGGTATCAAGATTAGAGCCGTGCTGGAAAAGCACAGCAGCCCTTGCCCAAATGTCAACTCTCCTGCTCCTCAGATGCTGCCTGACCTGCTGTGCTTTTCCAGCATTATCCTAATCTTGACTGTAATCTCCAGCATCTGCAGTACCTACTCTGCCTGTGTTTATGATATGTTACCAAATTGGAAAAGTTAATTGCTCAGTTACAGTTAAGCCAATTCATTTTTTTTCTTGTTTATTTTGTCTGTATTTAAGTGTAGTGTGTTTTGCTTGAAATTGAGTACTTTGAGCAACTGAATTGCACGTGGAATGCAACATCTGCAACTTACCTTTAATATATAAAAAGGTTACGGTCTAGACTACCTTCTTCATATATTTTGGAGGGGGTTTGGTCTGGACCATAACGTAACAATCTCCTTAATCATAGATTCCAAAATATTCCCAATGTCCATTTGGGAAAAGGGAATTTGGGCTCAAGAACACTACAGCTTAACGCCCACAAGAACGGTCCCTATAATCAGTGAGAGAAGAGGCTGGAGCAACTGTGATCAAAGAAAGTGAGTTAGCATTTGAAGGAAGCCAGGTATTAGCCAACAGATCTCCTTCTATCTATCCTCATTTAATTCCATGAGCAAATCCTTCTGTTCATCTTCCTAGTTTCCTCTTAAGCACATATATACCATCTACCTCAACCACTCCTTGTGGTCACCATTCCTGATATTTCCTGAATTCTCTAAATTTATCTCTTGCTGACTATCTTCCATTGGTGGCTTCAACAATAGAATTGAGTAATAGAATAGACATCCCAAAAAAGAAAACATTGCCTCTGCATATACTCTATAAAACCTCACAGAAATGTAAAGACCTCTAATTGGTCAAACCTCAGTATTTTCTCTTTTCATAAAATCTGTTCACCTTATCCTATTGGGTATAACTGCCTTGTACCTTCTTCAGTGTCTCTATCATCCTTTCTCATAATTTGGAGATGGGAACTATACATTGTGTAGCAGCATCCGAGGAGCAGCAGAGTTGACATTTTAGGCATAAACCCTTCATCCAAAGTTCCTGATGAAGAGCTTATGCTAGAAACGTTGACTCTGCTGCTCCTCGGATGCTGCCTGACCGGCTGTGCTTTTCCAGTGCCACACTTTTCGATTCAGATCTCCAGCATCAGCAGTCCCCACTTTCTCCTACTGTACATCATCCTCCAAGGATCAGTTGGCTAGGTGGCTGATTTGAAATGCAGAACGAGGCCAACAGGTTCAATTCCTGCCCCAGCTGAGTTTCTGATGTAGGGCTGTCCTTCTCAATCTCCCCCCTGTGGTGCAATGACCCTCAGGTTTCATCACTACCAGATGGGTCTCCTTTTCTCTTTAACGAGAGAGCAGCTTGATGGACTGGGAAGACTATAGCAACATTACCTACAACTGAGTTCAATAGAAATTTCATGCAACTCTTCTACTTTAGAGTTCTACCCTTTAGAAATAAGCCTTGTAATTTATTTTGCCTTGTAATCAGTCTTAACAAATTGGAACACTATTTTGAGCAGTTTGGGCTTGTATTCCCAGATCTGTTTGTCCATCTGCCTGGTTTAGTTTTATTTTCAGAGTAATACATGAAGTCCTCATTTTTCTTACCAAAATGTATTTTGTCACCCGTAATTATGTTGAAAATTGGTTTTCAATGATATGCCTATTCTGCAAGTTTATTCTGGATGTAGGTTTGCTCACTGAGCTGGAAGGTTCATTTTTAGACGTTTCGTCACCATACTAGGTAACAGTATCAGTGAGCCTCCAGTGAAGCACTAGTGGTATGTCCCATTTTTAAAATTTATATGTTTAGGTTTCCTTTTGTTGGTGATGTCATTTCCTGTGGTAATGTCATTTCCTGTTCTTTTTCTCAGGGAGTGGTAAATGAGATCCAAGTCAATGTGTTTGTTGATAGAGTTCCGGTTGGAGTGCCATGCTTCTAGGAATTCTCGTGCGAATCTGTGTTTGGTTTGTCCTAGGAAGAATGTGTTGTCCCAGTCAAAGTGGTGTCCTTCCTCATCTGTATGTAAAGATACTAGTGAGAGAGGGTCATGTGCTTTTTGTGGCTAGTTGATGTTCATGTATCCTGGTGGCTAATTTTCTGCCTGTTTGTCCAATGTAGTTTTTGTTACAGTTCTTGCACGGTATTTTGTAAATGACATTAGTTTTGCTTGTTGTCTGTATACAGTCTTTTGCTGCTGTTTTAGTGTGTTGGTGGGTTTGTGAGCTACCATGATGCCAAAGGGTCTGAGTAGTCTGGCAGTCATTTCCAAGATGTCTTTGATATAGGGGAGAGTGGCTAGGGTTTCTGGACACATTTTGTCTGCTTGTTTACAGAAATTACAGAACCTCAACCTGAGCTACAAATCATCTCAAAACACGCTGTAAGTTTATTATTATATAGTAATTTGTTGCAGTCTTGTTCAGTGAAGACCTTCTGTCCAAATTTGGCATTTGCAAATGTTGAGTGCTAGTAACAAACTGAGCTGGAATTCATTCTAAACCAGACAATAGACCAATCTTCATGATAATTTTGGGTACTTAGTGGCAAATGTCTCCAAACTGTGAAACAGTGACTTGCATTTAAGTGCCAATAAAATTATGTTCATATTTTTATGAGATTTCGCACTTGTGTGTTCATCTCAAAGTGATGCTGTTTACGTTATCTCTCCCAATTGGGAAGCTCAAATATTAATCAGAATGGCACCTAAAGGGTATTTATGCCAGTTTTAGCATACACCCAGCCTCCAGGATATTAGTAACTCCACTGGACTTAAAATGTGAAGACAGCTGTTTAAAATGTAATTTACTCACCATAAATCAAATGAAGATGTGCTTGAATATACAAGAGCAAAATCATTCTAAAACATAGTATCCATAAAATAAATTGCCTATGTTTTGGCAATTTAATCAGAGCTTAAGTATGACAGAGATCTCTCCTTAAGGACTATTTGAGGAAGGATGTTCTGGCTGTGGTGGAAGTGCAGTGAAGATTTTCCAGACTGATTGCTGGGATGGCAGGACTGACCTGTGAAGAGAGATTGCATCAATTAGGACTATATGGACCGGAGTTTGGAAGAATGAGGATGGGGACCCTCATAGAAACCCATAAAATTCTAACAGGACTAAACAAGATTAACACAGGAAGGATGTCTCTGGTGACTGGGGAGTCCAGAATCAGGTGTCATAATTGAAGGATATGGGATAGACCATTTTGGACTGGGATCAGAAGAAATGCCTTCACTCAGAAAGGGGTGGGTCTGCCCAATTCTCTACCATAGAAAGTAGTTGAGGCCAAAACATTGAAAGTTTTCAAGAAGGAGTTAGATCTAGTCCTTAGAGCTAAAAGGATCAAAGGGTAGAGGGAGAAAGCAGGAACAGGTAGACTGAGTTGGATGATCAACCATCATCATACTGAATAGCAAAGCAGGATTGAAGATTCAAATGGCCTACCCCTGCTCCTCGTTTATTTGTTTCTATGTTTCTGGAGGACACAGTGAAGGAGAGCAGAAACAGGAGTCGACCTAGGTGTAGTTGGATGACAGAGGTCTCAGCGCAGTTGCAGAAGTGGAAGTGTGAGGATGGTACAAGAAGGCGGAGCATGGCATCCCATGCCAGCAGGCCCGCTAATAGGGAGGGTTACCAGTAGCATTGCAGGACTGGACTTGGAACCTGGGTCAATAGACAATAGACAATAGATGCAGGAGTAGGCCATTCTGCCCTTCGAGCCTGCACCGCCATTCAATATGATCATGGCTGATCATCCTTAATCAGTATCCTGAACACGTTGTACTTTGATGTCAGTCATGGATTAGTGACTCTGTCTAAGCCCTCCCATCCAATTTAACTTTGATTCTGATTTACAAGTGTAAAATGATAGACCTACATATTGGAAGGACAACAAAAGACAATCATTAATCAATAAAACAGCAGAATTGATAAGTACTACAAGAGATAGGAGCAGGAATAGACAATATAGTTGATCAAGCTTCAATTTAGAAAACCGATTTTAAAAAATGTAATTTTATCTTTTAATGCTTTCTCAATTGTTTTACCTCATGTGAGAACTCCTTCTATTGTCTCCTCGCAAGCCTTTTCAGCTCTTTAATGTATTCTGTTTGATGCCTGCAACTCTGTTTGATGATAACCCCTATTGATTCCTTAATTTGTACTCCAAATCTTTTCTTTCAGTATTACATTGCTTACCTAATTAGCAAAATACGTTCAACAAGGGTTGGTCCAATAACGAAAGTGAAATACAGTTGATACAGAATTCTGAAATAAAAACAGAAAGTGCTGGGGATCTCAGCAAGGTGTGGTATAATCTTTAGAAGCAAAACAAAGTTAATGTTTCAAATGCAATCTGACTCTTCTTCACAGCTGACCTTTACTCTGCTATTAACATCTATTCATCACCAATGGTTTGTTGCTTCACTGCATCATTACCACTCCTTTTATCTTTAGTTAAAAAGCACACAACACCAGGTTATAGTCCAACAGGTTTAATTGGGAGCACTAGCTTTCGGAGCGTTGCTCCTTTATCATGTGATTGTGGACAATCAGGCCAATCACCTGATGAAGGAGTGGCGCTCCGAAAGCTAGTTGCTTTCAATTAAACCTGGTGTTGTGTGATTTTTAACTTTGTACACCCCAGTCCAACACCAGCATCTCCAAATCATGACTTTTATCTTTCATTCTACACCATTTCAATCCCCAATTTCCCGTCACTTTCTAACCTTTTCCTGAGGTTCCCTCTGGTTCCACTTGCTGCTCCCTAATTTTTTAACCTCATAAAACTCATTATATTTCTACCTCTCTTAGTTTCTTGACATTTCTCCACTCTAAGCAGATATGCTCTGACAGCAATGTTTAAGACAATCCTATACCTAAGGAGATCATCTTAACAATTCTGCAAACTTACAGAATTCAGCTTGTGTATCAATGCCATCATTACTGATCAACTCCCCCTTTGAACCCTGAAGTTAAACACATACCATTCACAGGTAACATTAATAGGGATTCAAAGTGTGTTGTCAAAGCATTCAAAATTTCTACCCTGGCTTCTCTGTACCTCAATGGGATCTAGCCTGCAATCTGGTTCTTATAGCATTGCAGAAGTGCTGCAGATACAGCACTGCAACAAAGTTGTCAATCCTATTTATTCAGTCTTCTTAATTAGAGTCAAAGAGTCATAGAGATGTACAACATGGAAACAGACACATCAGTCCAACCCGTCCATGCCGACCAGATATCCCAACTCAATCTAGTCCCACCTGCCAGCACTCGGCCCATATCCCTCCAAACCCTTCCTATTCATGTACCAATCCAAATGCCTCTTAAATGTTGCAATTGTACCAGCGTCCACCACATCCTCTGGCAGCTCATTCCATGCACGTACCACTCACTGTGTGAAAAAGTTGCCCCTTAGGTCCCTTTTATATCTTTCCCCTCTCACCCTAAACCTATGCCCTCCAGTTCTAGACTCCCCGACCCCAGGGAAAAGACTTTGTCTACTTATCCTATCCATGCCCCTCATGATTTTATAAACCCCTATAAGGTCACCCCTCAGCCTTCGATGCTCCAGGGAAAACAACCCCAGCCTGTTCAGCCTCTCCCAGTAGCTCAAATCCTCCAACCCGGGCAACATCCTTGTAAGTGCTTTGACTTTCATTTGTAGCCATATTTAATTACTTCAGTTGGAACATGGAATCAGAACTGTGAAGTTGGAATTAGGTGAATTTTCAGATTGGTAACTGTAAAAGGCAAAGCAGGAAAGAACAACTGAAACCACAGTCTGTAACTTTGATGTGCTAGGTGAGTTGGAATAGCTGAGAATTTGTCAATCTTTTCTGAACCTATTCAAGTTTCACAACATCGTTCTGAAGTTTTGCCATTGAGTGGGAAAAAAAACGTTCAATTTTTGTTTAATGTCTCCTTTCATTTCCACAGCAGCAGGAGCTGGGAAATTCTCAGCTATTCCAACTCACCTAGCACATCAAAGTTACAGACTGTGGTTTCAATTGTTCTTTCCTGCTTTGCCTTTTACAGTTGCCAATCTGAAAATTCACCTAATTCCAACTTCACAGTTCTGATTCCATGTTCCAACTGAAATAATTAAATACGGCTACAAATGAAAGTTAAAGCATTAAAGGTAGAAATCACATAATGGCAAGAAACCAGCCAGTACATTACACACACTCACATTTCTCCAAACCACATCATCCGAACTTGATATTATATCACCATTCCGTTCTCATTGTTGGGTCAAAATCTTGAAATCTGCTCCCTGATATCACCGTGGATGCTCCCATACTACACCACACCACCAGCTAATGCAATGATTCAGTGAAGGTTTCGCCACCTTCTCAAGGGGCAACTGGGAACATTGCTAAATGCCCGAGAATAACAAGGATCAGTGTTTACTCAGCCTTTTGGATGATTAAGCTTTCCTCAAGAAAGCTACTTGAAAATCTTACCTCTGAAGTGAGGGCACAATGCATTTTACTGCAATTACTGAGCCTTCTTTAACTGCCATCACTTAGCCTGACACATGGCTCATTACTTTTTATATCCTTATAGTCGATTCAGTATAATAGATAACCAATGCAGGAAGATGATAATATGCAATACATAAAGCAAGCAATTAGGCAGTATTCATTTGCATTTATGTTTGTACAGATACTGTCTTTTTAATATTTATGCTTGCAATTTTTTTTTGTCCTGATCTTCAACTGTGACAGATGCCAACATCTTTGCAATATTGGCAGCCACTATGCTTTCCAAGCAATCCCAGGGCAGACACAATGATACAGCAACACTTCCTCTGTTCAGGATGTCATTGATCATTATACCAATGTGACATCTGTGTCTGTTTCACAAGCGATTGAAGAAACTTAAGAGACAATTTGTAACAAAGTTTTTGTCCTCCTTCTCATCATTGGAAACGTGAATGAATTGAGCAAACTTAGTTCACATTGAACTCTTACAGTCAGCAGAGAGAAAGATCATTATCCCGTTAGTGTCAGGTTTGTCCCAGTGCCTTGACGCAGCAGTTTCTCTGTTGTAACATTTTTCCATGTAGTCACTTGTTGGACCTTGTACAGTGCCACATTACAGGATTGCATTGGAGAGAGGGTGCAGGAGAGATTGACAAGAGTGGTTCCAGGGATGAGAAACTTTGGTTCTGAGGATAGATTGAAGAAGTTGGGATCGAAGGGAAAAGAAGGCTGAGACGACACTTGATAGAGATTTTCCAAATCATGAATAAGTTGGATAGAATAGATAGGGAGAAATTGTTTCTGCTCACAAAGAAACAAGAATGAAAAGGCAGAGATTTAAAGTGATGTAAAACAATCACTTTTCCACGCAGCCTGAAGTTAGGATCTAGAATGCACTGCTGGAAAACGAGGTAGAGGCAGGTTCACTGAGGCATTCAAGAGGGTATTGGATGGTTAATTGATGCAAGAGTGTGAAGAAAAGACAGGAAATTAGTACTGGGGAATAGAGTCAGTGCAGGCATGATGGGCTGAACAGCCTCTCTCTTTACTGTAACCATTCTGTGATAGATATGTTAACTCTGTCACCTCCTTTAGTCCTGTTTCGAGGTCCCAGCATCCACAGTATTTGAGTGAGGATTATTTGTGGGGAAAGAAAAGTTCCTTCTGGCAGAGGAGTTTAATGAAGGACAAATCTGAAACAATGTACTATTCCACATTCAGTCTTTGAGCTTGACTGAACCTTACTCAATTAGATTAGATTACTTACAGTATGGAAACAGGCCCTTCGGCCCAACAAGTCCACACCGCCCCGCCGAAGCGTAACCCACCCATACCCCTACATCTACCCCTTACCTAACACTACGGGCAATTTAGCATGGCCAATTCACCTGACCTGCACATCTTTGGACTGTGGGAGGAAACCGGAGCACCCAGAGGAAACCCACGCAGACACGGGGAGAACGTGCAAACTCCACACAGTCAGTTGCCTGAGGCGGGAATTGAACCCGGGTCTCTGGTGCTGTGAGGCAGCAGTGCTAACCACTGTGCCACCGTGCCACCAATGTATGTTCTGGTAATTTGACTGATGTCAGTAATGTGCCAGGTGGAAAAGCAAGAGGTCTAAGAAGAACTCAGGAAGGAAATACAGGAGCACCACTCTAAGAAAAGGTGTTGGAGGATCAGAGTGAGTGGTGGTCATGTGGCCCAAGGTGTCTGGGGAGACCCCTCCAGAAGGGTGCCATTAATATTAAAGTTCCCAGATTTCAGGGAGAGGAGTTGGTGGGGGAAGGTGGGGAAATTAGAGACATGGTATGTGAGCTGTGTGTGACACTTCATGAGTCAGATCCTTACCTCTAATAGAAGGAACTTTTCTTTCCTCACTAATAACTCTACAGTAGATGCTGGGACCTCGAAACAGAACTAAAGGAGGCGACAGAGTTAACATTACAGATTCTCCATCTTTCGACAGGCTCTTGCTTTATGACCTAGCCTCCCCTGACCAAGTTTATGCTATCAAGCTGCAGACAGTGAAGGAATCATTTGATCCACACCCTGCTCCCAGCATCTTCCCCAACAAACCCAACAAAGATGTGCAGGTTAAAGTGGATTGACCGTGCTTAATTGCCCATGGTGTCCAGGGAATGCAAGGTATTCCCTGGTAGCCATAGGAAATGCAAGGTTACAGAGCTAGAGTAAGCAGGGTGGTGGATCTAGCTGGGATGCTCTTTGGAGGGTTAGTGTGGACTCAATGGATTGAATGGCCTGTTTCCACACTGTAGGGATTCTATGATTCTAACCCTCACTTAAAACCAACTTTTGCTATTGTGTTACCCACCAGATCAGGTCCTTTCAACAGAAAGTAGGCCTCCAGCTGCCAGTGATGGGACATTGACCAACTTAACGATTGGTGAAGGTAAGATGTGGCAGCTGGGAATAGAGAGGACTCAGACCAAGTTACTTTAATGGAGCAGTACTCTGAGCCAATGTGGCTTATCTGATCATGTTGCAGCGCTTAATTGTAAGCAGGCATGGTTTAATTACTCATTCCACAAACAAGGAACTGGATTAGGCCACTCGGCCCTTCAAGCCTTCTCTATCATTCTATAAGATCTGATTTTAACCTCATTTTACATTCCTGTCTATCACCAATTATCTTTCACCTGCTATGAACAGCAAACTTTGCTTTAACTGGCGCTCATGATAAACTGGCAAAAAACTATATACCTCAAATATCAGAGCTTTACTGTATTATCTCAATCTCTGCAATGTCTAAGTGGTCAGCTGAGGGTACGAGTAAGAAGGCTCTTTGCCAGTAAGTTTTATTTAAGATGAAGTTGTATTATTATTGAAGTTATTTGTGCTGTAAATGAAGTATGACAGTGTTGTGTATACTCCCTGCATTATGTTTCTATGATTATGTGGGCCTCTTGATCAACCAGAATATTTGATCAATTGGTACATTCCTGGTCCCATAGGTTCTTGTAAATAAAACATTCGTTGTAATCAGGAATCTATTTATCTCTGCCTTAAAGATTCTGCATCCACTGGCTTTTGAGGAAGGGAATTTACGAGAATTCACAACCCTCTGAGAAAGAAAATGTTTTTTCATCTTTTTTCAGAAATGGGCATCCTGTTATGTTTAAATTATGACAGCTATTTCTAGATTTTCCTACAAGCAAAAGCATTCTATCAATATGGTGATTCAGTGGTTAGCACTGCTACCTCACAGTGCTGGGACCTGGATTTGATTCCACCCTCAGGCAATTGTCTGTATGGAGTTTGCACATTCTCGCTGTGTCTACATGGGTTTTCTCCGGGTGCTCCGGTTTCCTCCCACAGCCCAAAGATGTGCAAGTCAGGTAGATTGGCAGACTAAATTGCCTGTAGCGTGCAGGGATGTAACAGGCTAGGTGGGTTAGCCATGGAAAATGCAGGGTTATGGGGGTGGATCTGGGTGGGATGTTTTTGGAAGTTTGGTGTGGACTTGACGGGCAGAATAGCCTCCTTTCATAAAACATAGAACATAGAACAATAGAGCACAGAACAGGCCCTTCGGCCCACAATGTGCCGAACATTTGTCCTAGCTTAAGCACCTATCCATGTACCTATCCAATTGCCGCTTAAAGGTCACCAATGATTCTGACTCTGCCACTCCCACAGGCAGCGCATTCCATACCCCCACCACTCTCTGGATAAAGAACCTACCCCTGACATTCCCCCTATACCTTCCACCCTTCCCCTTAAACTTATGTCCCTTGTAACACTCTGTTGTACCCGGGGAAAAGGTCTCTGACTGTCTACTCCATCTATTCCCCTGATCATCTTATAAACCTCTATCAAGTCACCCCTCATCCTTCGCCGTTCCAATGAGAAAAGGCCTAGCACTCTCAACCTATCCTCGTACGACCTATTCTCCATTCCAGGCAACATCCTGGTAAATCTCCTCTGCACCCTCTCCAAAGCTTCCACATCTTTCCTAAAGTGAGGCAACCAGAACTGCACCCAGTACTCCAAATGTGGCCTTACCAAGGTCCTATACAGCTGCAACATCACCTCACGACTCTTGAATTCAATCCCTCTGCTAATGAACGCGAATACTAACATAGGCCTCCTTACAAGCTCTATCCACCTGAGTGGCAACTTTCAAAGAGCTATGAACATAGACCCCGAGATCCCTCTGCTCCTCCACCTTACTAAGAACCCTACCCATAACCTTGTATTCCGCATTCTTATTTGTTCTTCCAAAATGGACAACCTCACACTTGACAGGGTTGAACTCCATCTGCCACTCCTCAGCCCAGCTCTGCATCATATCTAAGTCCCTTTGCAGCCGATAACAGCCCTCCTCACTATCCACAACTTCACCAATCTGGTATTGTCTGCAAATTTACTGACCCACCCTTCGACTCCCTCTTCCAAGTCATTAATAAAAATTACAAACAGCAGAGGACCCAGAACTGATCCCAGTGGAACTTTACTTGTAACTGGGCTCCAGGCTGAGTATTTACCATCTACCACTACTCTCTGACTTCAACCGGTTAGCCAGTTCTCGATCCAACTGGCCAAATTTCCCACTATCCCATGCCTCCTGACTTTCCGCATAAGCCTACCATGGAGAACCTTATCAAATGCCTTACGAAAGTTCATGCTGTAGGGATTCTATGATTCTAATATCAACCTGGTCAAGTCCCTCAGGATCTTATACATTTCTATTCAGTCACCTCTAACTCTTCTAAACTCCACAGGATACAAGCCTGACCTTTCCTCATGAGGTGGAGGTGCAAGTGTTGGACTGGAGTGGACAAAATCAGAAGTCACATGACACCAAGTTATTGTTCAACAGGTTAATGTGAAATCACAAGCTTTTGGAGCGCTTCTCCTTCATCAGGTGAAATCTTTCTTCATTAGGCAATCCACTCATACCAGGCACTTGATCCTTCTGCTGATCCAATCTTTTCTCTTGATTTTCTTCGCCTCAGTTGCTTCACTGTTGCTGCCCAATTTTTGGCCATTCAATCCTACGAGATGATCACACTCTCCTTATTCATCTGGTAGAAATTGTTGTCGATTCGGGAGGTACAGAATTTAAACAAATTATGCGGAAGTGTAATGACAACGTTCAAACAAAGTGTGACCCAGGAAATGTGAAAATGCCACACATGCTGTTTACATTATGCAGTATTCTTGCGAACCGTTTTCTGAACACTGTCATTAATGAGTAAATTGGTTAAGAATTGAAGGGACATACCATGAGTTGCAAATTGGCAAAACTGGCTGCTTGATTTATGTTGCTTTACTGTTTGCTTGATAGAGGTAATGCCTCCCTTATAATCTCCTCAGCACTTTTAAGATCTTGCCAAATTTTTACGTTAATTGACCATTGAATTAATTGCAGAAAGTTAAGACTGGAACTTAACAGTGCAAGTAGAGTTTTATTCTTTTAATTTCTCTTCCTATGCCTGGTTACATATGAGGTAGAAACTTACATCTGTTTCGATAGTTAGTGATTCCACAACAGGTCATGTCTATCACCAAGTATAATTTATTAAATAATAATGTACAGGACATGGGTGTTCCTGGCTGGAACAACATCAAAGGGCAGTTACACGTCAGTCACATTGCTGTGACTTTGGACTCACATGTAGGTCAGACTAGCTAAGGATGGCAGATTACCTTCCTTTACCTACACAGTAAACATCAGTGCAATATCGAAGGCCGAAGGGCCTGTACCACACTGTAATGTTCTATGTTCCATGTTAAACTAGGTGAGCTTTTAACGACAATGGACAAGTGGTCACATGGTCACCATTAGACCAAATGTTTTAAAATTAAATTCCAATTTCACCATCTGCCATGGGAGAGATTTGAACTCATATCCCTAGAACATTGGGTTGGGATTCTGGATGGCTAGTCTAGCAACATTATCTCTCCACCAGCTCTCCATTCTTAGCAACTTCAATCAATCCATCTATCCCAGAAAAAGAACACTATAAAATATTCAATCTCATTACGCACTTAGTCAATTATTGCTAGAGACTTTTTTTTTCATTTTTTGTCATCCATAACTTCCTCTCTGTCACATTTCTATTCTCAATTTTCATCTTCTTTCCGTCTTTTCTCTATCAGATTTAACTCTAATTACGTAACCAACTTGATTTCTTCCTTTGTCTTTCTTTGTCAAGTCTTAACTCTAATCAGATAAGTTGATATCTCACTGGCTCTGCTGCTGCAAGCTGGAGGGTGCGGATATATTTATGAGGGCCCTTGTGGATCAGTGGTGGTGTCCCTATCCCTGGGCAAGTGGCTGATATTTTCAAATCAACCTGTGCAGAGATGGTTTTACAAATCTGTGGAGCTGATGGGACTTGAACCTGAGCCTTCAAATTTCAAATTTCCCTCAGAACTTCACCTGATGAAGGAGCAGTGCTCTGAAAGCTTGTGATTTCAATTAAACCTGCTGGACTATTACCTGGTGTCCCGTGAGTTCTGACCTTATACAATCAGGAAGTCATTGGGTTAAAAAACTCAATCAAAAACAGTGAATTGAAAGGTGTTCTGGAGAATGTTTAAGTAACGGAGCACCCTATCAGATGCTTGCCTCCAGCAAGTTTAAGTTAGATTAGATTAGATTCCCTACAGTTTGGAAACAGGCCCTCTGGCCCAACGAGTCCACACTGACCCTCCGAAGAGTAATCCACCCAGACCCATTTCCCTCTGACTAATGCACCTAACACTATGGGCAATTTGACTAAAGCACCTAACACTACGGGCAATTTAGCATGGCCAATTCACCTGACCTGCACATCCTTGGATTGTGGGAGGAAACTGGTGCACCCAGAGGAAACCCACACAGACACAGGGAGAATATGCAAACTCCACACACAGTCGCCCGAGGCTGGAATTGAACCTGGGTCCCTGGTACTGTGAGGCAGTAGTGCTAACCACTGTCAAAGTCGACTTAGGACCCCTGAGGACTTATGCCCGAAACGTCGACTCTCCTGCTCCTTGGCTACTGCTGACCTGCTGTGCTTTTCCAGCACCACACTCTCAACTCTGACCTCCAGCATCTGCAGTCCTCACTTTCCCCTAGCAAAATGAAAGCCTAGAATTTTTAAGTGCATGGAGAAAATAATAAAATTGGATTTTTAAAAATTTGTACTCCTGGGATAAATATCAGACAAATTCTGTACTCTGAAATTCATCGGCCCAATAATCAATATTTTATCTGCAAACTTTCTTACTGGGAAGATGCCAAAGAGCTAAGCTTGTCTTAAAGACAAAAGTTAATTTGTGATTTAATGTTGGTCAATGTGGGCACAGGTTAAACATAATTGACATATGGTGAAGTTGTGATGATTTGAAGTGGATTGTAAAGTTGGAAAGCTATCAAGGGATTCAACCATGGTCCCAAACCAGGTGAAGGGCTCAAGTGCTTTGAAAAACATACCCAACCCTCTGACATGTGATGTCATGTAAGACAAGTGATGGAAATATTTTCGAATGAAAACCAAAAGAACCATGGATGCTGGAAATCAGAAACAAAAATATAACTTGTAGGAGATGTTCAGCAGGTCCGGCAGCATCGGTGGAGAGAAATCAGAGTTAACGTTTCAGGTTCAAGTTCTGAGGAAGGGTCAGTGAACCTGAAACATTAACTCTGACTTCTCTCCACAGACACTGCAAGAGACTGCCCAGCAGGTTCTGAGTTTGCATTATATTTTTGAATGAACTTGTTCTGAGATGTACTGAGACACCTCTGGAGCCCGTCTGAGACATGAATCCAGACTTCCTGGCCGAGAAATAGCGACATCACCACTGCACCCCAAGCTCCCGAGGCAATTGTGCAGCGCGTCAGGTACCCCTTCTTTGCATTACTGATATTATAAACAGCAGCAGATGGTTTTGATTCACCATGGTTAGATTGATGGACCCAGTCCACTCCCACTTTGCAGGTTTCCAGTCATGGTTGATATTGGTTGTAAGTTTGTTTGCTGAGCTGCAAGGTCCATATGTGTTGTTTTTCTGTGGATGCTGGTTTGAAGTTCCCCACTGGCTGTTCAGTCTACTGTGACATCGAGGAATGGCAGTTTGTTGTTGTTTTCCTCCTCTTTAGTGAATTTTATGCTAGTAAGGGCATTATTGACAGTCTTGAAGGTTTCCTCTAACTTGTTTTGTTTCGTGATGACAAAGGTGTCATCCACATAGAGGACCCAGAGTTTGGGTTGGATGGTTGGCAGAGCTGTTTGCTCAAGTTTCTGCATTATTGCCTCTGCTAAGAACTTTGATATCGGAGATCCCATGGGTGTTTCA
This sequence comes from Chiloscyllium punctatum, assembly GCF_047496795.1. Classification (NCBI taxonomy): domain Eukaryota; kingdom Metazoa; phylum Chordata; class Chondrichthyes; order Orectolobiformes; family Hemiscylliidae; genus Chiloscyllium; species Chiloscyllium punctatum. The sequence goes on from NC_092752.1 coordinate 6,632,864, forward strand.
TTGGTTTGTCTGTAGGTTTTGTTGTTGAAGGTGAAGTGGGTGATAAGGCATAGGTCCTCTAGCTTGATGATATTCTCCTTGTTGAAGATAGAAGAGGATGAAATAATGGTCTCCTTTGATGTAACAGCTCTGTTTACTTCAATCAACATTAACCTGGCCAAGGAAACACTGACTACACTATTAGAAGACCAAAAGACACATACACCAAACACCACTAACTTCATCAACAAGGAGAATATCAGGGAGAACATCAAGGAGACCCAATACAGACAATGAGCAAAACTAACGTCAATTACAAAATACCATGCAAGGACTATAACAAACACTACATTGGACAAACAGGCAGAAAACTAACCACCAGGATACATGAACATCAACTACCCACATAAAGACATGACCCACTCTCACTAGTATCCTTACATACGGATGTGGAAGGACACCACTTCGACTGGGACAACACATCCATCCTAGGACAAGCCAAACAAAGACACACACGAGAATTCCTAGAAGCATGGCATTCCAACTGGAATTCTATCAATAAACACATCGAGTTAGACCCCATCTACCACTTCCTGAGAAAAGGAACAGGAAGTGATGTTGCCACAGGAAATAACACCACCACAGGAAATGACATCACCAACCCGAAGAAATGCAAAATATAATTAGAAAGCAGGAATTTTCAACATTCCTTCACCTGAGACCCAGTGAAGACGTTACCTAGTAAGGTAATGAACCTTGCAGCTCACCGAGCAAACCTACATCCAAAACCTCAACCTGAGCTACAAATCCTCTCAAAACTTGATACTTTCTAATCAACCTATTCAGAAACAATATTACACAGCCCTGGGGCAGTGGAACTGAACCTTGGTTACTTGCATAGAGGTAGAGACACTACCATTGCACAATAAGAGCTTTAAACTTCACCATCTGACATAGTGGCATTGAATTCAAATTACCGCTCCAGTGACAATATCATTATCTCCCTCAAATTGAGACCTTCTATTTCAGCATTGTAGATATTTTCTGATCAACTTACTCAGCAATTTAGGGTGGCATGGTGTTTCTGTGGTTAGCACTGCTGCCTCACAGCATTAAGGACATGGGTTCAATTCCAGTCGCGGGCTACTGTCTGTTGGAGTTTGCATATTCTCCCTGTGTCTGCGTGGGTTTCCTCCAGGTGCTCACGTTTTGTCCCACAGTCCAAAGATATGCCGATTAGGTGAATTGCCTGTAGTGTTCAGAGATGTGTCGGTTAAGGTACATTCGTCAGGAGAAATGTGAAGTGATAGGGTAGGGGAGTGGGTTTGGGTCAGATACTCTTTGGAGGGTCAAATGGCCTGTTTCCACACTGTAAGGATTCCAAAGCACATAACACACACATCCTGGATACTATGGACAATTTAGCATGGCCAACTCACCTAACCTGCACACCTTTGGACTGTGGGAGGAAACACTCGCAGACACAAGGAGAATGTGCAAATTCCACACAGCTAATCGGGGAAGCAGAGTTAAAATCAAGTCTTGCAGTGGAATTCAAGATTGAGAACATAAATGTGAAGAAAATGATTCATGGGGCTGCAGTAGCACAAACATGGCCAGAAACCCAATATAAACTTACAACTTACTGATATCAGGACAGGGTGTCTGGGTTGGCACAATGGTGGCTCAGTGGTTAGCATGTCTACCTCATAGTGTTGGGGGCATGGGTTCAATCCCAGCCTTGGGTGGCTGCCTGTGTGGAATTTGAAAACTCACCTCATGTTTTTGTGGGTTTCTTAAGAGTCCTCTGGTTTCCTCCCACAGTCCAAAGATGTGCAGTTAGTTGGATTGACAATCATAAATTTCCAGGGATGGGGGGGGGGGGGGGTATGTCAAGGTGGGATGCACTTTAGAGGGTTGGTCCAGACTTTATAGGCCAAATGGCCTCTTTCCGCATTGTTGGGATTCTATCACTCCACACTGCAATGCTTTCAACGGTGCCTCAGTGGATTAATTTAAAATTTCGCACAAATTAAAGTAACTGCAGGCAGCAAATGATCAATAAATTCATCTGGTAACAATAATCAAATGAAAAGGAGATAGCAATGAATGAATGAGTTTATAGGCTAGAGGGTCAGCAACAAGCTGAGTAATCAATGAGGTAGCAGGAACATATTGAGCTCAAGAGGCAATAGGCAAGAGTGATTTCAAACTTCCACACCATCAGGTTCACCAAAACATCAATAAATTAGTGGAGCAACTGACACCAGCGAACTGATTAATTTACTGACCTGAAGGAATGCTAAGCGCTTGAAAAATTAATGGAGTATCAGTGAAAATAGCTGCTGAGTGGGTAAGAAGTGTACAGATCATGCGAGTGCTTTATTACACAGTGTGGATAACATAATTAACTAGGTCACTAACCAGAGGGCACCAGTTTAACCCAACTGGTAAAAGCAGCCAGCTGACAAGAGGGAAAACTGTTTGTGTGGTGATCTAGCTGGATATGGAAGGCATGGACGCTGGGTATAGATTCAATAGATTTAAAAAGGGAGTAGAGAAATACATGCAGGAGTATAAGGATGAAAAAGGGGAATGTGTATCCCTTCTTAGCAACATTCCCTCATAAACCCAAAAGGGAATTCAAGAGAAACTTCTCTTGAAACTTATATGGAATGTGGTGAGCCTGTAGGACTTGCTGTCATGAAGAGTGGTTGCTGTGAGTAATGTGGGTAGATATAAAGGGAGGTTAGATACAAGGGAAAGATGATTGAAAGGAAATGCTGATTGGGTGAGATGAAGGTGAGTAGGAGGACATTAGTGCGAAGCATAAACACTGGCATTGACCAGATGGGCTGAATGGTCTACTTCTGTGCTGTATCTTCAATATAATAACAGATAAACTTTCTTAGTATCTTTAGTCACATTGTTTACAAATTCCAAATCGCACTTGCTCTGTGTATCAGTTTAAAGAGTCTTTGTTCTCATACTGGCCCCATTCCTGCACAGTTCTGCTCCTTCTACAGTTTAACACATAGCCTCCTCTACAATCCCATCACTCCCCAAGCTCTACCTTTGATGGAAAAACATCCATTAGCATTCACATTCTGGAAAACCACCCTCCACACATTCCAACCTCGTTTCCCTCTCCCAGAATCCCTGTCTCTTTCCTATAACAGTGTCCTTAAGAACCATCTTGTTCATTCAGCCTTGGCCAATTTTTTCTCTCTGTCTCAGTGTTTTTCTTCAATTAAACTGAATTTTCTAGCTGCTTTTGTGCATATTAATCAAAGAAAAACAAAATAGATGGGTATGTACATTCAAGAAATATAGAAAACATTTTAATTAGAAAAGCAGTGACACTGGAGACCATTGTGCAGTGTCAATATTGAATTTTCTGATGGGAAAAAGTTGTTTTTGAGCCAGTTCTATTTCATTTCTACTTCAGTGGATAACTCTGTGGTATCTTGTTTTATGAAGATATGTTATTAAAATGGTCAGCTAATATTTCTATTTTACACAAACTTCCTTGAACTGCTTTCCTTCAAAACTGTACTTCACAACTGAATGAATAATACTCCTGCTATATGTACTGAGCGAGAGATGTTGAGGCATTATTTTGACGGGAGTGTTGTGAATGGTTTACATTTCTTTCAAAATGACAAAATAAAATTTCAAAGTGCATTTTCCAAGATTTTATTAGCCAACAGTAAATGACAGACATTGACCCTGTTTGTTAAAATAAATAATTTCTCAGTCTCAATGTCTTGCCTCAATCTTGACAAGGATTAATAGAGTCCTACAGTGTGGAAATAGGCCCTTTGGCCCTACAAGTCCACCATCCAAAGAGGATCCCACCCAAACCCATCCCCTATTACTCTACATTTACCCCTGACTAATGCACCTAACCTACACATCCCTGAACACTATGGCCAATCCACCTAAACTGCACAATTTGGATTGTGGGAGGAAATTGGAACACCCGAAGGGGACCCACACACAGACACGGGGAGAATGTGCAAACTCCACACAGACAGTCACCCAAGGCTGGAATCAAACCTGGGACCCTGGTGCTGTGAGGCAGCTGTGCTAACCACTGAGCCACCGTGCCATCGTGCCCTGCAGCATGGAGACAGGCCCTTCAGCCCAAACTGGTCCATACCAACCAAACTGTCCATAATGTTCTGCTCCAATTCTTCAGAGAGCAAACTCTAAGCAGTAAGCATTGACATGACACAATTTTCAGTATCACTGCCACAATAATTAAAATACATTCTGTATGTGTTGAACATATATGTCCCATCTTTTTGTTTTTCTTCCAGTAGTTTGCACAAAAGCATACAGAAAATTAAGTCTAATTGAAGAAAAATACAAGGGCAATAATCAACGCAATTAACTGGCACAGTAAGAAGGTACAGCTGTCACTAGTTTCTTGGCATCACCTCACTAATCTGCCACTGAAGGTTGTAGGCTCAGCTGTCAGTCTATGATCCTTTCACACGGTCAGTGTGCTGTATATCATTGTCCCACTCACCCCCAGGGAAGCCTGCCTTAGCGATCTACTTCAAGGTCTGCCCCTTCAAAAGGGTAACAAAGATCATTTGTTAGGTCTTACAAGGCTGTTAAGATGTCAGCGTCGAAACGTGTGGCACTGGAAAAACCCCAGCGGGTTAGGCAGCGTCCGAAAAACAGGAGAGTTAACATTTTGAGCATAAACTCTTCATCAGGAATGTGTTAAGATGTCAGAGTCTTGGCAAAAGTCTCGCTGCAATGGCGACCAATCCCAGGACTGACATTGGTTCTTCTCTGTACCTGGGCTTCAAGGCTGACACTTTGATCTTTTACTATAAATTCTGTGTGCCATGATCCTGCCTCACTAGCTACCTGATGAAGGAGCAGCGCTCCGAAAGCTTGTATTTCACTCTGAAAGCTTGTGTTTCACTCTGAAAGCTTGTAGTTCAAATAAAGCCGTTGGACTATAACCTGGCATCAAGTGATTTTTAACCTTGTCCACCCCAGTCCAACACCTGCATTTCCACATCTGGAATGAATCGTGAATGCTAATAGGTCGAGTCAACTTCAGCCACAGGAGTGGCATGGTGGCTCAGTGGTCAGCACTGCTGCCTGACAACTCCAGTTCGATTCCAGCCTCAGGCCACTGTGGAGTTTGCACACTCCCCCTGTGTCTGTGAGGGGTGTCCTCCCACTGTCCAGAGATGGTTTGGTGGATTGGCCGTGCTAAATTGCTCTGTCGTGTGCAGGGCTAGGTGGGGCAAATATGGGATTATGGGGATGGTGTGGAATGCTTATCGCAGGGTGAGTACAGACTCAATGGTCTCTATCTGCCGTGTAAGGATTTTGGAAATCTGAACAACGATCAAAAAATGTTGGAAAGTCAGACAGCTTCTGTGGAGAGAAGAACACAAGATTTCAGGCCAGCAAGCATTCATCAGATCAGAGCAGTCTTCAATCAGAAAAAAAGGGGTGTAAATCTCAGGCCGGTGGGGACAGTGTTCTACATCAGGGTGTGAGGAAACATGGAAGGGAAATCTTGTGTCAGATCACCATGACTTTCCACGTCTCTGAGTGTTCTTGTGCACCTCCTAATGATAGATCAAAAAGGGGCACGGACAGGGTGAATTGGAAAGCAGCTGTTCCCATCAGTACAAGGGTCAAGAACGTCAGGGCATAATTTTAAAGTGAAAAGCAGGAGGTTTCGAAGGGATTTGAGGGATTATTCAACAAAAGGGTGGTGGGAATCTGGAATGGACTGCCAATAGTTGAGTGGGAAACCTCACAACCTTTAGCATTGCCTTTATGCTTGAATCGAAGGTTTGGAAGGAAATTGTGTCAATGTGATTGGGACATTAACATTTAGAGTCCAGACTGAAGAAGACTCGTAGTGGACTCGAGAGAACTGTTGAGTTTCTGCAACAAGCTGCCATGTTTGTTTTTAATTTAATTCTCCCCAGGCTTCCTGAGCAAACCCAGCACTTTTTATTTTTTAAATTCCTTACTTTTGTCTGTCATTCTGATCGTGAGGAAGGTGAGACATTAGCCATTTGCCTTAACAATCCTCTTTTGTTCAATCCGCATGCTTACTCTACAGCCATAGAACAACTATGTTCTCAATTTTTGATGACCTAGCACTAGAACCTCTGCGAATCTATAGGCATAGCTAAGTATCTGAAGCATTCAAGTGGCTTAACACTTCATTAAGATACCAAGCGGTTCACACACTCTGCTTCGTGGGTCATTTAAAGAAATCATATCACCCAAAGCCAGCGGGACCCTTACATTTTTTCCATTTATCAGTGCCCCGCATCCTTCTGGCGCTGCTATAAGATCACCAGCGTCCACCACACTGAGAAGCTGCATCGCCATCTCGGTATCGCAAGGAGTTGGGTGGCTCCCCTTACTGCTTCTTCCTGCAATGAAGTGGGTCAGAGCTGGACGTGTATTGATTAGTGAAAAAGAATAAATGGAAGGTTGTTAAAAGCAATCACAAAATTTGAAACATTAGAGCTACTCTCTGACAGTGTACAGTGCCATTTCATGAATCACTTGATTGGATCACAGCTTTCCAATTTGCAGCTCCTGTCTGTCAAACCGCTCACCTCGCTAAGCTAGCTAACACTTCCACTATTTGCAACAGTCTTCGGTGCGAGAGCCTAAATCTCGGCATATCTGTATTCATTCTTCAAGGGAATGTGGAAAGCAACACAAATTTTATCGTCTATCGACACGGCTCATGTTGTTAGTTTTAAAAGCAAGACGTGAATAGAAGTATGAAATGATCAAACTTTAGGAGTTTATGAACTGAACTAGAAGAATTTGGTTTAGCTCACTCGATCTTCTGAATCTTGGTTTGATTGTTATGTTTGCACCTACTATTTCATTCTACTTTTATAATTGCTAAACAGAGCATACCGCAGACAATTCAGTCCTCAATTTTACAGGAGGAAGTAACCGTTGAATTTCATTTCAGAAATTAATCTGGTGCTTTGTAATTCCATTTAAATTCATGCATAAAGCAGGCTTCAGTGAATTTCCAAAGCAAAGTTGTCATTGTACCACTGTTCTTTCATTGTGTGAAGTGTGATTTTTCCTCTCTGCTTAGGTAAAATGTGTCCAGATACCAAAGCACAGGGGAGTCAGCCAATTCAGATTTTTGTACACTATACTGATTTTGTTTCATGGTATCTTCAATAGTAACATTTCAGGAGGGAATTGAAGATGTAATTTATGTGCAAAGTCTCCCAAGGTGATGTACAGCAGTGGTAAAAATAGCAGTATACACAGGTTTCAGCACTGTAACCATGCACGATATTCATGGGGTGAGAATGAAACAGCCACAGGACTTTCCTCTTCAAAAGCAGAGGAGATTGAAACTGATATACCACAAGGGAGAACTACCACACCGGACAGAGATGCAAGTCGGAAATCTAAGTCCCAAATACTTGGATACCAGCAAATGCTTGAAAAAGATGCAATTAGCCAAAGTTGTCTCAAGTCATTCCTGAATGAATGCAATAAAACCGAAGCCAGTTGAGACCAATGAACGACAAGTCAATCACGTACACAGAGAGTGAGGACAGAAACACTAATAATGAATGAAACCAACCAGCTGCAAGACAAGAACATTGTCAGCCAACACAGCAACCAAAATAACACATACTTCTCCAGATCGAATAAATAGGCTGTCAAAGCTCTAACATTGACTTATTAATTGTTGATTGTTAATCCTATCTGTGCATATCTGTATAATTGTTGAATTGTCAATGTACAATGATGGAAAAAAGGGGGATGTTGTGTTGTGTCCCTCAACTGATAACTTTAAGGGACATACTCAAGGTATCATCACTATACAGTGGTTTGTGTCCTAATGGAATAAAGGTTTCTGTCTCCCTCTTAGAACATAGAACACTACAGCGCAGTAAAGGGCCTTCGGCCCTCAATGTTGCGCTGACCTGGGAAATTAATCTGAAGCCCATCTAACCTACACTATTCAATTTGTGTCCATCTGCCTATCCAATGACTATTTAAATGCCCCTAAGGTTGGTGAGTCTACTACTTTTGCAGCAGTGCATTCTCTACTACTCTCTTACTGAGCTCTGTCCTTTAGCAGTATGACATGCTGAGGGAATAGTGCCACATTATATCCAAATTCGTCAGCTTGACCCCAGAGATACAACTGCCTTTGATTGTAGAGTACATATACAAGTATCAGGATTTGTGGTAAAAGTGCATTAAATTCTCCAGTCCTACTTGACCTACATCGAGCATTCCTTGAACATATTGGTTAGGCCACTTTCGGAATATTGCATGCAGTTCTGGTCTTCTTCCAATCAGAAGGATGTTGTGAATCTTGAAAGGGTAAAGAAAAGATTTACAAGGATGTTGCCAGGGTTGGAGGATTTGAGCTACAGGGAGAGGCTGAACAGACTGGGACTTTTTTCTCTGGAGCATCAGAGGCTGAGGGGTGACCTTATAGGGGTTTATAAAATCATGAGGGGCACAATAGGGTAAATACACATGGTCTTTTTTTTCCCTGCGATAGGGGAGACCAGAACTAAAGGGCATAGGTTTAGGGTGAGAGGGGAAAGGTATAAAAGAGACCTAAGGGGAAATCTTTTCATGCAGAGGGTGGTGTGTGTCTGAAATGAGCTAGCAGAGGTTGTGATGGAGGCAAGTACAATTGCAACATTTAAAAGGCATTTGATGGGTATGTGAATAGGAAGAGTTTGGAGGGATATGGGCCGGGTGCTGGCAGGTGGGACTAGATTGGATTGGGATATCTGGTTGGCATGGACAGGTTGGACCAACGGGTCTGTTTCTCTCTGACTCCATGACTCTAAGTATCACAGCTCAGTTGATGCAGATCTTCAGTACATTGTACCACCCCAGGTTGGATTGGGCTTGGGTATACAATCTGCTGAGCACCATGCTGGCTGAGGAATAAATGCCCTCCCATGGCTGGCACTCAGAGGACACCTGATGACCAGGCACTGCTTATTCCCAGGCAGGAGAGAAGCCCACAATGTTGGCCATTAATAACTTCACAAAAATATTCAGGAGTGGCAGGCAGACATTTCATTGACACTTGGAAAACTGGGGAAATTCCATTACCCCTTTGATGTGGCATGTGTCTAGCTGTCTCTACCAACAGTATGATGGTTGTCCTGGGGAATTTGGGAATGACCAGGGGATGCTTGCTTTTCAAACAACAATAAATTTACAATCAATGAATGATAACTTCACCAGCTCAGTTCTATTCCAATTTATTCCTGTCTGCCTTGTCGTATCTAAGATTGTACTAATATATAAGAGAAGGTGATACCTCTCCTTGACAATGTCTTTATCATCCTTTTCAGAAAATTGCTGCTGCTCTCTCAACTCTTCAATGTACATCATATCTCCTGTTTGCCTGCTCCAGAGTCTTGGGAAAGACATGGTTTTGAATTTGAATTGAACAAAATCTGGAAGCTAGTTCACTAACAACCATATATCCATTGTTGGCTAGCGTAAAGACCCATCCAGTTCCCTAAAATACTTTAGGAAGAGGAATCTGCCGTCCTAACCTCGTCTGGCCTATGTTTGACTCCAGATCCACAACAATGTGGCCGATGTTTAACCACTCTCTGAGTTGGGCCAGTGAACTCATGGATAACAAATGCTGGCTATGTGAGAGACACTTACAAGCCATTCAAGAATCTTTTAAAATTATCATGCTTTTAACTTCCAGTGCAAGGGAGAGCTCAGCCCCAGGTCAGAAATGCAAGAAAGAGCTAATCAGATGAGAAATCTGGAAATTGCTGTTTTGTTCTCGTTGTAAAATTATATATCAGGAACATTTATTAACTAAACTCATACTAAATTGATCACCTCATTAAATATAACATTGCAAAATATGACATTGTAAGGCTTGACAACAGATTCCTCCACAGTAACATTAATTCACGCACAAATGTAGTCCACTGTATTGTGGTAACTGATCAATAGGATCTAGATTTGAGATCAGAGACATCTGAAAATGAGACTTCACCATCAGATTATTCCTATTAACAGATAATCTCTTACAAAATTCAATGTGTTTCAATTCCAGTACGGATCCTGATACCACAGAGACAGAGAAATCCATGGGATTAAAATTCACTCTTTACACTCACCTCAAAGCTTGGTAATTGGATTTGTCACTGTTGAGAAAAAGGAAAAACAAGACATTTTGTAAAATTCCATAAGAAGTAAGCACAAGAAACTATTCAGTTTAACTGAGTTCTTCTCGGCTTTAAAGTCTTGCTATCCTCAGACCTTTAACTCCTGTCACCCTCAACTACCTGTTTATCACTTGCATTGATACTTTAACACTGTTTCATTTAAAATACTCAAGTTGTTAAAAATCATACAACACTAGGTTATAGACCAGCAGATTTATTCAGAAGTATAAACTTCACTATACAAATTTTGTGTCCTACGATCCTGCCCCACCAGCTATGCGATGGAGGAGCAGCACTCCAAAAGTTTGTACTTTCAAATAAATCTGTTGGACTATAACCTGGTGTTGTGTGATTTTTAACTTTGTCCATTCCGGTCCAACACCGACACCTCCACCTCATGGACACGCGAGTTGTGAATAGGAGCAAATACCACATTCAAACCCTATTGATCAGTTGGATAATTGATTTGTTTATTTATTGTCATATGTACTGAAGTACAGTGAAAAACTTTGTGCATGAACAATATAGGTCGATCATAGTAAGCAAGAATGCACAGATCAAAAGATTTAGATGGAATCTTACCGATAATTTTGCACAGAGTGTACAAGAGAGATCAACGTTAGCAAAATCAGCATTGATTGAGGGTACAGAACCCATTCAATCGTCTAATAACCATTGGGAAGGAGCATATAGAGTTAAAACGTCACATTGCTTGGTGCTAAATTATCAAAGCCAATTGAAGAAGCTAAGGAGATACAAGGATACTCTAACAACAGCCCTTTAGAGAAACCACTTGTGTGTTGGGCAATCAGGTATATGTTGGAGTGGAGCAGAGGGAAGTTTTTATTTGGCTGAGCTGTTTCTGGGCTGATGAAAATCTAAAGTAAACATGGTGCCGAGACCTCAACATGGAGCTGACACACCAGAACATTTTTCAGGGTTTTCTGATTATTTCATGCAGAAAGATATTTGGAGGCATTGCTATTGGGGTAAATTCAGCTAAGAAGAGATCCACGTTGTGGGAGTGGTAATGTCCCTACCTCTAGTCTAGAAAATCCAGATTCAATTCCCACCTACTCCAGACATGTGTTGTAACATGCACAGTAAATGCTGGAGAAGCTCAGCAGGTCTGGCAGTGTTTACGGAGGGAGAAACAGAGTTAACATTTTGACTTCTTTTTCAGAACTGACTCTTCAGTTGTCTAGAAGTGTCATAACTGGACTCAAAACACTAACTCTGTTTTTCTCTCTGTAGACACTGACAGACCTACTGAGATTCTCCAGTGCTTTATGTATTTGTTTCAGATTTTGAGCATTTGCAGCATTTTGCTTTAATACAATGTATTATAACATGTTGAACAGTTTGATATCTACAAGGGATATGGACAGTTATAGAAAACAGGATAGATGAGGAAAATATTACTTTCATATCCCATCAGCTTGAGACAATGGGCATTGACTAAAATATTACACTGATCTGTCAGAATGGCTTCATTGACCTCAACCCAATGAGCCCAAATCAGGTGCCTAAACTTTGGGTAGGTGTGGTGAGGCAATAGGAAATAGACTGACCAATCCCACATGTGAAGAACTGGATATTGGTCAAATGTTGAGTCTTTGACTTTCTAATCTAATGGGGCTCATTAGATACCCTTTATAACATGGCTTTCCAGTGCTTCCATATTATACAAAGAAGAAATCCCCTGATGTTGATTGCAGGTGCTGGCAATTGGAATGCCAATGCTCCCAAGTCCACCTGCGACAATTCGGAGCATATGCAGTCAGACATTTTGACTTCTGTCTTGGCTGTTGTTGATCAAGGTATTGTTTCTCCATGGAAACCTCGGTGTTAATAATCACATATATCTCCCACTTACTCAAACTCACTATCCAGGGCCATTACCTATTGATTCCAGTCTCAAGGAAAACTTGTTTTTCAACATCCTTAACAATATGATGAGCTATAAAACAACAAAAAAATGCAGAATGCAGGAAATCTGAACAGTTTATTATGTTTGAAGATCTGCAAGAGAGGCAACAACAATGACAGGCAAAGATAGCTGGTAACCAAGGACAAATCTTGGGTTGCTATGGAATCAGCAGAACAGAGTCAAGTATTATTAAGGCAAGACACCATTATGCAACAATTATGAAACATCTGATGAAGTCACACTTTTGGAAAGACTGAACCAATCATGAACTGTGAGCATCTTGGTATATGGGAAGGAACTAATTGTGAAGAGGTACATGTGGGAATCACAAAGGAAATGAGTAATGAGTTTAAGAACTGATGCAATACTGGATCAGCTTTTCTCGCTGGACAAACAAATCACAGAAGTGAAAGTGAGGACTGCAGATACTGGAGATTAAAGTCGAGAGTGTGGTTCTGGAAAAGCACAGCAGGTCAGGCAGCATCCGAGGAGCAGGAAAATCGATGTTTCAGGCAAAATCCCTTCATCAGGAACTCTTGACGAAAAGCTTTCACCCGAAACGTTGATTTTCCTGCTCCTCGGATGCTGCTGTGCTTTTCCAGCACCACACTCTTGAAACAAATCACCAGTTGCTATGGCACAGAAAGAGGCCATTTGGCCATTGTCCCTGCATTGGTTTGATTCCCTAGGACCAATCTCCTGCCTTTTCCCCCAATTTTATGCAAGTGATCTTCCAAAGTCCCCTTGAATGCCACCATTGAATCTGCCTCCACCATATTTCCAGGCAGTGCATTCCATATCTTAAATAAGCACTGTGTCAAAAACATTTGTTCTAGAATGGGTTTTAGTTAAATGGAAAGTAGAGTAGGATTTTGCTGAGGTAGGGTGAGTCCACCAAGGCCTTGCCCCTCCCCATCTTTGAAAGCTCCAACAACATTCAACATCTCTGCACTTCTTCAATTCTGGCCTCTTCCCACTTTAGCCTGGGGCCATACCTTCATCGACCTGAAGTCTGGAGTTCCCTTTTGTAAACCTTTTCTCCTCTTTAACCTTCTCTTCTCTGTTAAGATGATACTTAAAAACAGCAAAGTCAAGTGGTTTTAAGATGCTTTCACTATTGTTTCATAAGCAAAGGTTAAACAGGTTGGGATGCAACTCACTGGGATTTAGGAGGATGAGAGGTGATCTCTTTGAGACATATAGGATTCCTGGGAGAGTCTAGGACCAGAGGGCCCCTGCCATAAGGAGGAATTTCGTCTCTCAGAGGGTTGTGAGTCTTTGGAACTCCTTACCATAGAGAGCTGTGGGGGCAGAGTCCTTGTGTATACTTAAGGCTATGAAAGATAGATTCCTGAGCAGTCAGGCAATCAATGATTATGGGGAAAGGGTAGGACAGTGTACGTGAGGAATGTCAGATCAACTCTAATCCTATTGAATGTCAGAGCAGGTTCCAGGTTCTGAATGACCTACTCACGATCTTCTTTCTACTGTCTTACAATCTTATGCTTTAGTACATTTACGTTGCGATTAAAATACAAGGCTTTGTTGTTACGATGCAGCACCTGTAGATATCACCCCTCAGTGTTCCACCTGATCCACAAGGTGGTCGGGGCGGGGGGCGGAGGGGGGGGAGGATCCAGAATTATTCAGTCATTCAAATTTCATTACCGGGGCCTTGAGAACCAAAGCTCTCTGTCTGATAGTTTTGACTCACTGGGAACTATTGGAGTTAAATTTGCAGGGAAAGTGAACAACACCCCAAGTCAGCAACTAATGGTGGGGAAGAGATATCTCTGAACTGCAAATCTCCCCAAGCTGCTGAACAACTTCCAAGAAAGCAGCAGCTTCCCATTAACCTCACTGTCAGGTTCATTAAGTTCCTACATTCACACATTAATAACTCAATAAAGCTGCCATAGTAAATTATGTCCAGTAATTAAAGCATAAGTTTCCGACTTGTCTATCTGTCCATGAATCTCCAGTATGTCCACACAATGTCAACAGCAGCAGTTAAAAATCTCACAGCACCAGGTTATAGACCAACATGTTTATTTAGAAGCACTAGCTTTCAAAGCGCTGATCCTTCATAAGGTAACTTGTGGGGCAGGATAATAAGCCACAGAATTTATAGCAAAAGATCACAGTGTCATGGAATTAAAATGATATATTGAACAAACCTAGATTGCTGTTAAGTATTTCATTGTTTTGATTGGTCACAGGTTTCAGTTCATTAATATGTAAATCCCAGAACTTCTTTTAAGTCATCTTCTCGAGGTAACCTAAGATTTCATAAAAAAAGGTGACATCTCAGCTCAGACAATGCATTAAAACTGTGAGGTTAGTGCCCGTCTGTACCCAAATCGTGAGTCAGACTGGTTCTGTTTCCAAAGTACAAATTTATAAAATTTGTGAGAAGATTTGTAGCTCGGGTGCTCATTGTTGTGGTTCTGTTCGCCGAGCTGGGAATTTGTGTTGCAAACGTTTCGTCCCCTGTCTAGGTCACATGCTCAGTGCTTGGGAGCCTCCTGTGAAGCGTTTCTTTGATGTTTCCTCGGGCATTTGTAGTGGTTTGAATCTGTCACTTCCGGTTGTCAGTTCCAGCTGTCTGCTGCAGTGGTCGGTATATTGGGTCCAGGTCGATGTGTTTATTGATTGAATCTGTGGATGAGTGCCATGCCTCTAGGAATTCCCTGGCTGTTCTCTGTTTGGCTTGTCCTATAATAGTAGTGTTGTCCCAGTCGAACTCATGTTGCTTGTCATCTGCGTGTGTGGTTACTAAGGATAGCTGGTCGTGTCGTTTCGTGGCTAGTTGGTGTTCATGGATGCAGATCGTTAGCTGTCTTCCTGTTTGTCCTATGTACTGTTTTGTGCAGTCCTTGCATGGGATTTTGTACACTACATTGGTTTTGTTCATGCTGGGTATCGGGTCCTTCGTTCTGGTGAGTTGTTGTCTGAGAGTGCCTGTTGGTTTGTGTGCTGTTATGAGTCCTAGTGGCCGCAGTAGTCTGGCTGTCAGTTTGGAAATGTTCTTGATGTATGGTAGTGTGGCTAATCCTTTGGGTTGTGGCATGACCTTGTTCCGTTGTCTTTCCCTTAGGCATCTGTTGATATTATATGGATTGACTGCCTGCAGGTTTTGTGCTTTTTGAGTGAAAATAGAATGTATCTGCGAATACGATTCTGCAAATGCAAAGTTACCCCATAGACTTATATGTGTGTGCGTGTGCGTGTGAGAGAGACAGAGAGAGTGCCTGTGTGTGTGTGAGGGAGACAGA